>NW_018020593.1:975916-995042 GCF_002006095.1 Pseudomyrmex gracilis | reverse complement strand
TCCCACCCAATCTTCTCCGCGAACACGTTGCTCGTAAATCTGTAGTGTCTTGTAGTATCCCTTGAGTATCCTCGCAGAGAAACCCTCGTGATGGACACGTTTCGGCCGCGCGTTTTATCCCTCGCGCGGGGTGAAAATCCTCAAGAGTTTGTTCGGATAGAGAATATTCGCGGGATATACCCACCCTCAGTCGCGATCTCTTCATGTCTCAGAGTTCTTCCGCGACATCTCGACGGCACTGCTCCGGTTCACCGCATTCTCCATGTCGTCGCTGTGACGATGGCGCTTCGGCGAAGGGGTAACACCGCGAGTTCAACGGGCGAAACTCGCACGCGATAGGCACTATGTTAACGTCGTCGTTCTGCGCGCTACGTCCCGTGCTCGCGCGAGCAAAGTCCGTATTTTTTTCGTTCTCGGTTCTTTCTCCCTCTAGCTGTCTCTCTTTCTCTCCCTCTCTCTCTCTCTCTCTCTCTCTCTCGCTCTCTTTCTTTCTCTCCGGCGAAAGGTCAGGTCAGGCAGGGAACGCGCCGCGGTCGCAGAGGGCGTTTTCCCCGTCGCCGTGCTCGCGAATGGATCATCGGCGGCTTCGGTCAGACCTTCATCGCGGCGCCACCCGACACCATCGTAGACGGTGGCACATCGTCGTCGCCGGCTCGCGTCGTCTCCGTGACACAACGAACGAGACGAGGTGCACCCAAGGACGGCTTGGTTGCGGCTCGTGCGCGTACGGAACTGATCTCGAACGAAAGCGACGTATCTGCCGACGAGGGACAACGGCGGCGGCGTCGTCGTCGTCGTCAGAGTGGGGTAGGACGTCGCGACGGCGACGGCGTGCGGAGGGTGAGCACGCGCATCCGCTTCGAAGCGCGTTTCCGAAGCGCGTTGCGACGAGACCAAGTGGCCCTCGAGTTGGGCGAACTTGGTGACCGAGATGATGACTTAAAATCATCTTCAGGATTAACGAGTTCGCGTCTCTCATCGGGAGATCGCATTGCCACCCCGGATTTTGCTCGAGCTCGACGATCGTCACGACGCGTTTCGAATAATTTCACGGCTCGCTTGTTCGCGGGTCTCTGTATGTTGTGTTTACTTTCTGCAACATCTAAAAATATCAATCACATATCGGCATTGTGTTGAGAAAAATCAATCGAGGTGTCAAGAAGCTGAACTACGTGGCAAGGTCTAGTTCTCAAAGGCCTAAACCACGAAAATTCTATCTCGCGTATAAAAAAATCTTTTATTATTTGCTAAAGTTTTAACAATCTTTTTCGTGTATTTCTGCAGAAGCGCATTAAAAATAAGTGGATAGGATTGCGCGATTAGACTCTCTTCTTTCATTAAACCGAGGACGTAAGTCCGCTGTATGTAAAATTGAAGTCATCGGATATCGAATTACGATAAGATTCGCGGTCGTGCCTGAGAAATTCAGGATTATCGTCAATTCCTTTGTATCATTTAGTATCACATCCCTCGTCTCCGGAATTAACCCGTCGCCCGTTTCACCCCCTCTCTTCCCCCCTCCCCCAAGGCCGGCACATTCACGATTCAAGATCACGCGACTTGTAAAAAAATTCCCGGGAGTCTGACGCGACCAAGCCGATTGCGCGAGCTCTCTGTTTCTTCTTTTTTTCCCCTGCCCCCTTCTTTTCTTGTTTCGTCAGATCACGCGACTCGGGTCTTCTTGTGTCGCGCGAACTTTCTCTTTGATTCAATATGTTTTCCGCGAGATTTTTCAACGTTGACGGGCGGTCAAAACTCCTGGGAATAATCGGAGTGACTCCCTTGTCGTTTTGCTTTTTATAGCTCGTAAAACACCTGACTTCTCCCTCTCTTCTTCAGTTCTTCTCCTCCCTTCTCTTCGGTCCTGCCTTTTTCTCATCTCCGCTCTGGACCTTGCGACGTAAATGCGCGCGAAGAAAGGGGAGAAAAAAAAATTCCCCAAGATCGTGAGAAATGCGATCAATTTTTCAGTTTTTTTTTTTTTTTTTTTTTTTTAATTTGCGGCAAAAACAAATTGTGTTTACGCGTCGAGCACATGTGTCTTATTGACTTGCCAAAAGGTCGGCGGATCATTTTTCACTGTTCCGCGCAACACGCGTTCCCGCGCCGCGTATTGATAACGGGGTAGGGAAAAGCATATCGAATCCGCGCATTTATCTCGGTCAACCCTCCGGTCGTCATCGACTCCTTCGTAAATCAAGCGATGGTGGTGGAAAAAAAAATTGCGCCGCGTAGGCAACGTTTCTATTATTGAGATTTCTATTAATAAATCGCGAGATTGAAATATTCACGACAAATGATTGTGTGCGATGTATATGTATATATATACGTGTGTAATACACTCTCTCTCGCCGGATGGAGGAAAATTTCGCATTTATATCTCTCTTAAAGTTTCGAGTTACGGTTTCGTTAAAGAGCACTCGACCAGATAATCGATTCGACGGGCGATTTGATGTACACACAAGACGTTTCGACGGGAAAACAACCCCCGGTCTGTGTTGTGTGACATGTTTAAATTGCGCTCTTTAAATGCATTATAAAAGACAAACAGTTCTCAGGCTTCTCGCAGGAGAAAGATATTCAACGGAATCGGTGGGGTTGTGAGATCGTTTAGGACCGTTTCGTAGAAAAGGTCTTTTGCAATATTCAGCTTCTCCGCTCCGGGGAAAGGAGACGTAAACTCTCTCGTAGATGAACCTTCATTGTGCGACGCTGTTTGCCGACGCGTGGCTTTGATCTTTACGCGCAACTTCTCTCTCTTGTAATCTATACGAACCATCTGAACGCACAAGTTGAAGCTGCAAAGCCGCGGATATATAACCAGAAGATAGCGGCAGTCGCTGCGGAAAGCAGCCGGATTACGGCGAACGACACCGGAGTTCAATGACGAAAAGAGACCGGAAAACGTCGGTCAAAAAGAGAAGTAAAAGGGAAAGAAGGAGGGTTCCGTGCGTGCATACAAAGTGTCGTGTTTTACACGCGTCTCACGTGTGGATCACAAAGTGCGTTCCCGAGGCCACCCCGAGTGGGCTGCTTGCCTCGAGTAGGGTCGTCGCTTCTCTCAAGCAAATTTCTCCACCGGTCGATGGCTTACGCTTGCGCGCTGATGCCACTCGAGGATAGATAGATAGATAGAGAGAGAGAGACGTTTGCCTCGACTCGTATATGCCGAATTCACGACGCGAAAACAACCCCCGACACTCGCCCATCAACCGCACTTCACGCCAAAGAAGATTAACGCTCGATAATCCGAAGATGATGCTTATCTTCCGCTCCCGAGAACAGTTTTCCTTCGTTAACTCGAAGATTCTCGAAGAGTTTTCGGTCGTCGAAAATTATTACAGACTCGACTTCCGAGCTTCTCGTAATTAAGAGGATGAAATTATAAATCTTTGGTCAATTCGCAAGAAAAAAACGTTTTCCTTTTTTTTTTTTTTTTTCGACGCATCGGGTTTCTTTTTAATTATTTATCTCATATATTTTCGAACGAAAATCTAATTTGTCGCCGCAAAGAATTGCGTTTTATTTTTTTTTTTTTTTTTTACCGAACGTGACACATTTTTTGTCTTTATTTTCCGACATAATTATAAAGGTGTCAGAAGCAGGTTCGGGGGAGACACGTTGTTTTCGAAATCCCGTCGAACGGACATTTGATCGTCAAAATGATCGTCAATCGCGTTGTTCTCACATCTGTTGAAAGTTCTGCTCGGTGCTGAAACGGCCGTTCTCTCGGATTTTGCACCCGTGTGTATCTCCGATAAGTTCATTGCCAAGCTGGGCTGTAACAATAAATTGCGCGGACAGATTTTATTAATAACAAAAGTTATCACTCGCGCGATTAATCGAGTTATCGCAAACGAGTGAAGTTTACGAGCAATCTCTACGGTTTACGTAATCCAGTTTCACCTGTAATTGCAGCACGTTTTCTAGTCCAGCGGCGGCTGATCGGGGCGTTAAACCTATTATTGAATTAGAAGTTGAACTCGCTAGAAGATCCTCGCTGTCAATGTAACTCTGATACGGCGACCTCGATCGCCTTCGAATAACGGGTACGACTTTTCGTCTTTGTTTCGGCAGCTTACTGCGCGCCTGAAAAAAAAAAAAAATCTGCGCAATTTAATTCTTGCGTTAAATAGAAGAAAACAACACGCGATATTATTGATGTTATCGCGACCGGATGTATGTAACGAAGCGATAAATCGCGTTTGAAAAAACACGTGAAATAAATAATTAAACATATGTGAAATGAATAATCGAAAAAACCTGATAATACGATATTCCGAGCACCTGCGTGTGCGAGTAGAACATGGAGAAGTTGCTGACAATGACCGGAACCGGAAGCGCGATAGTAAGAACACCGGCGAGAGCACACAGCGCACCGATGAACATGCCGGGAAAAGTTTTCGGTGCCATATCGCCGTAACCTACTGTGGTCATGGTGACCAAGGCCCACCACAAACCGTGCGGTATGCTGTCAAAATCGTTGTCGGGATTTTCCTGAAAAATTGAAATCCACAAACGCACAAATAAATTAAAACAAACAGACGTTTTGTTATTTGTGCGTTTTATTATTATAACAATGTCGCGCAGATAATATTCAGCCAGCGATGTTGTAACAGAGAACGCGCGAAATTTTAACGAGCGCGGTTTTTTTTTTCTAAAAATCGAATCTTTCCCCGCAGATTTCGCTGTAAAAAAAAACAAAATTCTTGTCGGTTTATAGCAAAACCGCCTATCGAAAAACTCGCGTCCTTGAAATATTTAATTCCTTTGTCCACATGGAATTTATGAATGTTTAATTCCTCCATCTTCATGAAACGCATACCTGAAGGCGTTCGGCATAGAATATGAGACTGGCGAAGAGCACGATTCCCAACACGAGAAAGAAGACCAGCAGACCGAGCTCCTTCGCGGATGCCTTGAAGGTGTGTATGAGGATTCTGAGTCCGGGCGAGTGTCTCGTCAGTTTGAACAGTCGCAGGACCCGCGCCACCGACAACAGCTCGACGTAAAGATTCGGCTTCGCCAGGTATTCCGTGTAGAAGCTCATCGTTGCCGCCAGATCGATCAGATTGACCGGCGACATGACGAAACGCCTCAGGCTGGGGCTTACCTGCAATTCGGTTACGTTGTCACATCTCACGTATACGTTCGGGCATGTGTCGCGCCACGTCACAATTTCAGTTTATCGATCGCCAATTAGAAATGTCGTTGCGGAGCCATTGAGACGAACGAACGTTGTGTTTGTTTCGTGTGAAATGGAATTTAAATTGCAAAATTTAAATGTTCATCAAAATTTGTTGGACGCAATTACGGATTACATAATAAATATACATGTATGCGACGGTAATGAAAAAATAACAATCGTACGATAAAGCGAAGCGCTATCTCGACGCTGAACCAGGCGTTGCACGCGTGTTCCAGATAAAAAAACGCCCGATGAGAATTGATAGCCGTGTTATCCGTGCGATCGTCCCGCGTGTCTTCGTGCTTGCTTTTCGTCAGCGATCTCGGCGTTTGATTCTTCACGCAGAAACAAAGAACCGACAGACAAATGAAGAACACCGTTGCGCAGGCGATGCACTTGGCGGTCGTGGACGAGCACGGCTCGTTGAAGAGAATCCAAACGCGCGATCGTAATCTCTGCCATCTGGTTAGATTCCCGCTGTAATATTCCTCCTCGAATCCGAATAGACGGGCGATTTCTTCGTCGCCGAGCTTCTCGCCCTCGATGTCGAGTTTGTCGAGAATCGCCAGGGTGGCTTGCGTGTCCCGGTGAACGCTATACGTGCTCCAGCAACACGGTTCTACCTGCAGAAAGTCAACTTAATTAAGGAACTTTATTAAAGTACCTTTGCGAGCGACGCATGATCGATTTACGTTGATACATTGTGTCGTTTTTTATGTAGGCCGCCGAGTGTTTGAATTTTTTTTTCTCTTTACCGTTTCGTTGAAATTCGCAGCAGGTCCTCGCGGGAGTGCGTGGGCGTGAAAGAATTTACACAGAAATTTGAGGAAGAAGAAAATGCGATCTTTCTATTTTTAAAACGTGTTGTTTTTTTATTCCTCCTTCCTCGTAAACTCAGAGGTCGGTATTGTAATATTTTTTATTTTGTAAAAAAAAAAAAAACACGAAACAACCTGATTCGAGTCGAGGCCCCAAAACTCCAGCTCCTCCTCGAAAAGTGGGCCGCACACATCAGTGGGATAATGCAGCTTCCCCGTGCGATAATAATTAAGCACTTGGGCGAATACGCCCGGATGCCGATCGTAAAAATATTCATTCAGCACGGGATCGTAATTCACTAATGCCTCCGTCAACCGCGATAATCTGGTCGCCGGGATTTTTCTTAGCGTCGCTTTATACGTCTCGTGTCTAACGCCACCCACATTCAGTGTCACTCGATCGTTCCATCTTCCGTCTTTCATTTTTATCGCCTTCCGCGCCGTGGCTTTTTCCCTCACCGAGTAGACACATACAACCGAGACGAGAATTTATTGCGGAGATGAAGCTTGTAAAAATTTTAATTAGATGTAATTCAGCACGCGCAAGGAAGTGATAAATAATATTATTGCACGGTCGTTAAATGGATCTCTCGCGAAACGCGGTTGTATTTTTACTCACTTTAGCCGCGAGGTTTTCTGTGAAAATATCGAGCATCAATTTAAACCGGGAAACGGTGTTTCGCCAAAGATCTGTCAAAATATGTATCTCACGGAGCTACTTCGCCAAGTGTATTCCGCGCGAAGTGCGTTCGCGCTTGCCGACGACTATTCGATGATTGCGCGAAACCATGAGATGTTCGGTAAAAAGGAATGACCCGCGTCACGCGTATATACCGCGAGCTTTCTTAGTTCTATAAATTCGCGCGTGTTTATTTGCGCGGCACGGAGCGCACACGGCGTTCGAATTCGTCGTTGTTTCAATTTAGAATGCAAAGTCACGCAACAGACGAGAACAATTTGAAATCTTCGCTGAAATCCACGTTAAAAAACAAACATATGCACATTCGTACTTTTTATTTTTGTATCGTTGACGCGTATCGTTTGCGCTGTGTGCGTAACAAATGCGCGTGCGATGTAATTTCATCGCGCGAAACGCGCTCGTTTTTGAATTTACACGGCTTCGTTCTCGCTCGATACCCAGTTGTTTGTTTTTACAATTCAAACTCGTCTGATGTTACTTCGTTTTATCGTCGATTAAAAACAAAAATGAAATTTTATACAATTTTTTTTTTATTGTTGTTGCAAAACTTGTCGGTACATAAGAGATCTGTATCAATGCCACATCAGATAAAATGTGCATCCATTTGCCGTGCTTGCGACCTCTCTGCTTCAACTGAAGAACTACAAATCCAGTGTACAGGGAAAAAACCACACATTTTTATACAATTATTACATTAGTTTGCATAATATTTTGTATTTTTATATCGTACAGATGCTTAAATATTCGAAACACAAAAAATCTGTGCTAAAAAAAAACGAAGAACTTTTTCAAAATACTAAAATAAAAAACGATGTCGTTGGAGTTTGCGTGAAACTTTCTGTAATTGAAAAAAAATAAGGGTCGAAATGTCATTGATTTGAATTTTTTTTCTGCGAGTTAAATAGATTCACAAACTACATATTCTTAATTAAAAACAAAAGAAATCCCAAGACGAATCCCGAGATTCGATTATCTGATTGAGATCATGTCGGTCGAAGTTTACGGGGTAGTTCCGGCGCCGTGACAAAGAGGGTGACGGCGGAAGAACGCGAAGAGGAGCTCCATCTGGTCCCGACGTGACGTGGCCCGATCGTCGGGACCGGCTTCGCGGTGTTGTTTGTGGGCGTCGGTACTTCCGCACGCCGCGCATGTATGCACAAGGATGAGACGTGGGCGTACGCGGCTTTAAAGGATAGAACGACGCCCGTCTATGACGTCATATTTGTTTCATTCCGCCGTGCCAGCACGCGTCCGGCTTGTCTTTTCAATATTGCAACTGTGTCATCTCGTTTATCTTCTTCTCTTACCCGCGTCCGCCAACCCTCTTTTCGCTGCGCCCTTCTCATTCACCGCCGCGACGTGCCAGTATGTTTAACATGTCGCTTTTTTATCTTTCTTCCCCTCCCATCTCCCATTTCTCCCGTTCTTTCTGCCACCCTCCGCGACGTCCCTCTTTAGCTAATGCCATTGTCCCATATGCGCACGTGCCCACAGAACGAAACGTTTCTCGCGTTCATTTCCTGGTTTACCTTTGATTACGCAGCAACAACGCACGCGTTATTACGGTCTGCTTATTGTTCGACTAATTATTTCGAAAGAAATATATGTTTTAAACAAAAAAATATATATACACAGACGGAAGAGACAAAATTCTTTATTCTTCCAGGGCTTTTTTACATTTATATCTTAGAATTCATATTTTGGGATATTTTTCGGACTTATATATATATATTTTTTTTTTGTCAATTGTCAGAACGAGAAAACTAGAACGTCGTTTTAATTGCCCAGCCAATTAACAAAGAAATTCTTTTTTATGCAGTCGTATTGATTAAAAAAATAAAAAAAAGAAAAAGAAGAAAAATCAAGATCCGTCCGCTATAGAATTTTTCAGCAGGATAACTGCAATATTGTCGTTAATTAGTCCGGCAGAGTTCATCGCGCTTTGAAAATAATCGGCGAAGTTCTATTTATAACGCTCTCATCCTCTATCGACATTAAACGCGCGACACAGATAAATATCACGATATTAATACGCCTAACAGAGAAAGAGAGAGAAAGAAAGAAAGAGAGAGAGAGAGAGAGAGAGAGAGAGAGAGGAGGGATGTTGTAAAAAAGAAGAGAGTGTAACGAGAGGGTGCCGTGTGTGCGGCATATAAAAGCGAATACACGCGTCGAGAGTAGAGCGAAGGTTACAAATACCCCTACCGCGTCGCCCCGTCATCATCGCTCCCCTTTTCCCCGCAAACATCCGCGATTTCCCCCATCTCAATTTCTCCCACGCTTCCACTCCCTCCATTCATCCCCCTCCGTATCTCGCTATCTAGCTTCCTCCACCCTTGTTTCTCTCCCGTGTATATCCCCAAACCCACCCCGACACGCGTTCTTCCTCGCACCGACTCAGGCGCACCACCCCAACGGCGGTTCGCTCTTCTCTCCGGCTCACACACTGGGGCACGTCATCCCTCGCGTCTCGCGAGGACCACCGAGACGCGTCGCCTCGGTCGTGCGTCCGCGTTTTGCCAACGTCGTCTCGCGGTCGGTCTGTCGTGGTCGTCGTCGTCGTCGTCGTCGTCATCGTCGTCGTCGCGCTCGACGTTGTCGGATCTGCAGAACAGGATCGCCAGGACACTCGCCGACGACAGATCACGACGAGGATCCGCGTCGAGGCGCGAGTGTCGCGAGTAAACGAGAGCCGCGTAAAAACGTAGTGGTGGTGGTGGTGGTGGTGGATCTCGCGTTGTCCCGCGCGCGATCATGAACGTCACGCGAGACGACGCGCCGACGAGATAGTCTACGAGGAGGAGGCTGGCTGGTTGGCTGTCGCTCGCGGGATATATCACACATCCCCCGGGCGCATTTCTCTCGTTCGAGAGGGAAAAAGCGGGTAGGATCGATAGGCCCAGCTGGTGTGCGTATTCGCGGCGTTTTCGCGAGTGTGGCCGTGCGGGGTGCGGCCCAGGATGGTGAAGGCGCCCACCAGCAGCAGCATGGTACCCGCCGGCGGTGGCCCGGCGGGCGTCAGGAGAATTCATCCCGGTCCCGAGATCGCCATGAACCCGAGAAACCTGCCCACTGCCTCCGCGAACATGCCGATGCGGGGTGATGCCAACGCGGTCGGCAGAACAACACCCGTTTATTACCCCCAGGTACAGATCTCCCAATTCCAGTTGACAGACGTACGTGTGTCCAGTGCGAATGTGGCGGCACATTTCGCGTTGGATCACCGTGACTACTACTCTGCGCCAGAGTTGGAACGACAATATGTTCATTTTTCTCGCATTTTCCGATTTCTTCAGACTTGCATTATTTACTTCGAAGTAAATGCACAAATAACGGAAAATAAATAGACTAATAAGTAGGAAATAAACAGACCGCGTCGCATGAAAATTGCCAGCGGCTGTGGCTCTGCTCTTTCATCTCTTAGAAGTGCCGCGACGGCACACTTCTCGTTTTTCTCTCTTTCTCTCTCTCTCTCTCTCTTTTTCCCCCTTTCGTTGTTTTACAAAGAAAAACTGACCCGAGAATCTTAGCATCAGACGTTTCTTTTTTCGTATTAATGCGATGTGATAAATCACCCTCGTTATTATTCTGCCGTACGGAATAAGTTTGCGTCAACTTTTTGTTTACGTATTTCCACACGTTTTAATATTACGTGTATAAGTTTCTCCGGTATATATTTCTCCGGTATATATTTTGTGTGTGCGTGTGTGTGTGTATATATACATACGCTTCTTTTGTTTTACTTCGCAAACTCTCGGATGTACGATAACGTAAAGTTCATTAACCATCGTCCGTCGCCGTGACGATCAGATTCTCTTATTAATCGCCGACGGTTAAACTCGAGCTGATCCGTTGAGTAGGTCACGTTACTCTTAACGTATCTCGTTAACGAATACGTAAATTTACATCCTGAAACGTTAAATCTTTTCAATCCTATTACACATTATTGCAATTTAACTTTTAAAGAAGATCATATTTTTTAGACAAATATTTTTCCTCTCAACTCTTTGCACTCCGAATCCCGATATCACATATCATTGCGCCAACGTGTGTCGAGTGCGCGACTCGACACTAATTAAAATTAATTCGGAGACCAGACTAATTGGGAATGAGAAAAAAAGAATTTGGACTGCAAAAGTTTAATTCTCTTTCTCTCTATATATATATATATGTACGTGTTCTTTTGTTATTTGTCGTTTTTATTAGTTTCATCTACGTTTTCTTTCCTTTATCATAACACGTTTGTCACGTTTGCACGCCCACATCGAAAAGTGAGAAACGAACGCTTCAGAGAATTTCAACAACGAAAACTTGGTTCACGCGATATAATCGCAAAAATAACAACATCCCGATTATTGTCCTCCCTATCCTCGAAGAGGAAGAGGGAGGACATTGCACGCGCTCCAAAATCCGTTTCCTGCCGATCGAATGTAGGTCAGTCCACTCGAGAGAAATGCGCTCTCGGCTTGGAGAAGACTGAACGTTCCCCTTATCCTCCTCCTCCTCCTCCTCCTCCTCTTTTCCTGATCTCCCTCTGCTAGGGATCCGAACGAATCTCGTTGCCGGAAACCGATAATACGATAATTAGACAGGCACAATAGCGCGTTTCGCGCGCCGAAGATATCTCGAGGAGAGTTTCGTGTTTAACAAGGAATAATGTAAGAACAGGTAATGAAGTCCGGGGAAATTAGAGAGAGAGAGAGAAAGAGCGAGAGAAGGGAAGTTTAACGCGACGACTATTATGATTTCCGATAGCGCACTTCGCCACAATGAGAACGTGGTGTAGCTACGGAACTTCAGTGAATGAAGCAGTTTCAGTCGATCAAAGGGCGATATACAATTTTTAAAACGTTTTCGCGCACGCAAAAAAAGTTCAACGTTCCCGCGCGTTGGCGAAGCCGGCACACTTCATTTGCCTCGTCGTAATAAGCGAACGATCGTCAAATATTTGATATTTCGACACGAAGAAAGTATAACAACACGGAAAATTAATTCAACAACGAGTGAAAAAGGCGGCAAAGTTTCGATTCAAAGAGATCGCGCTGCTCAATAAAATTTATAATTCGCAAAACGTTTCGAATTATTTCAGATTTACTATTTTTAAACTTTTCGCAACGGGTAAGACAGACGTTTAACGCAAACGATCGAAACGAGAAAATTAACGCAATTGCGACAAAGTGGAAAATAATATCGGTTAAACAATTATCGATCGAACATCGTTTTGTGCGATCTAAATTTTAATCTAAACGTTTGAGAGAGAATAGCTCTTAAAATATCCGCGAGCACAAGAGAGTAGAAGCAATTACCTGCACATCATAAATATAAATAGCCGCGTTTACGCTCGCGAATATTTTATCATTATTCGCGGTTATTGCCTTTATATTGTATTTATTTCGTCCCAAAGGGGGCGCGGTAATTAAATTCCGATTCTTTCGGCCCAATTATTCGGTCGCTGTGATGACAAACGCCGTCGCTGTCAAAATGTATATATTGTCGTAGATTAAATTACAAAGAGTTCCTCGCGTACGTCGGTCCGATTTTCACGACAATTTCTCCCTCGAGTGTCTATCCGTTATTCCGCGTGTTCCATCAACGCGTCTGTTCCGCGCTTGAAAACTCTCTCTTTTGTTGTTTTTTCTGGAAAATATACAAAAACGCTCCTCTCTCTCTCTCTCTCTCTTTCATTTTTTTGCGAACAGGTCGACGTCTCGACGCAGGTGGATCTTCACGGCGGTTTCGCCGGGAACACGGACTCGTGGGATCGTCGCGCGACGCCGTTGTACTCGCGCGAGGACATCAAGGAGCAGTACTGCATCACGAGCCGGCAGCTCGACGCCGTCGAGAAGTCCGGCGGCGGTTTCTTCGGCTGTTTGTCAACGCGGGGCCCGTCGCCGTGCAGCTCCACCAGAAGCTCGATCCTGTCGGCGTGCGTGCGTAGCGTGCCAAGCGACGAGAACCTGTGCGACGCGCCGTATCCCCGAAGACCCCTTCAGATCATGTATCGCCAGCCTTATCCGACCTACTCCCGCATGGGGTACGATTTCGAGGACGAGGCGGACTGGATTGAGAGTTCCTACTTCAGACGGCGCCCGAGGTCGTTTTGCACTGTGCCTGATCCGAAGAGGTGAGACGAGAGAGAATCCGCGACGATTGAAATTTTCTTTTACCGCGATTTTAAACGCGGAATAAAATCGATTTGAAATCTCGCGGACGAGAGAAGAAGAAGAGAGAAGTCGCGCGCGTCGTTCGAATTTCAAAGTCTCAGGAATATCGGTTTTGAATGTTAGAACGCGAATGTGTGGCAGACGACGAAGGAGGGCGCCGGAATTGCCATTTCTCAGAAGACGCGAATCCGATTTGTAATTAAAATTCCTTAATGGCGAATGCATGAGAGAGCGCTTCTCTTACGGTAGGTAGGTAGTACGTAAATTTGCAATCGCTCGCGCGTTTTTATACGAAACGACGTCTCAAGTTCGAATAAAAAAAGTAGACTCGTTTACTCTGTCAATACGCAGGATATAATTCGCACGCACACACCGCACATACACACATGCGCGCGCGCAGTATATCATGACACCTGCGAAGAGCGACGTTACCTCTGGCTATTTGGCAGTTGCGAGTGCTTCGGATATTTGGGGCAAATTACTCCGTCGGGACGCGTTTAGAATGTATCTGCCGGATCGATTTATCGGTAAAGACTTTAGTAACGTAATTGATCGAAAGGCGTGTCGCGCGGCAACGCGCATGCAAACGGAAAGCCAAGAAATTGGCATTTCAGGCGTTTCAGCTCGGACGTTTCCAAGTGTGCACACGTTTTGCCGCTTTCTGGCTTTAACGCGCAAATATAGAAAATAATAAATATACGCAAGAAAGACAAATATTGAAAATATTGAAAAAAAATATATATACCTTCAACAAAATAAATTTGATTCTCGCGTGAAATATATGTGCGTTTAGAGAGACAAATATTGAAAATATTGAGAGAATCGAATACAAATCCAAGTCTTTGGTAAAAAACAAAAAAAAAAAAAAAAAAACGTAATCGCGAATTTATGAAAAACCTTCGTGTGAACGATGATATATAACGCATAACGTTTGATACGATTTGCGTCTCGAGAGAGGGATTCATATATTCGGAATCTTTTCCTTATGCTTGCATTGATCGGAGCGTCCAATACGGGTTTCAGACCTTATAAAAACGGTATTTATATAGAGAGCACACACACGCGCGGTGTGTGTTCCGCCGGTGTGTGTCGCGTATAAAGCCGGTCTCTCCTCGTCAGAGCATAGCGTGCGCCCGAGAGGGGGTTGGGTTTATTCCTGATTATCATGAGTGCCGCACCGCTCCTTTTATCAGCTTTTTAAGGTCAACGGAAAGCGGTCGATTAAAAAATTATGGTTGCGCGCAAAATCGCTGTGTATGCGGAAAAAAAGTTTCGAGCTAATAGAGAGAACGGCATTCACGTAAATTTAGCGTCGCGCGCGTGTCTGCTGACGCGACACTGATCGCACTTGAAATTAAATTTCTTGTTTGCCTATTTGTCTTTCGCTTCGATAGGATAAAAAGTTTAGATTATTTTTATTCCGCACGCTCTTTCTCTCCCTGCCCTCTCTCTCTCTCTCTCTCTCTCTCTCTCATATTTCAACTTAATTTCTAACATGTGCATTTCTCTCAATATACTCGATGTTGTTTTTTGTTTCACTTTGTTTCGCACCGTAGAGAATCCTAACTAAAATACGAAATTGTATACGCGCGTTCGATAATTAACGTGAAAATAAAACAAATTGAAGTGTTGTTCATTAAGTAAAATGACGTTGAGTCTTGTGACATTTCTTTTGTTTCTTTGATTTTTGCTCGACGAGCTTTTTGCCATCTTTTGTCTTAGATTTTAATATGTGTGCTTGAGAGAAAGAGTCGTCTGTTTCTTGATTGAGATTGACGTGCTGTCGTCCCACATCCTACGTGATAATATCCGCGACACGTGTCAAGTTATATTTGCAATAATAACTATTTTCTGACAACGAAAAATTCTTAACCGATCCGTATTTTATTCTCACACGAAAAACACTCTCTTTATATGAAACTATATATAATTCATACGACATAAAAAATGTAGTTAATGAATATTTAAAATTGAAAATCTGAAAAAAACCAATTTCAATAATTCGCAATTTTTTTAATGGGAAATTTTACGAGTAATATTGTAACAGTTTTACAGTATTATGAGTTTTAATTCTTTTTCTAATGCATTTTTCATCGGAGTGGATTGTTGTATCTATTTGCAAAGTAACGATTTCTAATTGCGTTGCAAAATTAAAACTAATCTCGAAAATGTTGTAGATGCATAATTATTGTAGCTTGGAACGTTGCTTAACAGTGCTACAATTTGACAACATAATTTTTGGTCGCGAAGATACACTTGGGTGCCAGAAGACGAAGAATCCACGAAGATGGAAGGTCCGCGGCCGGTGTTACCGCCCGCACTCCCTCCGCCACCTTCCGTCACCATAGCGACAGCGACGCAGGGACCGCAAGCTCCGAAGACGAAACACGTGAGCTTTGCGAGGTCGTACACGCTCACATCATTCGACGTCCCGAGGAGCAGAAGCCCGCCGAGGCCACATAATCCGGAACGTCTTATAGACTCGCAGCCGACAATGCAGAATGCTATACTGCCTTCATCCCTGCCCTCGGCACACCCTTATTCCGCTGTTGAGCCACGTGTCCTCGTAGTTGGTAGGTGTTGCATTTCACCGTCGTATTACGTTGAATCGCAAAAGTTTCTCTTATATACGCGCGCATATAAAAAAAAAAAAAAAAGACTAACTATAAAATGTTTACAATGTGTACAAAATAAATGTAAACGCGTAATTGTAAATATTTTCTAAGCCCGTGGTTTTGCGCTAAAAATAAATTGTTGATTAAATTAATTTGAAATTTTCCCGACGTGCAATAACTGCGCGCGCGAACGATCAAAATTGTCTCGCTGTTTTGATCCCAAGCCAAGATCGCAGATTAAGCAGGGAAAATAGTTAAAGCTATTTACTCGCGGTCACGCGGCTTGATGTCGCGTAAAACTCGACTACAAGCTGGCCCAAACGGCCGTGGATAAGAGAGTTGTGACCTGAAAATTACTGAAGATAAAAATAATAACGCGCGCGCGCGAAGTGCATCAAATATCATTTTGCGAGATAAGCGCGCAACACTTTCGTTTTAATCACATTTTTTAATTAAGAAAGAAACTCGAAGTTGTAATTTCTCGCTGCGCGAAATTTTCACGCGCGTAAGTGAATTGAATATATCTCCATTATTTTATTTATAAATAGAAATGTGCGGGAAAAAAGCGCGTTATTTTTACAAAAATACTAATCAAACTTCGAACTGAATTATTTAAGGGCGAGAGAGAGAGAGAGAGAACTTTAAAATAGAGCCGCTCGCGCGACAACGGAAGTGCGTCGGCAAATTGCGTGTTTTTTATTTATTTTTTTTTTAATTTGTTTCAAATTACACGTAAGCACCGATTCACGCAGTTTTGATCGATTTGTAGCGATTTATTCGTTCCAGAGAAACCATCGAAACGCGGTGCGATGAGGACGCAGGCGACGCAGACCGACATCGCGCCGATGTTCCGCCGCCAACCCCCGGTGACTCTCAGCCCGAGGACCATTCATCGCGTCAAGATGGTCTCGCAGGGCGCTCAGACAAACGGCATTTTCAACGGCAGGAAATTAACAAAAAGTTACTCGGAAGCCGGACAATTAGGAACGCCGCTCGGCGGCGGTCAAACCGGCGCGCCCGCGAAAGAGGAAGCCGAACACCACGAACCGCTCCATAGAACACAAAGCGAGGAACCGCCGAGGTCGCCGTTTCTTGTTTCGACAACACCGCCGCCACTCCTATCCGCCACCACCGTTGTTATCGAAGAATCCTTGCCGAATGGCGACATCGCGCTTCTATCCGGCATTGTAAGCAGAAAAAAGGACACATTTCTATTCGCATAAAAAAAGAAAACAAAGTGTGAAAAGAAAATAAAGTTACACACTTTTTTTCTTATTTGTCTCGTGAAATGCAGCGACCGAGATTTTGCGAAAGAAATTGGATTTAAATCAAAAATCGAATTCCCCGTTCCGTTTCTTTCGCAGCCGTTGGAGCACCGTAAATCCCTTGATTTAGACGATCAGGAGATCATCATAAACTTCAAGCCGGCGCCGGTGTCGCCGGACGCCCGGGCGCTCCTCAGTCGCATTTCCGAGCCTATCCGCAGGCCGCTGCCTCTCCAGAAGACCTTCTCCGACGGTGAGATTCGCGTGGAGAGGCGCGAGCTCATCGGGGAGAGCAGCGAGCCGAGCTACCCCCACACATGCAGAAGGAATCAGCAGGATCCTTGGGGCAGAACTGTCAGAGCACCCGTCCAATTTTCCTCGACTCCCGAGGATCTGTCCTTGCTACGAAGCCTCTCGCCCCATGAGGATCACCCGGAAGAGGTACGCGGGAGCGCGCGCGCGCGCTCGAGACGTGCATATTTATTTCACAGAATAAGACGAGACACAAATTTGTCACGCTTAAGCGGACATGATATAAGTAAAGTGTGTTGTGTGGCTTTAAGGAGTTCCATGAGAATTTAATACGTCGGGGTCTCTTTCGGAAACGAAGCGTGTCGCTCGAGGACGGCGTGCAGGGCCCGCTGTCGGACGACTTCATGCTTCCCAGATCGCTTCCGAGTTCGCCCACGTCGCCGCCCGCGGCAACAAGTGTGTTATGTAATAAGACCCTCTTTCCGCTGATACTACGTTTATTTATTTCGCAGCGAATATTGAACTTGACACGCGCGTCTTCGTCGGCGCGACTAAATAAACGATAACGATTTTTCCAGCTCCGCGCAGGATCTCGCAGATCCTGAAGGACGACAACTTGCCGAGCGGCGTGGTGCTGCAGACCACCACGATCTATCCGCCCGGTTTCAGCGTCGGGACCGGGATTCCCACCACCGCCGGTATCATGGGCCAGGTGACCTCGCCTTTCGCGTCGAGCGACTCGCTGACAAACGACGTGACCAGGGACCACAGCGACGGGATATGGAACGAGTCGCAGGCGACGGTTCTCCAGGCCGACTCGTTGGCATTACTGACGCCGTCCTCGAGGAGGAGGCACCTTCTGCTCCTGCAGCATCAGCAACGTTCGTCGATGGACACCGAGGCGCTCGACGTGGAGGACGACTCGGAACCCTGTCCGCCGAGTCCGAGGATACGTCTGGAACCCGCAACTCCCGTACAAACCCTCACCCCAAGGTAGGTTTCGCGATTGCGGAAAAGGGGAAGCGAGCTTAAAATTCGCTGCGCGAACTCAAATATATATTTGCAAAGCGGATACGCAAATTGAAAAAAAAAAAAAAAAGACGTTTTTATTGGTGGTGCTGTTACATAATTTATTTATACAAGACATACGATTTTTGCAGACGCGCTTACAGAACGATACAAGATCTGTTACCGGCACACTTTCAGCAAATTTACTGCAATGACGTAACAGCACATTTATACTCGTACGATATGTAAGGCTACATTCTGATCTGATTAATTTTGTCCGTAGTTCCTTCCTCCCCTTCTCCGAGTTGAGCTTTCTTCTTTGATAAGTCATCCTCCTTTGATAAGTCGCATCAAGGGTTGTACAAATCTTGCAATCTTGTAAATGCAGTCTTTATTTGTACACATCTCTTTTCTGTTGGTCTTAGGTTCTCATTGTACAAAACATCGAAGTACGCTAGAATAATTCCTTTCAATACCGTAATACACGCACACACACACACACACACACGCTCGTAATATATTTACGTAATTTATCGTAGAAGCCATGACATTAAGAACCTTAGAAAAAAAAAAGCCAGAGATCGACCCTCACACGTCTCTCCCGAGTATAATATGTATATATATATATATATATACATATGTATGTATCACCTCTTACGTACATATTTCTCAGTATAACATCACGATTCATTTATATTAAATTTTATCCCTCAATAATTCTATATTAAAGTTGAAATACCGAGATTTTTTCTCCGAGAAAACTTTTTCTCTTCGCGTCTTCTAATCGAAATTTATCGCCTTTCTTCTTTTTTCTTTTTTTTTTTTTTTCTTTTTTTTCCGCTCTGCCCCAGCATCGAATCTCTCTCCGCGAGCAACGGCCGGCCGCGAAGTGGATTACGCCGCGCGAGTCCGGGCCCGCCGTTGTCGCAGCCGCACTCGCAATCGTCGAGCGAGTTCGCTCTGAGTCTGGCGAGAACCGACTCGGGCGGTCGCACGAACACCGACATCTCCGAGACCTCCGAAGACTACGTCACTGCCAATACTTCTACGGAAACCGGGACCACCACAGGCACGTCCGCCACGACCAGTTCCTGGTCGAGGCCGCCGCAGACGTCG
>NW_018020593.1:969355-975886 GCF_002006095.1 Pseudomyrmex gracilis | reverse complement strand
AGCCTCGACCACCGCGACCGCCCTGGAAGGCAGCTCGTTCGAGAGCGCCAGCTCGATCTACAGTCTGGCGAGAAGCGAGGTGAGCGCGCCCGCGCGATACATATAGTTCGCGGTTTTCTGCGAGCCATTGACAATCTGACGTCACTCGGATTTCTTTTTTCTTTTTTTTTTCTGGTTGAAGTTAAATTTTTTTGTAGACAAACTGTAGAAAATCGATGATGATTTGTGAGAGAGAGAGAGAGAGAGAGAGAGAGAGAAATGATAGAGATTGTCTTTACATGCGATATACCGCGCTTGTTGTTCGTCATTAGGCGGTTATCGAAGAGCCGTGCAGCCCGCCGGCGATTTTAGAAGAGGCGGAACTCGCATTTGGATTAGAACTACCTCCGTCGTCAATCAGGTCCAGCAGCAGCAGTAGCTCGGGCAGCTACGACCTAAAGGACGCGATGGCAGATCTGAATAACGATTTAGAGGAGCCGTGTGTCGCTCCACGTAGCGGGCACACGTCGGAGACCGAGTTAGATCGAGATGTAAGTTCAGAGACGGGAGAGAGAAAAAATTAAAAAAAAAAAAAGAAAAAAAAGAGAGAGAACAATTTTACGACAAAGTAGTGATTCCTTTATTTCGACTTTACGTTCATCAGATTGCTTATGGCTAGTAGAATCGTAAAACAGCTTCCGTTTAATTGCGCGCCGAAGATTTCTTGTTTCTCCGTCTCCGGCAGGAAGGTCATCGGTCGTCGTCCGGCGGTTACGCCGAGTCACCGCCCGACGTACGCATGTGGAGCGAGGAGGAACGCCGTCGTAAGAAGAAGACGTTCAGTCTGGACTTTCTCGCGAGCAACGCCGAGCTGGATCACAGCGCGGAGACGGCTTATATGGAAAACGTGGAGCTCAGTCCGACGCCGAGCCACCGACACCGATCGCGCAGCAAACCGACGTCGGCGCGAAGTCCTCACCGGAATAACCGGAAGCGCGACGCGGTGCAGCAGTCGGCGCAGCAGCAACAGCAGCAACAACAGCAGCAGCAGCAGCAGCAGCAACAGCAGCAACAAGCGATCATTCGAAGTCCTCAGAAGGAGGAGTGGCGAATGGAACAGGCCGAGGAGCCCCACGCGCCGACGTCCGACGACTCGAGCTGCAGTCACCATTATCACATGCATCATCATCACCATCATCACGCGCATCGGGACGGCGCGGAGAGCGGCAGGTCGCACCGTCGCACGCGCGAAAGCCCGAGGAGGAAGACCAGCAGTTACATTTCCACCAGGAGACGCAGCACCACCGAGGTAAAACAAACGACGCGCGTCGATCGAGATCAATTATCTATAACAATCAAATTTCTTTTGTTTTACAAAAGAGAATCAAACGCGCTGCAAACAACAGAATATAAAATTTACGCGAATTAATTTTATTAATTTTCAATACGCAACACGAAAGAAAATCAGGGAGAGAAAACAAAGAAAAATGTAATTTATTATTTTTTCCCGTAATCGCGCGTTCTTGCAGGACAAGAACGCGGCGCTGACCGGCAGTTTGCCGCGGCGGAAATCCCGCGTCGCGGACGACATAGTCTGCCGCCTGAGTCCGGGCCGTTATCAGCGCAGTCCGGGTCACAACGGTCAGCGTGCGATCGTGATCGAGGCGCAGAGTCCGGAGTCGCGGCTCAAGGCGTTGTCGGCGGAGTCTCTGAGATCCGTCAGCCCCGGGAGCGACAGCGTCTTCTACAGCGAGAGCGCCGATCAGCCGTACATCTCCATCGCCGGGCTGGACGCAGCTGTGCACTGTCATCACTGCGGCAGAGAGGTACGATATATTTATGTATATATATGTATATATATATACATATATATACATATATTACTTATTGTGCATTATTCATTTGCTGTACCGCTCTTGATGCGCGCGCCGGGACAATCTCTTTGCAGCATCGCCGCTACTTCGGAGAAACGCGAGAGAAAATACTATTTGTCTTTTACTTAAAGAGACGGGAAGAAAAAGAGATACCGCATTAATAATGTATTACGAAGGAGAGAGAGAGAGAGAGAAAAAGAGCTCTCGTAATTGTTCTGACAGACTCTAAGAGACGCGGAAAGAGAGAGAGTAAAGATTTTAGAATTTAATGGCATTTACATTATATTATTTAGTTCTTCTCGTTCGTTTAATCTAACGGCAGTGTCGTTCATTTGTCTTTCTCAAAATTGTACAGAGCGAAGCGACGCATCTAACTTTCCGTTGCGCGCGCCAACAGTAGTTTTAATCAGATCTGCAAAAGTAAGAATCTTTAAAAAAAACAAAAAAAAAAAAAAAAAACCGAGCGAAGTTTTGTTATTAATTTAAAACTCTGCAATTCTCTTGAATTAATTACGGAAATGATTTTGTTACTGTTTTCTTCGACGCGCGACATATCGCAGACCGTTTGTGGAACAAACGTGATCATCTAACAAAATAAATAGATGGTTTTGTCATATTTCCAGAGGATTGTGGGATTTACTTTTCCAACGTGGCTTGTTGCTTCGTTAGAGATCAATTATTACGAAGAAAACTATCTCTTTCTCTCGTATTTTGTTTGCTTGATGCGCGGGCGAAGCTAGCACATGTAAAACTTGTATAGAAATTGACGCAAAAATGAGCATGCGAGAAGAGAACTTTTCTCGATTTATTTATTTTCCGTTCGTCTATCTTCTGCCTTCCTTTCTCTATCGTGCGTGTCCTCTTGTTGCTTCACCCCCGAGGTGTCGGAAGAGATCGTTCGACCGCCGGCAGGTTTCGCGGATTCTCCGGAAGGACATCGCACGTCCTCCAAACACGTTACCGGTCAACGGTTGTACAAGAAGTTCGACAAGAGGTACAGATCAGAGGATCGGGGAGATCGCAGACATCGTCGCAGCATATCGGGCAGATCGGACATTCGCGCGAAATCCGAGGAGAGAGCCACCTCGCGATCTTCGGGACACAGAGGATCGATCGATGAAACGGCAATGGGCAGAAACAGGCTTCAGGCACGTAGCACGGATGTCAGCATGGAAATTCTCACAGGTAAATATTCGATGTTGCTTTGTGCGCGCGAAAATGCAAATACGTGCTCTCAGAGGAAAGGATATTGCGCGAAAGTTAAAATATACATCGAGAGGAAAACTATCTCCTGTGACAAAACAAAAAAAATTCTATTTTATTCGAGAGAAAACTATTTATACGGCTGGTGCTAATGACGTATTTACTTGTGTTCGAAGCGTGTCAGTGTTTTTGATTTGAATATTTATTACGCGCTTAAAAGTACACAGGTTTTAACTCTTTTTTTACATTTTCGGCTTATACTTTGATTTTATAAAAAATTTACTTATACGCAAATTTTATAAAATACTTAATTTGTATTTTACAATTTTACAATTAAAACTATATACGTTTGAAATAGATTTAATAGATTGGATTTGTTTAGACAAAACTTGAATTGTTTTAATTTAAGAGAACAATATACTTCAATTAACAAGTGATACCATATATTTTATGAAAGCAGTATTTAAACGTACAAAATGTATAGATAATTAATAAAATTAATGTTTAACATGCAAGTTTGCTTAAATAAAATCAACAATTTCTTTTATTAAAAAAAAACAAAAAAGAGAAAAGAGTTTCAAGATAATATTGTTTGCCTTAATTTAAACCAACAATCTTCAGTGTACGTAGTAAGATCCGAAAAAGTTGTTTGCCTAAGGATGAAATTTGAATTATTATTTTTTTTTGTCGATGTGTTTGTTTTCCATTCTCGAAAAATAAACCTTCTTTCAGTTTCGAACGAAGAGCCTTCTTTTATGTTTTAATAGAAATTGAAACGGAAGACAAACATTTTCTCACGCGATTTTTCATTTGATGAGCGAGCATTGACGGTACAGAGCACCTCCATCGGCACCTCGCGCACATCGAACGTTCGACGTTTGACTAACGTGTGTGTGTCGGCTATTGTTTGTGTTTAACGACAGGAAGAGAAGATGAAGACACTTATGTGGAGCCTTACACGAGCAGCGAATGGATTTATATCGGCGATCTCGAGGAGAGCCACGTGTGGAAGAGACCGAACAGCAGAGACGACGACGACATCGCGGATAGCATTCACAGAGAGAGACGGGACTCGCCGGAATCCACGGAGAGCGAGAAGAATTTCAAGAAGAAGTACGAAATGGCCACGCACAGAATGGTACATCGAAAAACCAGCGGCGAATTTTACAAGAGGATACAAACGAAACGCTTCGGTAAGTCGGTTAGCTCTCGGGGAGGTGAAACGAGAAAAATTTAATTGTCTCAAAATTCCACATTAAAATAATCGTTTAACTAATCGTTTTACTTTTTACGCGACTTTCTTATATTAACTTTGTTAATTCTTAGAGAGAGAGAGAGAGAGAGAGAGAAAGAGGGAAATTTATAAAGATTAAAATTTATTAGCCGAGGTAAAAGTTATCTTTCGCATAAAAAAACCCTCTTGCGCGAGAAACGATCAAAGAGAATAAATAGTTTTCTATCTCCCTCAGTCTTTCTCTTCATCTATCTCGAAAATCATAATTTAAAGTCCCACGAAGCTACTTTCGCGTTCTAATTTTATTAGCACTTTACGATCTCGTTAAAGCTTCTCCGGCGCGCGGTTATTCCATAACCGCTCGCGTCTGCGTTGAAGAGAAGTTCTCGAACAGAAATTCAAAATTCGATATTCCCCCAAAGAAATCCCATTCGTGGGCAAATGACGTCCGACGCGCCGGCAGAAACAAGCCATCGTCGATTCGCGCATTGCCAAAGAATGTTTCTAAATCGTCTCTGTTCGCAAAGGCGCATAAATCCTTCGCGAGGGGGAAAGTTGGGAGCGGAACGCGAGCATCTCGAACGAAAGCGCGAGATTAGCGAGCGAAAGAGGAGCGGAAAAAGAAAGAGAAGAACCGAAGAAACGAGAGAAAGAGAGAGAGAGGAGAGGAAACAGAATGTCAGGAATGAGACGCGAGACAGGAAGAATAAACAAATAGCTCTGAAACGTCAAAACGTTTGAGAACTGCAGATTTAAGATACGTTTTCCGACGCGTATTTTCCGGAAGAGAAACGATCTCTGTAAAAATTATCCGGCGAATAAAAACACTTGATAGTGTAAAAATGCGAGTATTCTCGCGCGAGATTGACGGTGAGATTGGGAATTTACGAGAATATTATCGCGCGATTTTATCTCTGAAAGAAAACCGTCGGAAAGACTCGAGCGTATTTAAATCGCGCGTATATAAAGACCCGATCGAGGGGGACACGAAGTGGCGAGAAAAGAATGGGGTCACGATAAGAGAAAAAAGCGCAGAGAAAAAGAGAGAGAGAGATAGATAAAAAGAGAGAAGGATGTGTCGACAGAAGGGGAAAGGAGAGAGAGAGAGAGAGAGCGAGACGTTCTCTTCCCGATTTTCTTTAAATAAGCACTGCGTAATACTCTGTCGTCTAAATATAATCCACCCGGCGAGCAGCGAGACGTTCGAGTCCCGCCGCGGCGAAGGAAGACGACGGGAGAGAGATGTGATTTGTGCCGGCGAAGCCGACGGAGAAGAAGCGCGAGACGGAACGCACCGCTCGCGCGGAACCACGCGCGCGAGGGCGTCGGCGACGCGGAGTTTAGCGGGGAAAAGGGGAGCGGTGCGACTTCGAGGAAGGTTGCTTTTGGCCGGCAGTCAGTGGGTCAGGGCGCCGAGTCGCATTCCACGTAGGCCCCGTCGACGCGCGAGGCGTCGTCGTCTTCGCGAATCCGTCGAATTTTTATCGAACGCGCGCCCTTCTCGAGAAGAGGGTGCGAAGTGACGCGTGTGCGACAGACGGATGGATATAGATTTTCTCATCGAAAAGTGGAAGCGTCGCGTGAATTATTCCGCTGTATAATAAATTATCGAAGCTTCTCGTTCTCCCCATCCTCCATTGCCTTTGACAAGCGACGATGGTGTGCAACTCATCGGGTTCCGAGTGCGCGACGGAAATGGACAAAGACGTGACATTGAAGCAGGCTCTCGAGGAGCTGTTCAAGTGCATGCTTCGAGTCTGGTGTAGGGAGGGTCAGGCGCTGGCGAAATTCGGCGTGAGATCGACAGGTAACGTGGGATACTTTTTTTTTTTTTTTTTTATCTTTGTCTTCACCGGAAACTGTGCTCTGAGGAGAGAGATGAAAAGTACTAGTTTCGGTACCCTTGTAACACCACTCGCGAAGATCTTATCTCGCGGATGTTTAATTACGTCATTAGGTTAACTAGAGAAGAGCATTATTGTCGCTCGGAGACAACCATCTCTCTGTTCACGGTTTGTTTTCCTATTCATGAAACACGCGCGCGGCGCCAAATTAACAGCGACATAAATATCCGCGCGGATCCCATCCACGTGTGTGTGTTCCGCGTCTGATTTAAAAAAAAAAAAAAAAAAAAAAAAAGTAATAGACACATGCGACGACAATCAAATGTCGGCCAAGAGTTAGTAAAGCCGGTGCGTCGGTTTGCTTTTGTTGAATCGGATCGCAAATTTGAGATATATG
>NW_018020593.1:953367-969342 GCF_002006095.1 Pseudomyrmex gracilis | reverse complement strand
TTCCGCGTCTGATTTAAAAAAAAAAAAAAAAAAAAAAAGTAATAGACACACATGCGACGACAATCAAATGTCGGCCAAGAGTTAGTAAAGCCGGTGCGTCGGTTTGCTTTTGTTGAATCGGATCGCAAATTTGAGATATATGTTCCATAAAACAAGAAATCCCATTTGATAAAATGAGCGCGGCGTATTGACACTTCCGCCCGCGTTATTATTGACGCTGTGACATTATTTTAATCGAATTTAAATGGATCGCAGAATCCACAGATGACACGTAAGGTGAACCTTAGAACACACACACACATCCAATCATCCCTGTGTGTCTGTGTGTATAAAAAAACCCGACAGAGTGCTTATGATGGCGTGTTGTGATGAACTTCACGCGCGCGATCAAGTTGCGCTTTTTCCAGCGTGTTTCACGTTCATGATCAAAGCGAGGACTAAAATGGACTTGCGCTGCTAGCGGCACAAAAATAAAAACGGCTCGATAGCCAGGCGAGTCATGTCTGTGAAGCGAGGGGAAAGGGTCTCCCTTACTAGGGTCCTAAATATGCTCGACTACATTAGTAGCGCACGCTAAAGCGCTGTGTCAGCGTGCGCGCACCTTTTTGCGTTGCTCTGCGCGAGCGCGCTCTCTCTCTCTCTCTCTCTATTCTGGTGTCGACGCTTCTTCTTCTTCTTCTTCTTCCGCCGTCGCCGCCGCCGCCGCCTCGGTCCTTTTTCCCATGTAGAGCGACCGATTTGCCTGGCCGATTGTGTCTCGTGTGGTGGACGTAATTGTGTCGCAACTATTCTCGTGACGGACGGCCGCGCTCGATACGCCGTCGCACCACGTGGCAGCGACGGCGGCTATCGAGCGCTTAACCAATTTACCACACCTCACATGCGATTCCCTTTGTTCGCGTATTAAATGCTTATCTCTTCTATATATAATCCGTCCGGTGGGACGGATTAGCATATCGAATGGGTGGGATTAAAATGTGTTAAGTATGCTTTTTGCATATTTAACGCGTCAAATCGCGATAAAGAAAACGGTAATGCGATTTCACTTGAAAAAGTACAAATGCGAGAGAACTTTTAGATTGAAAAGCGAAAGATTAACAAAACAAAGCTTCACAGAAATATATAAAAGGAAAATAACAAAAAAAAAAAACCTTGAGAACCTCGGTCTCAAAACGTTTTTTTACGCTTTTAAATATTTGATCTTTAAACTCTCTGGAAATTGTTTTTTTCCAAGTTTGAAGAAGCAAAATGTGTTTTTCGCAGAGAGCGACAAGAGGGTGATCGTGAGACGCGAGGCTGGCGGCGAGTTCGGATTCCGCATTCACGGTTTCAAGCCGGTCGTGGTTTCCGCGATCGAGCCGGACACGCCGGCGGAGAGTTCCGGTCTCGAGGTCGGCGACATCATTATGTCGGTGAACGGCAGAAACGTAATGGACGCCACGCATTCGGAGGTCGTGAGACTCGCTCATTCCGGCACCGACGTTCTGGAACTGGAAGTCGCGAGGACCTGCAACGTGCTGGCGCCGCGTGTCGCCCGCACAGGCGCGAAGGAAGGCATCGAAGAGGTGCCGATCTGCTCGGGATACTTGTGGCGTAAGTCCACGTCGAGTGCGGAGAAATGGGTTCGGAGGTGGTTCGCTCTACGTCGGGACAACTGCCTGTATTGTTACAAGACTGATTCGGTGAGCGGTGTTGATGAAACTCTGTTTCTCTGTAGTTAAAATTTTTCTTTTTTTTTTATCTTACGAAAGAAATTTAAGTTTAATGAAAATTTTCAATCAATCGTTTTTCTTCGCACCGCCAGGATTCGCAACCGGTGGGAGCGGTGATGCTCCTCAAGTACGAGGTGGAGCAGACGCCCGAATTGAGAGCGCACAGTTTCGCGATAAAGAAACACGGCGCTCTGACGCTGCGACTGGCAGCTGACACCGAGGAGGCGGCGGCACGATGGACCACGGTTATACGCGAAGCTGTCGAGAGAAATAATCAGGTACGCAAAGTGAATGAGAGAAAGAGATATTCAATTTTTTTTTAAATACTTTACTTGTCGCACCAAAATAAACATCCAAACTCTGTCGCTTCGAACATTCCTCGGACGCAAATAAAAAAAAACGTCCGCGAAAATACGACTTTTCCGCGCGATCGAATATTTTCTATTCTTAGCCAAAATTGTTTCTCCAAAAATATCTCGATGGTATTTTGTTTTTTTTTTTTTGCTCGCCGCAGATTGACACCTGGCTGGATTCTTCGCTGAGAATGAGAGAGATGGCGGCGAGCGCTATTCAGAGACCGGACTGTTTCGGTTACTTGAGCAAGCAGCAGGAATTCGCCCGGAAAACGTCCTCGCCCACAGGTTGGTCCAGACGGTATTGCGTGCTGAAGGACGCCGCGCTGTATTTCTACGACGACGCGAACGCCGACAGAGCGTTTGGCGTGGCGTGTCTGCACGGCTTCCGGGTGCTCAGCAGCGCTCCGAGTTCCGGCGGCAGGAAACACGCGTTCGAGTTGCAACCGCCCGATCCGACGCAGAGAAGCTACATCTTCGCCACCGAAACCGAAATGGATAAGAAACGGTATGGAATTAGATCGTATTTGTAATTGTGAGTTAGAGAGTTTGCGCGCTGTTGCATCTTATATTTAATAATTAATTTATTACTTATTTAATAATTAATAAATTATTTAATTAATAATTAATTAAGTAATAATTACCGTATCAATTAATTAATAATTAATTAATTACACATTTGCAAGTAACGTTTTTTTTTTTTTTTCAG
This sequence comes from Pseudomyrmex gracilis, assembly GCF_002006095.1. Lineage (NCBI taxonomy): Eukaryota > Metazoa > Arthropoda > Insecta > Hymenoptera > Formicidae > Pseudomyrmex > Pseudomyrmex gracilis. Next base: position 966,568 of record NW_018020593.1, on the reverse strand, counting down.
ATGGCTGGCCGCCCTCGAATATTCGATCGATCGATGGATAAAAATAGGTTGAAGCGACGCAATCCGCCCTTACGACGAATCCAACGAGTCGCAATAATAGCGAAGATCGTCCAAGGAAATCCTCGTCCGTTACCCGTTTCCGGTTCCTAACAACGTTTGTGAGATCACGTCCGCGACGACGACGATCGCCGGCTTTTTCCGCGACGATCGATCATCACACGCGCCTCGTGGATCGACGTTTGCCGAATCACTTCTCATCATTTCAATTGCATTATTAAATCTCATCGTTCATGATTCATTCATTGTAGCTGCTGATTAACAGTGACGTTACAATAAAATTGTTCAAACAAAAAAAAAAGTGTCAACGCTTGTGTGAAATTGTACAAATTTTATCTTCTATAACTTTTTTGCGCGAGATCGTCGGCTCTCGCGTCGTTGCGCGACTCTCGTCGAAATTGTTTATCAGCAGTAAAAATAATTTCCATCGAACGTCACACACATCGAAAAAAAAAATCACATTTTAATCAGAGATAATATTGAAATCAGTATAATTTTGACGAATTTCTCAGTATTTGATGTTGTACGAAAAGTGTGAAAAAGAACAAAAAAATACGCGTGTAATCTCATTCCAGTTGTTGCATTTTCTTTGCTACGAATAAACACGGAGAATACAAATGGTTTTTTTTTTTTTCACGTGGTTTGTTTGTATTATTAAACTCTGAATTCTCGCTAAAATTATACCGATATGCGTCGCTTTCGAGAGGGAGGTGGATTTTGGAGAACCTCCACGCGCGCATTTACGCTTTCTCATCGTGTCCCATCCTGTCCGTTGCGCACATCTGATCGTCGGCACTTGTGGTGCTCCGTGAATATCGATCAAAAAAAAAAACGTGGTTGTAAAATAATAAACATTAAAAGAAAAACAAACCGAAACAATATCGCGTGATCTGTTTCGTGGCGATCTTGCGATGTGATGTCCGCGAGAACAAAAAAAATAACCAAGTCCTTATTCGAGGTTGTTTGTCGCTGAAAACTCTTATACGCACACACGAAGATAATTCCATAGCTGTACGGAGAAGCTTTAAAAATACGTGACACCGTTCATCGAACAAATTAGCTGTAAACGACGCGAATCGGTAGAGAAAAACAAAAAAAAAAAAAAAAAACAATAAATTTTTCGCGAGTCGCAAAACGCGTATACTTGCATGCGTAGAGCGATAGTTATGCGTATATGCGACGTACACATATATACATACACATAAATACACACACACACACACACACAGAGACACAAACACGTGCTAGTGGAATTGCCATTTAATTACATTGCTATTGTCTTCGTAACAACGCCAATGTATTTGTAACGCTCGAGAAACCGCCGCGTTTTATGTCTTATTAGATTGTGAGGACCTCTCACGCATGCGTACCGTGGCAATACGAACAAAACTCGATGTGCATTTTTGTCGACCAAAAAAGAAAACAAAACAACAAAAATAAGAAAACAAGAAAGAAACACCGTGTGTACAGTAAGGAAGTGCGAGAAGAGAGACCGGCGTATACATTCTAACAAGGAGATATAATCCAACACGCTGGCACGTCAGGTTCAGACTGATCCTGTCCGCTCCTACCGGTGTATATAAGTTGTCTCTAAAATTGCGCCGGTGCACATTTCTCACCGAGTATTAACAAAAATAACCAAAAAAAAAGACAATATACAATTGTTTTTTTGTTTTTCCAAATTCAGTAACGCGGTTTCTAATATATAGCGAAAACGCTTTGACTTTTTCAAAATACTTCTTTTGAAAAAAAAATCTTCCGAGTTTTAAAAAATTTTTGGAAAAAAGGCGAGATTTAACTTCTGTGTTTTGAAATTCGGAACTCTTTTTGAAATATAGCGGTCATATTTGTGATCAAAAGAAAAACAAACTTAAACATTTTTAAGCGACTCAAACACGCGTCTGAAATATGTACCGACGATAAAGACACGCCAGCCCTGATATTTTTAAGAACTTTTTATTTTTAAACTTCTTTCGAACTGCATATACATAGTGTGTAAATTATACAAACTTGTTTCCTATTTTAGGCATGGTTTTATTAGGATGTATTGTAGTTTTTTTTTATTCGTGTATTGGATAAGGGAAAATATTTGACGTAAACTGGGCAGCGGAATGACGATGCAGGATTCTCGGTGTGTCAAACCTGTATAAAGTGAGAAAAAAAGAAACAGATACGGTAGATGTTGAGTGACTGAGACAGGGCGCGCGCTATCGTCGCGACGGCGTGGCGCTGAATTTAATAGCGGCTTCGATGAGGCCCGACCGCCGCAAACACGAACGGGGCAGCCGAAGAGAAAAAAACAGGAAGAAGATGCAGGCGCGAAGAACAAGGCATACCGACGATATCGTCGTACGAAGTACATTGTTTCACGGTCGGCGTGCGTGCGCGCGCGCGCGCGCGTCGAGTAGGGTGTTTTATTATTTAGAGAAAACGCGACACACGTTTCCAAAAAAATAAAAAACAAAAAAAACATAAAAACGAAAGCTTGTGTGTAAATCGAATGGAGCCTGGTCAACCGCTCAAAAAAAAAAAAAAAAAAAAACATTTCAGATAATAAAAAAATAGATTTAATACAAGTTTTCCGAACTGAGTGTACACGTCATTTACCTCACTTTTATCGAACGGCGAAACAATATTTTGATTCTTCTCGCATCGAAACGGGCGATTAACGATGATCAATGACAATAAAACTTGAAACGCTGCGATAATTTTGTTCCTCGAAAAAATGATAATCGCAACGAAACATTGAATGCAACTTGTACGCGCGCGATTCCGCCTCGCGTCTCGAGCATACTCGAGAGAATCATCATCGGAGAATTGTGATTAAGACTCTTGGTAGCGGCCCAATCGGCGAGTTCGATCGATCCGGGAATATATCTGCGCGGAGGAAACCCGACCGAAGCCCGGCGACCGATGAACGCGCGCGGTGAGCGCGCGCCGAGCGAATAGCTGAAAAGTCTCGAGAGATCTCAATTACGATGATCGCAATGAAATATCGCGAGCGAAGATTTTTGCGCGGCGGCGCGCATCTCGAGCCGCGCCGCCGCCGCCGCCTTTCGATGAGCGCGAGATAAATTTGGGTTCTTGCTTGGGGCGCGTTGCGCGCTTCGTCCGCGGCTGGGCCGGACGTGGTATCCGTTTGATAGCAGATAGCAGACCGAACGATGCTGGTATGTTCTCATTACGCGTCGTGTAGGTATGCGGCGGCCGGTCCCGTGTTCTTCCCTTCGTATATGTACTTCTTCTTCTTCTTCTTCTTCTTCTTGTTCTTCTGAGAGACCTGCGCGCGTTGCGTCTCGTTTCTTTTTGTGCGTTCGTCGCGCTCGCGCTCTTGGGAACCTCCCGATGTCTTTCTCTCTTTCTCCTCTTCTCTCCTCGGCTTTCTCCTCTCTTCGTCGTCAGGCCGCGTCCGTGATGCGAGAAGAGAAACTTCTTTCTGGTGCAACGTGAAGTTTCGCACGCGAGAGAGAGAGAGAGAGAGAAAGAGAGAGAGAGAGACGCGAGTCTCTCCGAAGAGGAAACCGAAAGATACTTGAAAGACGTGAACAATTATCCTAGAAACTCTTTCAACACCTCGTGTTACTCTTCCTCCTCCCCGCGCTTCATCCCCCTCGAGATTCCACGGTGATTCGACGGATTCGGTGGAATCTTCACTTGAGAAACGCTCGCCGTCTCTCTCTCTCTCTCTCTCTTTTGATATCGCTCTTGCACCTCTCTCGTTCCGTCTCCCGGCGCGATGGTGATCTCGATGACGATGCTGTGGGCATCGCGCTGGAACTTACGACTGGAACCTGGTGGTGGTGCGACGGTGTGGTAGTGGTGGATATAAGATTGTGAGTATCTCTCTGATATATACGTACAACGTTGGAATGAATCGGCGAGGTAAGAGGAGAGGGAACTAGTTCAGTGAACAAAACGACGTGAGAGGCAGTTGCAATGCTGTAACACAACGCGCGCTTCGGCGCGCTGTATACTCCGCGCATAAGCGCGCCAATATGAGGGCTTTAACTCAGATATTCCGTATTATAAGCGCGCGCGGCGGCGGTCGTGCGGCGCGCGTATAAAGAGAGTCCTTTTAATTTTATGTGTTAGGCTCTTTCCTCTCTTTCTCTCTCTTTCTAACTATTGGGGATACACATCCCTCCGAGCGAAGTTTAACGGGCTGCGGTGAAAGAACTCTCTCGCGCGCGCGCACGCGACACATACGCGCGCTGAATATCTCGCGAGATCTTTACACACACGATCGTATTTAGAAATCAAGTACATACCCACGTTGGTGCGCTCTCTGAAATTACGACACGTAAAAAAATACGACACTAGCGTATGTTGCAAAAATATTATTTCGAGTTGAATTAATTTTTGTTTTTTTTTTTAATTAAATGTAACATTGGTTTTTTACAGTTGTATTTTTTATATCGTATTTTGTCGCATGTTATTTAAAAAATATTGGATTTATTATTACACACACACACACACGCGCGCGCGAGGTAGACTCGCGCGCACGCACGAGAGTTTGCCTTCATTACGGAATTTATAGAGAGACCTCCGGTGGCCTTTGAATAGCATTTAATAGATTCACAATGTACACGTGTAAGCAACATTCCGCACGTAATGGAATTAACAGAATTAAGAGAATTCGTTCGTAGAAAAACGTCGACGCGGTGTGTTCGCGTTGGAGATGTTGTTGGAATTCGAAATTATCGCAAGAAACTTCTACACGAGTTACGTAAATATAAATCAAAGAGATTTTGTCGCGAAATCTCTGAGTTACGTGTCACATCGATTGAGCGGGAACTCAATACGAGCTCTATATATCCGTCCGTTACGTATCGTCGCAAAAGTCTGATAAAGGCTGATAAAGGCTCCGTATAAATAAAGCGTCGCTCATTCGAGCGTGTGATTTTTTTCTCACGCCACATCAGAGAGACCAGGTTTGGCCTTGTGCTCGGGCACACGTCGACCTTTTAGGAAAAGAAAATGACGGACGTCACATACGCGCGCGTATTATACCGTTAAGATATATACCGCGCCGACCGATTCGTCAACGTTCCTCCGTCTCTTTTGTCCTCTTTCAGATTTAAACGCGAGCGGGTAAAGCGAAAACGAATTCACCAAATGAATCGTTTGAACTCAACGAAAGGCGGCTCGGCTTTCTAGCGACGTCAAACCGCCGCGCGTCTTTCAAGATTCGGCGTGTGTGTGTGTGTGTGCGTGCGCGCGAACGTGAAGCAGCAGCAGCAGCAGCAGCAGCAGCAGCAGCAGCAGCGTGTTTGAAAAGCTGCCGAGCGTAGAGATGCGTGCTATCAATTTCCATACGCTGCCGCGTGCTCGTTTTACAGAAGGCGAGGTGACGCCGGTGAATTTTACGACGCCGCGCTTTGATAGCGTAACATGCTTTCTCGAACAGTCTCTTCTCTTTCTCAAATAGTTTCTCCTTGGACTCGATCTTGTTCAACGCTTTATTCTTATAAAAAAAAACAAACGAATTTTATTGTCGTATATATATTAAAATTTATCTCATTGCGCTATTTTTGTATAGATGAACACTCGGAACTTTCAGGAAGTTTTCCTTCATCAGAGTCTGTCGATGATGAGTGACGTGTGTTAAGTCTCGTGTCACCTCTGATGAGTGAGGTGTTATTTATTCTCGGCGTGTATACAGAGTAGTCGGAGAGATACAAGAAAACAGTTTTAGCCGATTGCTCCTTTGATCCGGAGCCAGCTGACGGCCGGCATTACTCGAGAAATTCGATCTGCTATCCATGCCGCGGGATCGATGGATCAAAGATCGCCCTTTGACTTCGCTCGTCCCGAGCTTTCGCGCCTCTTCATCAAGAAATTAACATTTAACATTTCCTAACCCCTTCCCCTTCGCACGTAAAACCTCGATAAGACAATCAACTCTTAAAATACAAAAAAAATGAGAGAATTAAAACATCCGATAACGCGGAAAATCTGAAGCAAAGATTGAAACAACTTGTTTTGCTCGGCAAGAAACGATACAGCGAACTAAATAGACGCCGTTTTCTTCTCCGCGGCGTCGATCGTTTACAGTCGAGTACATAAAAAATCGCCGTTTCAAATAAGCGGGAGAAAAAAAGGCCGTCGATCGGCGGCAAGAAACTCGACGCTCGTCTCTATCGCGGATCGTCCGTAACGCGACGGCTCATCCGCGACGAACAATCGCGCCGTTTATTCTATCCAACTGGAGCAAATTCCGGAATCCGTGAACTAGAACCGCGCTCGTTCCAGCGAGACGTACGTAAGGTTGAATCGATTTGCCGGTGTAAAACCGGCTGGGCGTCGGCGGTTGCTGCCAGTAGAAAGAGACGGGACGAAAAAAAGAAGGAAACGCCGAAGGACAGTGGGAACCGCGGGGAGTGCAGCCTGAGCGCTACGCCGCTGCTGAGACGACGGGGGTGCGGAAGGGACGAAGGAGACCCCCCTCGTAAGTGGAAGCGGGACCGCGCGACGAGACGAGACGGAGAGAAAGAGAGAAAGAGAGAGAGACGACGAGCGAGCAACAGGAGCGAGGGAAAGAGATCGAGAAGGACAGGGTGAGAGAGAAGGAGAGAGAGGAACGAGGACCGAGACTCGATCTCTCCGGACTGCCTCTGGCGGGGTGCACGCTCCCCTTTCTGCCCGCCAACGACCGATCTCCTTCGTCAGTGCCGGCGTGGCGCGGACTTCTTACAGGTGCGTTTACAACCTGCCTCACGGTTTTTTTCCGTCCGCTTCGACGTGCTGCCGCGACGAGACTTATCGTTCGCGTGTGTCGCGCGTCTCTTTTCGGTACCTGTCACACGAAAGGAATTTGAAAACCAGATTACTTTTTTTTTAAAAATAGACCTTTATCGGTGACACAAACACGGCGCCGATAACTTCGGAATTTTTATCAGGCGATACGTGAGTGCGTGTCCGATGGGACAAACTACAGGAACTCGCATAGAAGCTACAGAAGTTCGTTCGGGAGCGTATCTCGAGCGCGAATCTACGTCGTTCACGTCGTCAGGTGTAGCCCGAACATTGTACGTATACAAGACAAGAAAATTCCACGGTAGCGGCCAGGATCTCAGGTAAAAGAGGGACAGAGAGAGAAAGAGAAAGAGAAAGAGCGAGAGAGAGAGAGAGAGAGATTCAGAGGGAGGGTGCCCGAGTTCACGTTTACGCACCTGCTCCTCATACCACGTCTAAACCTCTTGCGTGATACAACCTGCGTGGCTCGCTCTCATAGTAGATAGAAAGACACCTCCGATACGTCCCGCGCGTCTCCGCGTCACTCCACCCTCGCCGCTTGCTCTCTCTCGCGCCTACCTGTCGATCTCGCTTTGATAACCGCGAGCCGGCCGGAACCCGCCTTTGTCGCACCAACATCAAGCGCTAGAGCGAGTCCGTACACCTAAAACCGCAGCATCCAGCAGCAGCGCTACTAGCGGCAACCAGACGGAAAGACTTCCAGGCGAGTCCAGCCTGGCGTGCACAAGGTGTGCGCTGGTGTGTTTCGTGCGTGTCGGGTGCTTTACCTGTGTAGGTGCGCGCCTGGGGAAGCCTACCTGAGTCGACACGCCAGCACGCCAGCTCGCTGCCCGCGCACTCTTTTTCGGCTTCGGTTAAAGCTACAAAGTTTGTGTTGCGATTTTGTTTTTCTTCTCAAGAATCTTCGGAAAATTCGTTTCTGGGAAAAAACGGTCTTGGAGGAAGAAAGAGAGAGGGAGAGAGAAGAGCGCGCGGCAACGCGCTCTTCCTTCACGGTTCACCGGCCGAGATCGAAGCAGATCGGAAGTGAAGGAAATCGTTGCTAGCCAAGGTGCTTCGCGTTGCTCCGATAGTTGCCGATAGGTGCTGTGCATGTGTGTGTGTGCGTGTGTGTGTGTATATATATATTTTTTTTTTTTTTACATTTACGCGCGAGAGTATCGAGACAAGAGTGATCACGTGAAGAATTGTTCTTCTGAGGCGAGATCGGTCCTTATCGTGGAAGTGGCTGTGTGTCTTTCGGAGATATACAACGGATGCTTTCGCCGTCGATCTCTGGATCATCGATATACGGGATCGGAGGAGATGCGTTTAGCCGTGGGAAAATTGACGAAGGAAATAACATTGTGAAGTTACTCGCCGTTGGCGTTCCTCCAGGTGAGCGAGACTCGTCGCGCTAAGAGTGTCTCCGCCTCGTCGGGTTTCCTACGGACATTCGCGATTCCAAAATGGCTGCTGCGGCTAGCCATGACCGCTGGGTCCGCGGAAGCCATGTTGGCAGGTGTGCTCGGGCTCTCGAGAGATAACCCGTTCACGTTCGTGAAACGCATGCGGCACCGATACGCCGTGCGGTAGACCGGAATGAGCGCGTTACGATTGAATTATCATTTAAATTGCCGCTCGTCTCTCCCCGGCCATCGAAAAGCGCACCTGTGGAACGATGCACGCGCGATTTCGCACGTAAAAGCGGCTTGCACACGCGTGAGATGCGATTAATAGAAAAAAAAAAAAAAAAAAAAAAGGATCTCGAACACCGTTCGCATTTATTTTCCGCACGATTGCGAAAGTTTTCGTGCGGTGAGCTGAAACAGTGCAGTGGTTCTCTTGAGTTCTGTTGGTTCTATCAGTAAGAGATGCGCGAATGTAAACAAAAAAACAAAAAAAATAATAATAACTTTCGATCGATTATATAAAGTATTTGTCTTGACGACACGCTTGTATACAATAGACTAATAAATACACATGTCAATGACGATTTTGTAATTTTTTACGATTCTTTCTAATACAAGTTTTCGTGGGTGTACATTGAATAGATTCTCAAACGGGGGACGCACGCACATTCATCAGGAGAGATGAATAACTCGCTCCGATTCTCGTATCTGACCTGAACGGTGAAAATAGGGATTTATCTGTCCCGTGCCAATGTAAATGCTGCAGCTTATGCATCGGTTCGATCTGTTCAGGTATTCGTGTTTGATTCTTTTTGTTTATTATTATTTTAAAATTTTTCAAACTTGTGTGTTTACACTTAACAGGTTTAAATTTGTGAAATAAAACATCAAATTTGAAAAATGTTATAAAAATACAAGTTTTTGCAAAATTAAGAAAGAATGGATTATATATTGTTCAAAAATAAACAAAAAAACAAAATTATAAAAAAAAATTTAGAAATATTTATATTGTTTATAAATTTAAACAAGTTTCAAGTAGTATTTAAACGAGTTATTTACAATTTTAATTTCGGATTGTTTACAAAAATAAATTCTATTACCAATCGTATTTACTTTAGTCTTTGATTAACCTTATAAATAAACAAATTCTGTCTCTAGGTGTAACAGCGCGGTATGCCGACCGACATCGTAGTTACGTCGGCCACGGCCTCGGCCACGGTCTCAGAGGAGACGAGCAGAGGTCGGGACTTGGGCCTTGGGCCATCTCCAAGGTCAGGTCCCTCTTCTGCAGCCTCGTCGTCTTCCAGTTCTGGCGCGTCCGCCTCGAGAGGGTTCGATCCGACCGGCACTCTCAGCGCCTATCAGCATCACCGTTTGATGAGCGGTCTTAGCCATGCTCATCACCGGGAATCGTCCGCCTTCGTGCCTGTGGTGCCTTCGAGATTACATCTCCCACCTTATTCAAGCGAAATGCACGCCCATTTGGCCGTACCGCCCCCCTCGTCCTCGTCGTCGTCGAACTCGGAGCACGAGGTCGGCCCGGAGTCCTCGGTGGCCAGGAAGAGTTCTTCGAGTTACGAAATCATGGCTATGATGGACAAGAGGAAGGAACTGGCGAGAGCCTCCCTACTCAACCCCATTATTGCACCTCCTCTCCCACCTCCCGGTTATCCGGTCTTCGTCGGCTCCTTTCCGGGTGGTTCGGCTCTGTATCCGCCGGGTAGCGCATTACCCCATCAGCATTTAGATCGACGGTTACTTCGAGCACCCGGCAGAGCGTCTAGACCGAAGAAACAGTTCATCTGCAAGTTCTGCAGTCGACACTTTACAAAATCGTACAACCTTCTCATTCACGAAAGAACTCACACCGACGAGAGACCGTATTCTTGCGACATTTGCGGAAAAGCGTTTAGAAGACAGGATCATCTTAGGGATCATAGGTACGGGCACATGGGATTCTTGTCGCCAATCCCCTTTAACAAACCGACTTTTTTTTCAGAACTAGTCGCAAAGATGATTATTCTTGTGTGTTTTTTTTTTTCAGGTACATACATAGCAAAGAGAAGCCCTTCAAATGCAACGAGTGCGGCAAAGGTTTTTGTCAGAGTCGCACTCTCGCGGTCCACAAGATCCTCCACATGGAGGAGTCTCCGCACAAGTGTCCCGTCTGTTCGAGAAGCTTCAATCAGCGCAGCAATCTAAAGACGCATTTGTTGACGCACACGGACCACAAGCCCTACGAGTGCACATCATGTGGCAAGGTCTTTCGTCGAAATTGTGATCTCAGGAGACACGCGCTGACACACGCCGTGGGCGATGTTCCTCCTGAGGCGTTGGAGGAGGCTCTACGGGACGAAGACAGTCCGGAGGAGGATTGTCCCGAGGCCGGACCCTCGTCTTCCTCGACGTCGTCGTCCGCGACGTCGTCCGCCGTGCCCTCAGCCGCCTCGAGTTCGTCCGGATATCCTCCTCAGGGATCGTCAGCTCCAACCGCAGCCTCCACCGCCTCGGCGCCGCCTCTGCCCCAGAGACCTCAGCTTCAGATCAGACGAGACCTGCTGCCCGCTGTGAAATCGTCGACCGTGACCAGCGGCAGTTCCGGGGCGCATTCCGTCACCCAGAACCCACCGGCTGCGCTTCCGCCGCCACCGCCGCTCATCGTGTCTTCGTATCGGCGAAGAATCGGCTCGCCAGGTCCTTCCAGAGTGCTTCTGGAGCTTCAGGAGCGCGAACGCGAGAGAGAACGCGAGATGGAGCAGAACAGAGAGCGGGAACAACGCAACAGGGAACAACGCGACAAAGAAGTGGCCAGACTACCGCGCGCTCCAACTCCGCAGCCACCGCCGCCGCCACCGAGACCCGCTCCAGCACGTCAGGGTTTTACCATCGCCGATATAATGGGTCGATAAATAAGTTGTACGTGTGTAGATAGTGTCGTTTTGTTTTTTTTTGTGGGGGGAGGGAAACTCAATTTTCAAAATCGAGTTTTCATAGCCATTTATAAATCCATGTTTTTACTTTACGTCTCATATTATTGTAAGATTCGACTGGGCCGGAGATGTTTGTTAATTAATTCACTGATTTATTTCTTTCCTAAAACAATCAGTGGATTCAATCGAAAGTGCTTTATAGATTGTAAAGATTTTTGTGAAAAAAAAAAAAAATGAAGTCTTATAGAAGAGTAAAAAAAACTGATATTTTTTAAGAAAAAATATATGATGAAAATCTTGTATATTTTTAGACTCAAAGAATTTCGAAGAACTCTCGTAATATATAGTCACAGAGAATTTTTATAAACAAAATATGAATAAAACGAAGTTATTACTTAATTTTTTTGTAATATCGAGAAGTGGGTTCTCGAGAATGAAATAGTGATGATAAAAACGTGGCAGCAAAAATGTGCCTTAATCCGAAGTGAACTTCTTTTTCGTGCCACAGCGAGGAAAAAGAATTTCCTCGTGAGCAAAATCCATTTCGATCACAATGCGACAATAAAGAAAAGAATTCCAGAAGGTATTATCGAAGCAACGGGTCGCTCGCGAGGTAGTATTCAATTTTCGCTGCGTCATCGCGTGCATTTTTCAATATATACTTCAATTCCGCATTCGAGTGAACTTAACGATTTATTTCACTTTGTAACAACAATGGAAAGGAAACGCGCTCAGATCGAAAATTCTCTCACAAGCCACTCTCGTGGCTCGCATCACACCTCAGCAAGTTTTCGTGTTTCTCGTAAAAAAGACAAATATCCTTTCTTCCAAAGCCGGTTTCCGTAAAACCCGTAAAATTTCGATGATTTTGCGTGACAGTCAATTTTCTAATGTGCGCTTAACTAACGGTCGTCACAAAGCTACCAGAGAACGGTTCTTTGTTTTCTCATGGCGGATGGGACAATGCAAATTCGCGCGGTCGGGGGGTGCACAGCAGCGACTTAACCTGCGCCCCCCGCCTGTGGCAGGTGCAGTACAAAAACACTTTTATACCTGCCAGATCCGTGCGCAAAATACCTGCTGTCGCTACCGCATTTTCTCTCCGCTAAGATATTCCGACCCTAGACACAAATGCCATCGGGTTTTTTTTTCTCCTTCTTCCCTCGTTCCTGCTCCTGTTGCGAGAAAGAAGCTCTAACGGTTCCTTTGTGAGACTCAAAGCGTATACGTGCCGACCGACACGGGACGATTTCTTAGGTCTGCGCGTTAGCACATATTTTTTTTTTTTTTTTCAAGAGACAGAGAGAAACATTATATGAATTTTAAAGAAGTGTAATTGGAACACGCGGGGATGAGAATCTCGAAAATTTCGCATTTGCGTCTCTCTAGTTCGTCTTTTAGTGATCGAATCATTTGTTTTTATTCTTTGTTTCTTCCCCGACGGGAGAATATAATTCTCAAAAATATTATATACAAACAATGTGAAAGTCTAGTGTAAAAAACATCTTTTTACAACAAAGAAATTTTCAAACGAAGAATTGTATATGAGACTTTGTGTAATGTTTTGTATGTAACAACCGCAATATATATATATTTACAGTTTTTCCTCGATGTAGATTTTACAAATTGTTTGAAGATGTCTGATCGAGCTCGTGTGTTGAGAAATTTCACATATGCGTAATGGAACTACAAAATTATGTAACGTCATATGAAAATACGCATTTTATTCGAAGTGTAATTATATATAAGTATATGTAAAAGTATAAGTATATATAATTATATAAGAAATCGCACGTGTATAAGTGTATATAGATATACGCAATTGTATGTTGTTGTACGAACAAAAGTGATATTTTTACCTGATTTTTTTTATATGACGTTATATAGTTTTGCACAATATTAAATATACATGTACAATTTTTTAACGCGGGAGCGCACTGTTTGTGTAATATTTATCAATTAGTAAAACGCGATCATAAAGTAATTAGCAAGGATTGTTACAACGTGTCACAAATTTATATGATTATATATATATATATATTATATATATATTATATATATATATAT
>NW_018020593.1:941087-953276 GCF_002006095.1 Pseudomyrmex gracilis | reverse complement strand
ATTATATAATTAATTATTATATTATATAATATAATAATAATATATAATATATATATATATTTATATATTATACTTTATGAAAGCTGCGCAAAGCTTTATATGAGATTCGATAAAGCAACTATGTGCATTAAAAATTTTATCCAGAGCCTTAAGAATGCGATATAAGTTTATAAGAAATTATTGTCCTATAAGATAATGTAATTGTGTTATGCATGTGTGTGTGTGAGAGAGAGAGAGAGAGAGAGAGAGATATGTAAGAAAGAAAGTGAATTGTGCGTACAATAAAGAGATAGAATAAAAAAAGCATAAGACTAAAAAAAAAAGATTATAGAATATAAAGAAGAAAACGAAGAAGAAGAAAAAAAGAGAAGAAAGAAGACAAAAGAACAAAGAAGAGAAATTCCAGAAGAATAAAATAAAAGGAATGCGTCTCGCACTTCTAATTTTTGATTTAATGTATAGTGATATATATATATACAAATGTACAATATATATTATGTACAACGAGAGATCGCGCGCATCGCAAATTACAAAAATATGCGACCGATCAATCTCCTGTTATTTTCTATGTTAACAAATTATACCTTTTTTGTAGAAGTAACTATATTTTTAGATTTATATGAAAGTTAAGCAGACTTTGTAAATTATATTAAGACAGATGAAATAAAAAATAACAAAAAACCGTAATGTGTGATAAAAGTGTGTATTTACGATAAGAACGTTTTTTTTTACAATAAAATTTACGAACACTGTAATTAATTCTATTAAAAAATAATGTACATTTTTGAAAATAATTGCTTATTTTAAAATTGTTATATATTTTATAATTTCTATTAAAAGTCCTATGAATTGTTATATATTTTATAATTTCTATCAAATCATTTCTTCAATTAAATTTAGAAAAAGATTTAAAATTTTCAATATTTATCCTTTGCAGGAACTGAAATATCGACAGAAAGGAGACGTTGAGTATCATCAAAGTGCTTCTAAAGGTACATGGCCAGCTGTAGCTACGTTATCTGCCTCCTCAGTCAATAACCCGCCTTTGCGGAGTAAAATTCTTGAACAAAGTTTTAATACATTTAAATGTTTAATACATTAACTATTTAAATAGACTAACATTTGTACGTATTTAAATTAAAAAATGTAAAAATTTTTTATTTACAGAAAAACACTGTTTTTCTGCAATGTTTCAGCATCGTTGTCTAGATAGCGCTATTGACTCTACACGCGCGCGCGTTTCCATAATATCAAAAATATCAAAAATGATAAGAAGCGATAATCACAACAGAGAACTCTGAATTGAAACACCCGCGCTAAAGAAACTTTTTGAGAGAAAAATTAAAAAAAAAAAAAAACAAACAAAAGAAAAAAAACGGCAGGATATAAATATTCATAGTTTCAAAGAAACTCAGAGACCTAGACCTGAAATGCGCAAGTTAAAGCATATTGACGATGTCCACTAAGTTATCTTAATCCTTAAAAAGCGAAAAAAAACCTTTTGTTTGACGGGAACCATCTACGAGAGCTAAGCCTCAAACAATGTGTGTAAGTGAAGATAATGTACATAAAGATAAGATAATTCCGCTCTTTTTCTCTCTCTCTCTTTTTCGTTTTCTCTAAGGATCCGTACGACGTTCTTCAACGTTTTCCTTTTCTTTGCGTGGAAATACGAATGTAAATATCATACCACGCATACTGTGTATATATAAGAAAAATTATCGAGGGAAAGGCGCGAACGGGAAATATTGATACACCGCGTATCCCTCAGTTTGTTGTAAGCAGCAGTATGCAAAGTGGCAGTAGAAAAGTTCCACTGTGATAGCAATAGTAGTATTAGAAACGGTAAACACAGAAAATCGAGTGAGAGATATTGTACTGATAGGACAAGAAGATCGACACGGATTCCCCCCACATATCTCTGATGTAGCTTGTATCGCAAGTAAATATTCTGTATTTCTCTTCCAATATACTTGTTCCTATTTTTTTTAGATAAAATACCCTTAATTCTCTAGATAACATATCCCTAATATAATTTATTTCCTAAATGCTATTAATTTATTTACGACTTGTGTTTGTTGTAAAATATCGGAATCTGATATTTCTGCTTTATTTCCGTTCCTCAAATACGTGATAAAAAACTAATTTAGTTTCTCTTGTATCTTTGTTCTTAATATATTTTTTGTAGAAAGAACTACACACTCACATCTCGGTGAGTTTTCCGAAAGAACTTCCGTTTTACTTCCGGAAGTGCGTACAATTATTGGGCAAATTACTTTGCGGCACAGACAGTTTGTTTGTACATAAACGCGCGCGTATTGAGCCGCCGGCAACTCCGCTCCGCCGTACATTTTACGAGCGAACTCCGCCGCAGACGGCTTTATGGCGAGGGTGGTGAGTAAAAATCGACAAACAATCTATTCCGCTCGTGCAAGTCCGGGCGCGGCCTCGTCGTCGTTACCGGCGTTGATAAGTCTCCTACACGAGGCACGTCCTTCGCTCTGTGTCTTCCACTTCCTCGGGCCCCGAGGAGGAGATCGTTGTGTCGGCGTTGTCGGTCTCTCTGTGACGGCGGCGACTTTCTGTGAAAATTTCGGCGTAACTCAAAAGCTAAGTCAAACATGGGCGTGTTTCACGAGGTGTCTCGGTAAATCCGGTAAAGCCGCGAAGGCAAATTCCTGCGCGCGTGACACACGTCACGCTTTGCTTTACGCGCGCACGTCCTGTGTAATACAAACGCGATGTGTCAACGGGGTACTTAGACGTTTCGCACGTCCGCGATTGACGTAATGACGTTCTAAGTGCCGAGAAACGAGGGCTTCAGAAGCCATGTGTTTGCGCTCAAATATATATATATATATATGTAATGTAAAAACGAAATTACGTACACATATATTTTTGTTACATCATGTTCTCGAATATGTTCATATTTAACAGCTGAGAATTCTCACAACACGTGAAATCTTACGACTGTCAAATACCGCGAAACTTTTAAGATTTAGATTTTGTAGAAAATTCCATTTTTTTTATAAATTGCGGTTTTGCGCAAATTCTGCGGGGTATTGCTTGTCCTCCCTGATTTTTAATAACCGCGCTGAGCTGCACGGTGGTAAAAGATTAAAATTACGTTCGGCATTATGGTGGTGGTCGCCATCACCTTGCGTCGCTCGTACATTTGCGGGCGTATAGCATTATAACGTGCGCACGTTGCATACTTACGTGCGCGCCAGCGGTACAAGGTGCGGCTTTAGTTCGCGATTCTTCTTGTTCGTCCTATGCGAGCCCATTATGCGAGCGAACTCATCGCGCGCGGTACCACCCCTGTGAACCCTTGAGATAAAGTCTTACTCATAGCGCGTGTGTAACTTTGTTATTTATTCCTTCTTGAATTTTTTTTGCACGCGCGTGTTAAAAAAAAATGTTTCGAAAAAACTGCTCTGTGGATTTGGCTAACGCTTTAATTTTTTTATTCCGAGAAATCTTTGTTCCCGAAAAAAATAAAAATCGACACATGCGTATTAATCGCCGCGAAATTATCCGAGTTAATTCCGCGCGGTTTACGAGCATTAACGGTCTCTTTTCTGAAAAAACAAACGCGCGCAGACAATAAACGCGCGCGCAATAAAAGCTAGCAAATCCATGGGATTGTCTCCAATAATGTATATTGCCGTTCGTAAACGCGCGGAACATCACATCTCTCCCCTTTGACGCGTGATGTGTGTTCCAGACCGCGAAAAATTCGCGCACGTTTACACGAAACGGTTGTGGAACGACCATTAAGAGATACGAAATAACACTGTCGTGTGTGCTTATGTGCGCCTTTTCCATTAGCCACGTACGCGTAGTATCCGCCAGTCGCGACTTTGCTCGCGACCAAGAACGCGACCGAACCTTTGATGTGACCGCCATTGCTGAGGACGCGACTTATCATCGTGCAGTCGACAACTTAGAATCCACGATAAATCCTCGCCGACGCTTTAATAATCCTCAGACGTTTACGAACGCGCGACACATTTTATATCTCTCGTTTGCGAGAAACTTTTCCGAGTAAACGCGATTTTCCCGCGATTCTCTCCCATTTGGAAAAACATGCGCGCAAGTCGAATATGTATAAAACCTAATTTTTTTTTTTCGATATTTTGTAAAATATGTATTTTTCTGTTTGACATTTTTACTCTGAGCAACGCGTATCGTTTCTCTTTTCCTTGTTATCTCTTTCCTTATTATCGTACTTCTTTCAAGATTATATTGAAAACACACATGATCTTAAATTTTATACTAACACACTTATCTACTAAACTCACTGTCTCGTCGTCAGCATTTTAGTCTAATCTCTACTTATCTACGTACATTCACACACGTTCGGATCCTAACATAATTTATTCCTAATCGATCGATTGCCTCCGTTATGATTTATCATGTAACTTAAAGAAAATCGAAGAAAAAGGACCGAAAATGTTGCAAAGAATTACAAAGTTCACAAACTGCAACGTCATATTTAAAGAAAAGTTCACTTCCCGCGATCCTCATTTCTACATTTGTGATTAAAAACTGTCGTCTATGCATATCGTTCGGGAAAGATCTGTTCAAAATTTTGCGTTTGTAATGTTTAGAATAATTACAAGTTAATTAATTAATTACAGTTTTTTTAATTCATACGAGAGACACTCGCAAGTCTTCACGCGGATATAGATTTTTCACTTTTTCCGTGCGCCCGATTATTTATCGTTCGCGGTATCGCACCGAAATTTTTATCTATCGGTCGGGGGTGTAGTATAGTTGAAAAAAAAAAAACTAGGTAGTTTCTCTTTCTCTTCTACCGCACGACGTGACAATATTTGTCACGACCGACGCGACCGAGGTGAGAGCAATAGAACGCACATTATTTGCCCTCGTAACGTTCCCTGTGTGAGATGCCGTCTGTTTGCCGAGGTTTTGTTTCCGTCAGTTCCGTTTCCTGCGCCAACACGGCGGCTTCTCTGTGATCCATCCTGATCACCGAATACGCGTCCGTTTCTTTTTTTTTTTTTTTTCTTCTGAATATCGAGATAACGCGAGATATCCAATATATACATATATCCGAAATATTCTTTTAACTTCCGATTACGATCAGGCGTCTGATCTGTGTGTTTGCCAACCGCCGCTTCTACGTTCGCATAGCCTATATAGTGTCGAGAACTCCGACAAACCTTTTTAACCTGAGAGAGAGAGAGAGAGAGCGATCGATCGAAAAATAAAGAAAAACAATTTTGTGGCTTTGCAAAACTTAAATATATTTTCCATATTGTTGCGTCGTACAATAATGCTCGATTATATCCGTCAGGCGTTGAACGTACGCGAGAAAATCGATATAATTAGTAACATTGAACATCGATTACTACGACGTTTCAATGCGCTATTCACATTCCGTCGTTCTTTACAAGTTTGTAGTAAGTCACAGTCGTGTGTGCTCGTGACGAGAAAAAATTTCTTTATACCAATCAACGTGTTTATTCCCCCCTCCCTCCCCCGAGATGTCGCGTGTCAAAAACATTTGAATATCTCTTAATCAAGCATTTAAAACTCCGCATTAAATTTCTCGAAGAGTTTACTCTCGATTTGCTATTATCGAGGTTGCCATTGTCATTCCGATGTGTGTCTCCATTTTTGGCGGTGCATGATTTTCGCGGATTGAATCGCGGTGGCCGACGTTGCAATCGTCGTTGCACGCCGCAAGGATAGTCGGCGTCGCCTTTGTGCGCCAATCGTTCCCTCGTCTTCTTCCTCTTTATCGTTCTCTTCGCCTCTTCCTCTTCATCGTCGTCGATCCTCTTCGCCGTTCCCGTGGAATTTTTCCACCACTCGATTATTCCCGGTGACTTCGTGAGGGAGGCGATCGTCCCGTCCGGATGGGATTGTCCAATGAAGCGATACCGCAAGATCTCAATGGGCGGCGCCCAGAATCCTGGCGATGGCTCGCCGGCCCGGCGACTCCGTGGTGGGGCCCAGTGGGGCCAGAACGGGCCGCCGTGGTGGGGGAATTGACATCGACTACTGTGCATTTCCCACGTGCCCTGGGAACCCCCGCGGCATCTTGTCAGCCCCCGATTCTCGCTTTTGCACGCTCCTTCCCTCCACCATCACCTACACTATCTGCTTCTCATCGTCAGCGGCAAAGCGTCTCTCCTTCTGTCTGCCTGTCTGTCTCGCTTTCTTTTTCTCTTTCTATCTCGCCTTTCTTTCACTTCCACATACTATTCTTTATCTGTGCATTTCTCCGCGTATTTCATATTATTCCCTGCTGAGCTAAAAGTAAAGAGATAATTCCTCTTTTCCCAGACTTTTCCCAGATTACAAAATTCTTTTTTTTCTTTATACAAATTTGTAAGTCACTACATAGACATCAGCTTAAATTTATTTTTGAAAACCTAATCGTCTCGCTAATATAGAGATTTATCATTTTGGCAACAGAAAGTGTCAATCTCGTGTGCGTTTTAAATATAGAATAGAGAATGCCTTATGTCACTTTTTGGCAGAAGTCAGTAGGTTTTAAGTTTTAGGTACGAGAGCGCTACCTTTATGGCTTTTATCGTCAGCGCTACCGCCCCGCGGGGGGCATCCTTTCGGGAAAGAACGAAGGCGGAAGGAAGCAGAGCTAAAGTATAACTCAGAGCGGTATTTCGAATACAAAGAGAGAAAGGGGTAAGGGGAGACTATGGGATTATATACCAGAAGGGTCTCAGCTGCGTGGGCGAAGAGGGATGCTCTCGTCTCACGGTTATGAGGGCGGGCCCAGACACGATCCGGTGGAAGGGATCGGAACCTGTAAAGCGTGGAAGAGAGGGAGCAGCTATGCGGGGACAGTTGAAGGGGATAGGGGAAGGCGGACGGGACCCGCCGAGCGGGAGCTCAGGAAGCCGCGTCGACGAAGGATTTGTGAATAACCGAGCTGCTATTCGGCGACCGGGTGGAACAAGGACGCACGTAGAGTCAGGACAAGGCGCGCTACCACTTCTTCCCTTCTTCGTCCGGGCCTCCTCTTCATCATCATCCTCACCTCCTCCTCTTCCACCCAATACCCGCCGTCACCCTCTTCCCTCATTTTCCTTCTTCTTGCTCCCGTTCCTCCTCCGCATCCCTCTCTCTCTCTGCCGGCATCTCCTTCTCCTCTCCCCCCGCCTGCCCCCCTCGCCTGCTTCTCGTGCCTCCCCCGCCGTCCCGGCAGTCTCTTTTCTACCTCTACCACCGCAACGAGGTCGAGGCAGGAACATCCTGGACGTGTACGTTCCCCGTGGAATCGAGGGAGGCTACGTTCACACGAACGACAACTGGTGGATATCGGTGGGTAGTCGGTTCGGTAGGGAGGTGTCTCCCGGTCCTCCAACCAGAAGAAGCGAGACGACGACGTCGGCGAAGAGACCTTCGGCTACATACTGCGTCCTACCGTCTTCTGGTGTGCCTACCTATTCCGGCTACCAGCGAACCGAGCGAAGCTTCAGTCTACGCCGCGCAACGAAACGGTTTAGACGCCTGTCAGAAAGATACACGCGCCAGCATTTCAATACTTTTACGAGCGACCGAGTTGTCGAATACGATCGACTTTCGGCAGCGTGTGACATCACATCACACACGTATCGCTTATTTGTTTTCAAAAAAAAAAAAAAAAAAAAACCAACCAAGCCGCGACAACGTGCGTTTCGCGAGTTTCGTTCGCATCCAAAAAAAAGTTTCAAAATATTCTTCTGGTAAACGGTGAACTCGAGAACGAAGATTTAATCTCGTACTCTTCTCTCCGTGTCAACATTGGTAAGTCAGAATTCAAATTGAATATTCTCACAGATGATATTTTAATGTTCTTAATTAACATATATATTTTCTTTTCGACATTTTAAGTTAATAATCTTTATTTAAATAATTACGACATTTATATGTAAAATAACAAAAATTATTGAATATTACTGCATATTCGAAACGATCTCGTGTTAATAAAAAAATCATTATTAATTTTTTCGTTGCAAAATAAATAATTCGATTAACGACACGGTCGAATTCACCAGTCGAATTCTCGAAGCGTGAAAATGGAATATTCTTATATCGTTTCTCTCGTATATCTTCGCGCAAGAATTAAGCGGGCGGGAACAGGTGTGGTCCGCGTTCGTTCGCGCATCTCTAGCCTCCTCAGCGATTGCTCCAAAACCAGTAGCAAGCTGTAGGGCGGTGCGCGGTAGCTACTGCGTTTTGATTGGTTGTCAAGTATCTTACTTTATCTTTTGCCAATCGAGATCTCTTTGTGTGATAAAGATCTCATTCTTCCATTTTACTCTGAGCATTTAAATCTCTCTGGCAATATCTTTTCCAATGAATGCGAGTTTTGTCAACGATAGATAATTAAAAAAAAAAAATCTCAAAACTTGAAGACAGCATAATTAATTTTTTAATTTTTTTCTTCTTTTAATTTTTGAAGTGGTTGTAACATAATATTAAAGCATTAATAAAGATAAAGTAAACGTTGTGCAATAAATAAAAAAAATCGAATTAAATAAAAAAAACTCGTTCTACTCGTATTTTATCATCGTCTCCTGCATTTTCTAACGGCATCAAAATTTCAACTTTAACTTTGTCACATTATTGGAACGAACATTTCCTTCAAAAATCACTAAAGCCCGACGAATTAGTTTTGTCGATTTCTTGAGGAAACCACGTACTAGAGATCATGTACGGGAGATCCATCGTGAAGCTACCATTTTTCTTCGCGCGTGTTCCGCAAGTCCGCGCGACGTATAGGAAATACCTCTCTCGTAAGAACCGCCCTTGCGTGATCGGTCTCGCGGCGGTATCGCGGGAGGGAGGGTGTGGTCCCACGTCGATGGACTTCTCCCGCTTGTTCGGTAGCGAGACTGGCCGAAAACCGGTAGCTGTCGGCTGGGCGGTGCACAGTAGCAAAGAAGACTTTGGTTGGCTACCGGCTTCTTCGTTGCGGCGAGCGAACACGAACGAGGGCTACCGCTCCTTCCTTTTATCCTCCATACACGCGAGAACGGGTGCACGCACATCGAAGCCGTGCCTCTTGGTTGGCGGCCGTTCCCCGTTTCTTCTTCGATTGGCTGCCGGCTCCTTGCTTCCGCGCACTCCGCCCTTCGTACTACCGGCAAGAGAACAAAAGGTACTCTTGGTTGAACCCTCGCCCTCGATTTCTTCCCCTCATTTGGACCGCCGGTGGCTCAAATCGCGAGAGAACGAGGAATGATACGTTCGAAATACTCGTCGCGAAGCGTATCCGCGACGAGGTCCAGCGACGTATCTTCTCTTACAGAAAAATATGCACGCGCGCGCGTGTTGTGTGAATTTTTTACCGTTTTGTGAAAAAAAATCTCCGATTCAGCAAATCTCCGAGATATCTCGAACTAAGTAAATGTTACGAGTACGACGGGCTCGCGTTCGTCTTTTTTCAAGAGAGAAACGTTTGCGATAAGGATCTCCATTCGAATATCGCGATATCCGATGTTCGCGTGATATTCGCTTTATAACGCATCAGATCGAAACATTGAAGTTTATGTTCTTCCTAACTAAACGACTTCGTAATACTTTCACTATGATGAATTTGCTGCTTGATAATTCATTAAGAATCCAATTTCCCATTTATTTATGCCCGTCACGTCTCTCCGGAGTGTCACAACTTGTATTAATATTCATAAATAACGTTTAGACGCGCGCGCGCGCGCACACGCTGTGTGAGCATACAGGTCGCATAAAATTTCATTTTAATTGCCTGCCTAATAGCAGAGATTCGAAAGGAAGCTCTCGATTACATTATTCCACTTCGAGTTTTCTTCTCTTTTTCGTCTCTTTCTGTCTTTCTCTCTCTCTCTCTCTCTCCCTCCGCGCAACAAATTTCACTTTCGCGCGAATACACGCCGCCGGTGCATTTAATATTTACCTACTTATATTGGCAGATCTTTCGGGCGCGCGTTCTCATATAAACGCGAGCGGCCGGGACGCGTATATCGCATTATCATATATTATCATACATTACCATACATTAAAACGAGAGCATTCGATCACGCGAACTTGGTAAAGCAAACATGGTAGCTGGCACGATGTTCACTTTCTTGTGATACCTATGCGCGCCGCACACGAGCACTCGCGCGCTCACGTCAACTGCTCGAGATGTGCTCTCACATATTAATCGCAACAAAATCTCGCGCGTAAATTTCGCGCTCTTTGACGATACATCGAACGCGTCGGATATTTGGAATTATCGGCAGCTTAATCTTCTGTTATTGATCGAATTCGGTGGGCACTCGCGCTCGGTAAAATCGGAGAAAGAGACAGAGAGAGAACCGGAATCATTTATCATCACCTTCACGATTATTTGCACGTCCTCATATCGCGCGCAATATAAAACCCCGCGCGTTTACACGGCTAATGTCGTTTTCCTCGGCACCCCGACTCATTAACGCACAACTCATTAACTTCGCTTCACGCGAAGGTGAGAAACCTGTTCCCCGCGCGCCGCGTGTTTCCGCCTCGAGTAATACAAGCGCATTGCGACCTCGTAATTCTTCGACAGGATCGCCGCGCGTGGTAGCCGCGATATGTCGCTCGTTTCTTAACGTGTATTAGTGAATCTCAAACGAGAGAACGCAGCTGCTACATCATCGAACAATTTTCGAAGAGAAAATGACCCATTTAAAAATGACACGTAGTCGTAAAGTAAAAAAAAAAAAAAAAGAAAATTTATGATTTACCGCGCGCCGTACCGAAACAAATTCTAGTTTCAAAACTTTCACTAAGAGGATGCTCATATCTTCAAGACGAGATACTGTTACATTTCTTTTCTAAGAGTTGGTTTTTTGTAATGAATACGGTCATAAAAATTTAACAAATTGTTTCGTTGCGTGTTTGACGCAAAATTTAGGTCACGATAGAGGAACCGCGTACACGTGTGCGCGGGTTCTGACAATTCTACAGGGAGAACTACCAGGTTTTAGTGCGGATGTTTACCGAGATAGATCGTAACCGAAAAAAACGTTTATAGTTATAATAAAATAGGTCACAATTGTAATTTTTCAGAGTTCTCTTTACAAAGAAGACGTGTGTCATAAAAATTACTAAGTTTTTCATTGCGTGTTTGGCGCAAAATTTAAGATCACGAGAGAGGAATGTGCACGCGCGTGCACAGGTTCTGACAATTCTACGGGAAAAAAACTACTAATTTTAGGGGCAGGTGTTCACCAAAATAAATAGTAAAAAGAAAAAAAACTTTACACTTATAAAAACACGTCACGTTTGTATTCTTCTTCTGCATGTTCTGCATTAGGTATTACTTAAAAAAACACATACGTTATAAATTTCCGTTTTCGCGGAAAAAAGAGATTTGTTTGCGCGGGTTCGCAGTGAGAGATGTGCCCGCAAACATTTGTCTTTCCATCCTCCGGGTGACAGAATGACAAGCTGTTCCCGACGGCATTGTATTGTTTCTACCTGCGAAGTGTATCGCTTAGGTGTCGGGTATTTACGTCAAGGTCTGAATCAGCGTCGCGGACAGACAGACGGACAAGACAGACACGAAGACGCGATGTTTCTACAGGAGAAGGAGAAGAGAGAGAGAGAGAAAAAGAAGACGAGCGAGCGCGCGGTATCTTTTTATGGAACACGCGCGCGGAGTCGCGCGGCGTAATGCGCAGTTCCGATTAGGCTCCACCGCCCGTTAGCCACGCTAACCAACCGGACTACGCCCAGGCACGCTTATTACTCATTCGGACACGCCGCTTTATCCGAGCGTGCGCCGTGTGCGCTTAATGCGCGCCGGTAGCGACCGACCGAGGCTTCTGTAACAATGGCCGCCCCGCGATTGGCAGCCGCGGGCGATTTTTTAACACATCAGCTCTTTTCGATACTTCGAGCGCGTTATTAAAAATGGCTGTTCATTTCGACCCTTCATTTGTATTCGATGAAAAAGTTACATCGAGGAAAAAGATGAGTACACGGACGAGAATATGTCTTGTAAAAATCGTACAATGAAATTTAAATTCATTTAAATATAAAATAGATTGGGTAATTATGCAGTTATACGGACTATTTTCCGATCTCAACAATTTTGACATATGTTATCAAGGTCACCTCCCTGAATAATAATATGAAGGTTTTATCCGTCGCTCATTGTTTATAAAAAACTTATGAACAAAAAAAGTTTCATGAATAAACTAT
>NW_018020593.1:928028-936102 GCF_002006095.1 Pseudomyrmex gracilis | reverse complement strand
ATTTAAAACGAGAGTTCAATCATCAAACTTTTTTTGTTCATAACTTTTTTATAAACAATGAGCGACGGATAAAACCTTCATATTATTATTCAGAGAGGTGACCTTGATAACATATGTCAAAATTGTTGAGATCGGAAAATAGTCCGTATAACTGCATAATTACCATAGATTGAATTGAGCGAAACGCAGATACGTAAAAATATTAAACCCAACAATATCACGCGTTGTCTATCTACAATTGACTTGATTTTTAAAAAAGTATTTTTTAATGGATCTTTTATCTTCGAGACGCGCCAGTACAGAGATCGATTTCTGAAAGGCTTACATGGAAAACCACTTGCTAATAAAAAATCGCGTTAAATACAAACTATTTGCCTCGCATAATACATAACGTGCAATATACGTTACGTTTCAAAAAACTTTCGCACGTTACAATAAATTCAACAGAACAAGTCGACTTTCCCAACGTATTTCATTTCGTACAAGTTAATTTGTTTCTTTATTATCGTGTTTTATGCCGCAGTAAAATTATATATGATAAGTTTTCTTTTTTTTTGAGAGAGAGAGAGAGAGAGAGAGAGAGGGAGAAATGATACACGGTGTAATAAAGTTTATTTCTTCTTACACAAAAATGTCGGTATTCGATGGAATCTGATTGCATCAGAACTTGAAATCATTTCTGGAATTTAGGAGACGTCTCAAGGGTATCATGTTGATAAAAATTTATTATGAAGATAGATTTGAAAGTAGATGTAAAATAAAAGCTGTTTATCGAGAGATGATCTCGTCTGAGAATTCACTATTTTACTACTCTATTTTTTATTTTGAAACTAAAATATAGAAAAACAAACTATGCGTATTAGAAGCTGTTTTATGAAATAGGGTAATTACAAAAAAAAAACTTTTATTTTAGATTTTGAACAAAAAGTGCTCACGTGTACACACTGGTTGCATAAAAACGCAATAAAAATTTCTCTAACAACTCTTACAAAGTTATAAAGTTGAAATCGCACTTTACACGGAAAATACGAGATAAGGGACGCGAGCTCTTGCGAAATAAAACATATACATAAAAGTCTAACAAGATTATCGTGCGCGTTTCGAATCGGTAAGTGCGTCGCATAAACTTTTCTCCGAATGATAAGCGCGGTAGTTTCCGAGTTACCCTTTACACGAGAGTACTTTTCCCATATCGTCCCTAAATGAGATACCGCGCGGATAATTCGATTCGAGATATTCCCGCGAGGCGCGTCGCGTCATGTTCCTCCACCCACGCGTTCATGAGGTATGCAAAATGCTTCAGAAGTTGCTTCAATGTTAACCAACCCGTCGCTCGTAGATCGGCGTTTCGCGCGGACGTCGTCGTCGTCGTCGTCGTCGTCGTCGTCGTGTCCCCCTCGCGCGATTACACAGTCGCCGCGCTCGCTCGCGACTCGGGTGATTCCCCCGGTGTGTCAGATCCGCGCGAGTCGGATCCGTGGAATCATCGATTCTTGTGCTCTTTGCAGGCGACGGCGGCGATACCGAGGATTCTCTCGCGTATACGCGGTACATAAGCAGTGATCTCACTCCCAGGAGTCGAGTCGGGGACTAGCCTCTTGCGCGGGAGGAGAAGAGCGAGGAAACGGACAGAGTCAAGAAAGACAGATAAATAGAGAGAAAGAGTGTCCGTGCGAGGAAGATAGAGAGACGCGCAGAGTCTTTGCACGACAAAGTAGAAGAGAGATAAAAGAGAGCGAGAGTGACGGAGTTGCACCGCGCGCGAGAAAGGAGACAGAGGGAGACAGCGGACGTGTGGTGGGAGCGACTGCGGGCGATTCGCGAAAGCGAGAAGGAGAGAGAGAGAGACAGAGAGCGTGAGAGAGGCGAGTAGAGGGAAAGGAAAGATAGAACGTCGACCAGAAGAGAAGGAGAATTTATAAGGATGTTCGCGATAATGCCGATGGAGACAGAGGGGCACGGCAGGGAGTTCGGCCGGCGGCAAAAGATGCGCGCCAAAGTCACGGTAGAGTTCGTTTGCAAATACTGCCAGCGGCGCTTCACCAAGCCCTACAACCTAATGATACACGAGCGCAGCCATAAGGACGACGTGACCTTCACCTGCGAGGTCTGCGGAAAGTCCTTCAAGCGGCAGGACAACCTCAAGCAGCACAGGTAACGTCGCAACTTCTTCGTTATTACGTTTTTGTTTTTGTTTTTTGAATCTTTTAAATTTTTTTGTTGAGTGAGATTTTTTTTCGTTTTTAGTTTGTTTTGTTTTATTTTATTTCTTTTCAAGAACTTCTGATTTTTTTTTTTTTTTGTGGTGCGCTCGCACGGGAACGCGCGCTCTGATCCATGATCGATCACCGCGATCGTCGCGCGCGTTGGAAGGGTCGTGTCGGGTAAATCGTTTGCGAATTATGACTGTGCAAGAGAAACAGAGACATGGTTTTTTGACGTTTTTTCGATGGGAACATCGCGACGACCGATGATCGTGAATCAGTGCGTGTGACTCTCACTTGCAGAAAACCTCTGCACTCAAAAAGTGATCGGAGAGACGTTTTCGTGCCCTCGCGTGTGTCCTCGCCGTTTGACGGGCGACAGCGAATCACGCTCGTCAGAGAGATCGGTTCTGTCAGCCAGAGGACTCGCGAGAGGTCGAGCTGGACTAAAATTAACTATCGTCAACTTGCGTCATCGATTCTCTATCGATGGTAATCTTCCCGTCGCAATTATTTTCCCGTTTGTTGCACAGTGCGGACGGGTGAGGACAAAAATTGTGCCGCCGTGTGTCGCCGCTCGGCGTATGGTATTTTTTTACGTAGCGCGTTCGAATCTGCTCTTGTTCGATAATCGTAAGAAGTTGCTCAACCGCGCGCGTAAGTTCGAGACCAGCGCATGCGTCTCGGAAACCGGTCGGGTCACCGCGTTGACCTTTCGCAAAGTCGAGGAAAAAAAAAACCGACAAGAATGACTGAAGTTCAGTGCTTCATCTTGTGACCAATTTCGAAACTTGGGTTTGGTGGCTCGTTCGGTCAGTTAAACAGCTCGTCGTTCGACGCGCGACGAGAATCTCGAACGAGCTGTCGAGAGAGTAGTTTCGCGGAATGAAATGAAGATATAGTATCGGGTGACAGAGAGAATTAGGCACTCCTTAATCCCCACGAAAACGTCTCACGGTGATCTTTGTAACCGTTTTAATTAGCGACGCTCGCGCAAAGCGTTCCATGCATGTAAAAACATGGGAAACACACGATACGAGGAAGAAGACGTTACGTCGGGCTTAATCGCATATATTTATTTCGGTTTTTTTTTATTTTTTTTTTATTTCACTAAATTGCATTCCCGTTGCATTGCTACGTCGTTAAGTCAACGGGGAAAGTTAAATGCGCGTTGATTATCGCAGAAGCGGTCACGGTGCCGGCCTCGAGAAGGTCAAAACCATCTCGGTTCGGCCGAAGAAGGCCGCTACCGCGTTGACCTTTCGCATCGATAGCCTTGTAATGTTGCAACGTGTCACCTTCACCCGCCTCTCAACGGCGAATAGAGGCGAGAGCCGAGAGAAGAGGATCCTCGCGAAAGGGGGATATCCCCGCGAACTTCGCACTCGCTTCTCTCTCGCCTACGGGCGCGAGTGTCGGCGGCGAGTTAAAGTCGGTTCGGCGAGTCGCGCGGGGACCCCGCGCACAGGATCGCGGCCCGACCCATAAATCAGCCTGAAATAATGCTGCCCCCGCATGGAACGCGTGTGCGCGAGAGCGCGTTCGAGAACGAGCGAGCGATAAAATAAATCTTCAATACTGGTGGATACTAATGGATACCTTGTATGTAACGGCGGTGGTCTTGTTTTCTGTTCTGTTGTAGATGTGGGTGGCGGTGAGCGGGAGCTCTGAACCTCCTGCACCCCTGACACACATACAAAAAATTGCACACTTCTACAACAACAACAATAGAACAGCATGAACAACAATAAGAACAATAGAATACAAAACTACATTTATTACAAAGCAAAAACTACCACCACCACCACCACCACCACCACCACGCACTCTCATTTGAATTACCCGCATTTTTTCCCTGAGGTCGCGACCAACAGTTCGCGATCAACAACTGTACCGCCACCACAAGAAAAAAAGAATCCTCCTCATGCATGCGTATACTTCTTGTTCTTGTTCTTGTACTTCTTGCACTACGTTTTTCTTCTTCTGTGTCTGCCTCCTTCCGCTACTTCGTACTTCTTCACTGCGACTTTTACTACCTTCACTACGACTTATTCATCGACGGCTATTTCTTGTACTAACACACAGCGCGCACGGGTCCCACGCTCTAACAAGGCGGCGGGAATGATTGATAGATGGGGGAGAGAATTTAGCGAGTGAGAATGAGAGAGAGAGAGAGAGTGAGAGAAAGAAAAGGTGAAGAGCGAGAGAGGATGTCTTCCCTCCCCCCATACCTGGAAGTGTTACTTTCCTCATCTTCCGATTTCGACCATATCTGTTCCAGGAGCATACACTCTGTTCCCTACAAGGGCTCCAACGGCTACTCAAATGGCTATTCAAATGGCTACTCTAGGTACTAGAAGCCATCCGGCCAGCTACTATCCTAAAAACTCCCTGTAGAACACGCGTTAGTTTTCTCTGTGTTTTTTCTCTGCCTCTCAACTGTACCGACCGCAGAAAGTTCTTTCTCCGAAAAAAAGAAAAAAAAACCGTTCCTCCTCTGTTGTTTATTTCGAACGTTTCGATTCCTACGCGTTGTCGATCGTCGTCACGTGTTAAAACGTGAAGATACTCCCGTCGATTCGCGTTCCATCACTTTTTTATTCGCCTTTACCACACCCTCGCATTTAGTTTTCGTTCGTTCCTGCTTTGAGTTTTTTTTCGCTTCTGTTCCACCCTCCCCGCATTCCGAGCCTACACCTCAGACGTCAGAGCCACTTCATCAGAGGAACTTCAACTCGACACACGAAGCACCAATTGCAGAGCACCAAAATCTGGGGGCGTATCAACCAACGCGGTGTAGGGGAAAGGGGAGGCAACGAGATCACGCTCTTTCGAACACTTCTTAATGTTTTATGTAATTCGGCCGATTACAAGGGGTAACGATATTGTACGACATGTGGCAAGAATGTTCTTTTTCGTTCGCTCACATTGCGTTCTACGTAAGGCGTTCAAATATGTAAAAACAAAAAAAAACAAAAAACAAAAAAAAAACGAAAGACGCGACTCTTGTAATGCGCTTATCTAAGTAATCTCTTATCTCTATCGAGTGTTGTTCTCTAAATATAATCCGCGCGCACGCGCGTATCACGGTAGAAACGTCAATCTGATACCGAGGCGAGACGTCAGTCTTCCGATCGGTCGAGGAAACAAGAAGATTGAAAGAAAAACCAAGAAGAGGACGATCGATCCGCGTCCGAGAACCCGATCCCGCACGACGGAAGACTCGGCGCGTCCAGGAACTGGAACGCACCGAGCGATCCGAAGAAGGGAAGACACGTTTGATCACGAGGCGTTGTTCTCGCAAGTTCCTCGGGCTAACGTCCTAAATTGGACTACGTAATAACCTGCTAGCTGCGGTAACGGAGGATGCGCAGTTCATTTCCTCGCGTGCTACCGTGGGACCACGCCCAGGCCCGGAGCGACGTCTTCCTGACCTACCACCTGGCAATCAGCCGCGCGCGGCTACCCGGCTTGCGCCTATCTTCCTACAGAAAATCCGTATAATTTCGCGACTCGGTGGCCGCGAGTGCCGTCGACGACGAGGGATCGCCCGAGCGGAATCGCGCGCCAGGCCAGGGGGGACACCGCGCGGAGACACGACCGGACAACCTTGGGCCACGTGGGTTATAAGGATGGGCGCGCGGGTATGGTATCGCTGACGCAAATACCAGTCAGCTGAGATCGGTTTCCAGTGGGTGAACCCTCGGCGAGGTGTCTCTTCGATTTCTAGCCGAGACGCGACCCGCTCAAGTGGAATAAAGATCGACCGTTATCCCGACCGTCGCTCGTATCTTTCTTTCATTTTTTTTTTCTCGTTTCTTCGTTTTCTCAGTTGTCGTTTCGCCTTCGCTCTTTTATTCGTGTCCATCGAGCGATGAGTATAAAGTGCTCGAAACGCGAAAGGAAGAGAGGGGAAGAGAGAGAGAGAAAATCGCGCGCGATGGAGCAATCGGCTGCAGTGTAGGTGGTGACCGGCCGATTTTCTCTCGGTTTTGCGAGCGAGGCGCTAAATGCGAGAACCGGGAAGGCGCACACGCGAGGATCGCGTCGCGTTCGAATTGAGCTCGTCAAACAGCCAGAAAGCAGGTTCAGTTCTTCGCGCGGAGAAGAGACGGTAGGAATACAAGACACCTTGTGGAATATAAATTTCGAAAATTTTTTTACACCCTCTCTCTATAAAATGATTACAGAACCGTACTTCGGACATTTATTTCCATTGCGCGCTGTTTTTTTATTACGCGTTCAAAACATTTTTCAAACTCTCTGGACTGAGAATAACAATAAAATGCGTAATATCATCGAGTGTCTGCGCTATTCTGTGTGCATTGTATTCCTATACGTTCTTTTTCTGATTCTCGTAACATTTAGTTTTACACATTTGGTGCTTTAGACATTGCGTTAAAAGAAAAGACGTAAGCAATTAATTCAACGATCAGGATAAGAAATTATATTATTGTTCTTTCCAGTCTCGTCACATACACATACATATACACATACGCGCGCGCACACACACACACACACACACATACACACACAATTTTTTGACTCGCACGAGTCCATCGTGATACATTGTGTAAAGAATGTAATTTCTTGTGTGTATTAAAATTTAATGTGTTATGCGGCATGTAATTTTCTGAACACCGTGTACATTTTATAATAATAACTTTTGGCGCATTCGTTAATACGAGTTAAGGAATTTTTAAATTGCGTGACCACGTATGGTTCTGATTTAAATTTTATTTTTGTATGTATCGGTTTAAATATATCTGTCTCCGAAAATGCGAAAGAAATCGTCGCAAACTTTATGTTGTTAGATAATTTGTAACACACGAGTATTTCTTCTTTTTTACAAATATACAAAACAGTTACTGATAACATTTTATTACATAATACACGCGATCAGTTTCGCTATGGCGTCTCGAGGAAATCGAGAGAGCTGCCGTTTAGCTTGCGACGTGCATGAAATCATTCGAAGAGCTTAATTCACACACGATGGTTGATCGAGAGACACCAACGGGAATTTTATATCTTCTTTTTGATTCTTGGTTCGATCGCGATCACAACACGTGATCGTGAACCTTGTACATAGCTTACATTCGTGGTATCGCTGTCTTTTATGATTATTATTAATTAATTGCAGTTTTTCCGCGTCGCAGGTCCGCCTCGTAGCCTCTCGATTCTACGGGGCGGACGTGAGAGCGCCATTATTTTATTATTATTATTATTATTATTAATATTATTATTATTATTGTTTTACAAGTGTTAACGAAATAGCGCTTAGTCATTTTCTGTATTGTAGCCGCCTTACGAGCGTATAGAAAGTTGCATCTCGTTGCACAATACGATAAGAACGAACAATAATGTTATATTTTATTATTTTATTTTAATTTTCTATTATATATATAAATATATTATATATATAAATATATTAATTATATCACACACATGTAATGTATCGATATCTTTCTCCCCACGCATGTAACAGCTGGATTATCGAACACCGAGGCGCACGCCCCTTCGGAGGGCGTTCACACGCGTGAAAAGACGAAGAGAATCTCGCATCTTCTTCGTCTATTTGCGAGAAAGAGAGAGAGAGAGAGACGAATGAATTGTTGAGACGAGGCGTGTGCGCGTGACGATTCCATGTGTGCTTTCCGCAAACGCAGTACATTGTATCAAGTGGAAAATTCCACTTCAAGACAGACACTAAATAAATTCAAGTTATAAAACTCCATCAACATTTGTCTCATTTCGCCCTTCGTCCAGATCTCGTTGAAATTTTCCAATTTAATTGCTCTCGGTGCAGAGCGTCCGCTTCATCGTGTAAAAACGATGCGAAATAATTCCTCCGCTCTCTTTGTTTTTTTTTT
>NW_018020593.1:878800-928008 GCF_002006095.1 Pseudomyrmex gracilis | reverse complement strand
TTTTTTTAATTTAAATTTCATTGTACATCATTGTTGTGAAAACACACGTTGCGTCATTTTTCTTCGCGGAAATTAACGTGACACGGAGCAATTGTATCGCGACCGACTTGTATATAATTAATCTGCATCTTGTTTGCCGCGGCTGCGAGTTTGCTTGAGATGACTCAATCGTAGAAATTATCGGGATAATTCATTCCCGAGGATCACTCCGAGGAAACGGTCGTCACGCAAATCACCGCGAGTTAAGCGACGAAGGCAGGCGGCGAGGAGGAGGCGAGACGGCGAAGAATGGCGGCGGAGAAGTAGCCGTTCTGATCAAGACAGATCTCCCGCAGGCGTGAAATAGCGGGGCTGTGTGTATGAAACCATCCTTCTTGTCACAATAAGTCAAACGGCCGCGATTAACGGCGGCGGCGGCGTTATCTCTCTCGATCCAGTTGATGGTAAAAACAAACGCATAGTAATAACAAACTCGTCGAAAGAAGGAGAGAAGAAACAGGCGACGACGGAGAACGTCGGGAATAAATTAACCGAGAAGAAAATGAGATATCGTAATTCTGTAATCGATAATTTCTTAACAACCGAGAGAGTGTCAACAACGTTTAATCGTGTGAGTTTTGCGAATATCTCAATTATTTTAAAATACAAATTATTTGTGTAAACGCATACAACATATTAATTACGTGGATTAACTTTCTTCGTTTTCAAATTTGATCAATCGAGTCGATATCATAGCACCGTTGCCTCGATCTCGAAGAAGAAAACGAAATTCAGCTACGAATCTCTCGGCGCGAATTCTTCCGTCGTGCACTTTTCGCATTGTGCAACATGCCTAAAGAGTTCGAAGCTTGTATTCCACGGACGAATAAGATTGCACGCGCCGCATCCTGTTCACTTTATGTTGTGGCTGGAAGCTGCTCTCACCTCCTGGGGCAAAAGTCGTGAGCTGAATGTCACGGTGATTGAATACGACCCACTGATGCGCCTCCCGAGAGACGTGCAGCCTGTATATCGGTTTTCCGCGGAGCCTGATGTTCCGTAATTTTCGCTGCTAATTGCCTGCGCGAAGATATAGGTATATTCTCGAGCGAGGAGTTTCAAAATTGCTTTTGTTTTTGTTTTTTTAGAAAAAATATTTAGAAAAGAATTTTTTCTTCAAGCGTCGAGAGCGTTTCTTTCGTCGATAACACAATCAAATAAAAAAAAAAAAAGAAAACAAAAATTAAATCGAATTATCGCTTCGCGATGTGTCGAATGAAATTTCCACAATGCCTCCCGACAATCTCTGATTTTCCCAGTAATATATTTCAAGGAATTCATTTGCACCCGCGCCCGGTTTGCGATCGGTCTGCGTTTATTATTACTGCTTTCACGGACTCTCGAGCCAGGTATGCAGCAACTGATAAAGAGCCGCCTCGCGTACGGACGCGTTTCCACACGCTTATAGTTATGGGCGTGTGCGACGGCCGGAGTGTTAGGCTAGCGGGCAGAAGCTTCCCATGGAACTCTCACCTCCGCGGGCGGAAAGTGAACTTCGCGCGCGCGCGCGCGGCCGACGACGTTCAGCGATCGTGCAACCGCTGCTGTGTCGTGGCCGCGATCCTTTTTCGGGTGAAAGGTTGGCGAAAAACGCACGACGCGCGCGCGCAGCTACCGCAGTAGCCTCCGCGCTTCGCTTTCACTGCGAATGAGATCAAATGTTTTTTTTTTTTTAAAAAAAAACACTTTTTGTAAAACAAAGAAACGACAATTTTTACAGATACGTATAAATTTCGCAAGCAAACAATGCCGCTCTACTGAAAGTGACAGCGACACCAGGAAAGGTTCAGGGATGCTGCAAGAAGCGGCGCATCCTCGAGGAAAGACGAGAAGAGGAATGTAGCGCTCGCAGCGCATGAGCGTTGCACGATCAATGCTTATTACCGCGTGATTACGTACTACTGCGTAATGGTAATTATACAGGAAGAGACAACACAATATCGAGTGCTCGTGTATATAGATGCCTCAGTTCTCAAGGACTTGATTGTTACGTCCAGTTATCGGCGTCATCGTGATTCGAGCTTCTTTTGCACGGGAGGATGACGAGCGGCGATTAATACAACGTGCGCGCGCGCGCGCGCGCGGCGCAATCGATGAAAGTGGCGAATACGAGGTCGTCGCATAGATGAATATATAAAGATACACACGTAATTACATTTGTGCTGCGAAATATTGTGTTGGATCCATAGATACATAAGGATCTCTCTCGAATTGTAAACGGGAGGCGATGTTGTATATATGCGCGCGCGCGCGGGAAGATAATCGAAGACATACGGTTTATAGACGGTGTGAAAGCGAGTGCAATTGTGAATAGTAGCAAAAGGTGAGTGCCTAAAGGTTAAGAAGGTTACTATCGCTAAATCATCATCTTAAAGCGCGGGATAAAGCGCGGTAGATGAGATTAAAATTGTTAAAGGTGTGGAAATCGAATGCGTGCGCGCTACAACCGCAACGACCGTTCAACGGAACCGTTCGACAAAATGAATATAAAACTGTGTGCATATTCATTTTTCAAGAAAAACGACTTTTTTAAGATTAAAGTTGTATTCTTCATTTTATTTAAAAAAAAAAAACTGAAACTCGAAGCGTCTCTTCTTTCGATCGAGAATACAAATGATGATGTAAGAAAAAATTCCGTAGTTTTTGAAACAATCGCGTTACTCCGATAAAAATCGTGTGTTTTGCGCTCGAAGTTTCGAAAAAGATCGACACTCGCAATGCGAAACAGAGAGAAAGAAAAAAGATGGAGGGATACGCGGGAGAAGTAAACGCGTGCGGGTGGATGTATCGTTTGCGGATGGAGCGCGAGGGGGATTCTCTAAAGGTTACTACCGCATCATCGCCACGTCAAACTACCAGCTAGATTAGTCCCCCTTGGGCGAGCACGAGGTGCGCTTTGCTCGAATAGGAGAGACTCCGTCTCTGTCAGACTCGCTCTCGTACACGTTTTGCGACGCGGTAACCGCGTCTACATCGCCAGGCGGTAGGTTGGTAGGTAGGTAGGTCGGTTGGTCGCTCAGTAGGTATATTAAACGATCCAGTCCCCCGCGCTCTCTCTTCTCCTCTCCTGCTCCTTCCCTCTGTCTCTCTCTCTCTCTCTATCTTTCTCTCTCTCTCTCTCGCTCTTTCTTTACCCTGCCTTCTCTTCTCTGTCTCGCTCTCGGTACTCGCCGTCGCGGCTTCTAAGATCTGTGGGAGCGCCTTTCACCTAATTGTTGGCACAATATGTGAAGACGAAGCCACCACGGTTCCCATCGACTTCTGGAGATGATACCTCCGACTCGTGGCGCCTAGACACAGTCACTGAGCCGAAGAGACTCGAGAGGTCGATCGGGATCGCCTGTGACCGGAGGGGATTAAGGCGATGCTGTACAAGTAGTGAGTATAGGATGATAGCGCGTAAGAGGTCACCTCTTGAGGAGAGTAACGTGCTAGCTTACGGTTTAAGCGATACATATGCACACAGACCACGCGCGCTCGGTCTCGGTTTACTCTACTAATAAATGCGCTAATTGCGCATTATATTTATCACGTGTTACGTGTTAAATAAAGAAGCTTTATTTATGCGTTTACGACTAGGTCGGTGTAGTAAAAAAATATAATCACAGATCTTAAAACCCTGAGGATGAAAAAAAGGGACTGCCGATTTGGCACAATATTTCGGTAGAAGATAACGACATTCCGGGCTTACAACGGCGCCTTTGGTTATTATTGTGTAAACGGAGGCGCTCCGTAAATTCGAGCGTGCTAAAATCACCACCACCCGCCGGGGCTTGTTTCCCTTTTTTTTTTATTTTTATTTTTTTTTTGTTTTTACTGCGGGTCGGGCAAACAACCCGGGCAAAAAATGGCAATGTTTTCACGAGCGACAACCCCGAAGGCGCGTTTCGCTGCCCACGGAGGAGGAAGAGCCGAAGCGACGCGTCCGCCATGACAACGAGTCTTCCGTTGTTCTTCCCTTCGGCGATTCGCCACGATCTATAAATTACGAGACAAGAGCCACCTCCGCCGACGCGAGTTGAGATCCCGTTGTGACTCACCGTTTGCAAACGGCGCGGCGCTCGCTCGCAACGGCTCGAAAAAGACGCTCGAACAACCGCTGCCGTTGTTGCTGCTGCCGCGCGGGCATCAACAATAACGATTATTTACGCCGTCGGTGTATCGACGTTGACGTTTAACGTTCCTCCCCCACCGCGAGGCGAACGATCCGATCGGTCCTCGCGCGGGCACGGCTCGTGCAGAGCCAGAGACCGCGGAGAAATTATGGCCCCACTCGACGTAATTAATTCCAGGTGACGAAGTGAACCTGCTCCGATCGCCTCCGTCCGCGCAAGATCGAAGAGGATCGCCTCCTTCTCTCTCCGGAGCGGTGTAATCAAAGTTGAAAAGTAAATTGAACGCGAATGTTGCGCGTCATGACCAATGCGTGTGTTGTCTTCATTATCTGTTCGATCTCCAGCGTGTGAATTTAGCATTAAAATCTCATTTATTCCGAGTTTTCTCATTGTTTTCGAACAACAATCGAATAGTTTCCTTTTGGTGTGGATTTCATGCGGTTTCGCAAACTAGATTAAAGTAACAAACTCTCCTCGCTTTGTTCAATTGTGGAAAGTTATTGTTAATGATATTTTATATTCAGTTTTTCTTTGTCAGTATCTCTCTCTCTTTTTCTCTCTCTCTCTCTCTTTTTCATCCTAGTCATCCTTTCTCTTCCCGACCGCCCACACAGGTATTCAATACGTTCAAAAAAATGTGCACGGCAAAGTCATGCGCTACTTTCTTGCGACAGCGATTATTCGACTTTCAAGATCATGAGGTTGATGTGCTACTTACATTATTCAATAAGCTGACAGTAATCGCGAACGGTGAGGTTATTCAATTAGGATCGATCGATTCTATTTTTTTTTTTTTTTTTTTTTTTTTNTTTTTTTTTTTTTTTTTTTTTATGTTTCAACAACAAACCTCGAGGTTAGAGAAGTCAGAATGGTTTTTCTAGTTTTTTTCTGATTTTACTTGTAACATTTTTTTTTTTTTATACGCGGGTCTCTTGCGCTTGTGGAAAAGAAAAACGTTTACAATCGATCTCTCCCGGGGCCTCGTCATCGGGGAATGTGGGAGTGTCGACAAAGGATCATCCGCTCTTGAGCGAGAGAGGAAAGGATCGGTGACAGTCGGTCGAAGAGGTGTCACGAAGGGGCGTGTAAGTTCATCATGCGCCTCGGTGTCGCTCTATTCTACGCCCCCTCTCCCTCCCGTGTCCGTTTAGCATAATGTCAACGTAGCATGACAATCAATTTGTCGACCGTGCTTGTAAATTTGTTGTAATTACAACTACAACTATATTGCGCCGTAATTACAGCCGCATCGCTCTCTCATCCAAGCGCAATAATTTAGACAACGAGTCAGTTTAGAGTAATTTTCAGCGCAAAAAAACACTGTCTTCTGGAATTTCTTTCCTCGCTTCCTTCTCCGCAAAAGCAAAGTTCTTCTCCGAAGGCAAATATATAAACGGGAGAAAAACACCGCGGATCCTCTCTCTTTCGAAACCCTTCCTCTTCCCTTCTCCTCACTCAAAAAAAAAAAAAAAGAACGCATCTCTTGCGCGTATGACTCAGAGGTATTTGGGTTTCCAGTCGAGGGTCGCTTCACAACGATCGTTCCCGTTTCCAAACGTCGTCGTTCCGGCTCCAACATACGGTTTTTGTGGCTGCTCATTGGCCCCCGCGGAGGTACCGGGCCAACCGCGTCCCATTATCCCATGCTAATTCACCGGCTACGGCTGTCATTGCCTCGAGGCGAGGACTGACAAGTAACACCTCTTGGCCCGTGTTCCTCAGGACCGTAGGAGTGTCTCCTCTCTCTCGCTTTCTCCCCCGCTCGTACCCGCCGCCAGTTCTTCCTCTCGTCACTCGTCATTGGTCGTCTCCGGGAGAGTCGCGGGGGCCTTCTCTTTCTACATTTTCTCTCTCCCGGTTCCACCGGCGACGACGAAGACGACGACGACGAAGACGACGGCGGCGGCGGCGGCGGCGGCGGCGTATCACTTTCTCTTTCTCGGCTTCTTCTATGTATGGTCGCTCCCTCTAACGGAGTCCCCGCAGCACCTCGCGCGAGCATGAGCGAGCGCTATCCACACCCCGTCGGGCCCCGGGAGAAGAAGAAGAAGAAGAAGAAGAAGAAGAGAAGAAGAAGAAGACGACGACGAAGAAGAACGTGCCTCCCCCTCAACGCGAGCGAGCTCGCGCGCGCGCGCGCGCACACTCCCGTGGCGACCGAAAATCAACTCGTCATGCTCGCTTCATTTTCTGCCCGACGTAAAACAGCCATTTGTTAGGTCGTGTCAAGCCCGCAAGACCGTCCGCGGGGTGTCCCGTT
Organism: Pseudomyrmex gracilis; assembly: GCF_002006095.1. NCBI lineage: Eukaryota > Metazoa > Arthropoda > Insecta > Hymenoptera > Formicidae > Pseudomyrmex > Pseudomyrmex gracilis. The sequence continues at coordinate 921,594 of NW_018020593.1, read as the reverse complement.
TCTTGTCTCTCTACGAATGGCATATCGATTGGCGATTCATGCGATCGACGCCCGATAATAAATATCCGAGAGCTAGAGTGGTGTAACGCCCGGCGAGCGAGAGAGTCTTTCGGTTCTGTGCGTGAGCTGGTCCCGGGGTCCCCGGGCCCCCGTGAGTCCCGGGCCTCACTCACCGTATTAATAAGCGCGGTATATACGCGCTTGAGAGAAAGAGCGAGAGAGAGAGAGAGAGAAAGAGAGGGGCCCACAACAACGTTCACAGCAACGAGAACATAAATTTCACGTCCAACGACCGTTCGAGTGCCGCCGCGACGTTTATCTCTACTTACGTTGCCGTTATACCGTCCCCGCCTGACGATCGATCGCAAATTAGCGTTATGCAGCTAAATTTAATTTCTCCCGGTTGCTGATAGAGAACTGCCGAAATACCAAGTGCAAAGTTGCTCGCGCGACGTGTCCTCTTCATCTTCTCACTCTAGAAGTGACAATTCAGGTATGACTATACATGTACCATCTCTTTTGCTCTCTCCGCGCGTTCCAATTGAAATAATTTATTGCAATTTCTAATAATAGCACATCAGAGACGCGCGCTACGCGCACGCTATTATTTTTATTTTAACATATTCCGTCAGTAGACACAACATGTCACCGCAATGACAGCTAGTACACGTACGACAGTGGCTGTTTTCCTTTTAAGAGACAAAGTCGACACAAGTCGACACAAAAGTTATTCTGTCTTCGTTAAGTATTCAGTGAGAAACAAAGACAGAATGACTCTTGTGTCGACTTGTGTCAACTGCGTCTCCTAAAAGGAAAGCAGCCAGTATGACATGAATCGAGAAACACATTATCCGAGAAACGTCACTAAGACGTCTAATCAACGTCGCGGAAAAGAGGCAACAATCAAGATTGATAGAATCGATTCTGATTATTTGCACACGCTTTTTCTGGTAGGACTAGCACAACACAGGCGCGCGCTACGCGCACGCTATTGTTATTTTTATTTAACGTGTTGTCAGTGAACACAACCTGTCACCGCGATGACAGATAGTATATACGTCTTATAAACCATATAATACAAATATGAGAAATGTCAGAAATAACGCATGAAAATCAAACTCAAAAAATAGTGAGAGAGAGAAGTGGAAAAACAACACGTGACTAAAGTTGCGTGACAGGGAAAAGGGTAAAAAAGAGAATATTATATATATTATATGTAATATTCTATATCTATATATAATACATACACATACGCATATATATATATATATATATATACCGTAATCACGTGACCAAAGTCAGTAACACCGCCGCGGTCGCGCGGCCGAGGTCAGTGACTCCACCGCAGTCACGCGACCGAGGTCAGTGACCCCGCCCCCACCAAGGCCGCGCGCCCGCGGTCAGTGACCCCGCCCCCACCAAGGCCGCGCGGCCGAGGCCAGTGACCCCGCCCCCACCAAGGCCGCGCGCCCGCGGTCAGTGACCCCGCCCCCACCAAGGCCGCGCGGCCGAGGTCAGTGACCTCGCCAAGGCCGCGCGGTCGAGGTCAGTGACATTACTCTGTAGTATGTATATAATACATATAATACAATATAAAGTATAATAGTATAAATATATAATAAATTATATGTATAATATGTATTATTTAATGTTATATATAATATAAATTACAGTCACGTTAGTTTTACGTGTTGTTTTTCTACTCTTTTCTGTCAAGTGACTTTACTTTAGTCACGTTTTTAATTTTCTCCATGTATACGACAAACTGTCAAAATCGCTTTTCTGTCATTATTTACTCTTTCGATCTTACCGATTCGATTCGACTCAACTCGACTCGATCAACCAACTAATCGGCAACGCGGAAAAGAGACAACAAAAGATGCGATGCATTCGATATCAAAACGCGCACTTTGCGGTACACATGGATTTTTTATATAGGAGGAGGATATTGGTTTTTGGAATATTTTATTGTACGAATATATTTATGTGCCAAAATTAAATACATCGAGTTTATTTAATTTGTGCGCAATAAAATTCTCATTTTTCCCTCCGAGCGAAACGCGCGCGTTATTAAATCCGAGATTTAAGTTTCGTTAATAACTCGTTTTCAAGCGTTTACGTTTTAATTATCCTTAATCGTGCGAACGTTTGTTCATAAAAACGATGTCCAGTTCATTTTTCCGGTTTTCGTCGTTTCATCGAACGGCATCTTAAATTACGACCCTAACGACCGCGGAGAGAAACTATTTCCATTCCGATCGTCCGTGCGCGCTCGGATGTGTATAATCCAGTTCTGCGCGCGAGTTCTGTGTGACCCTCCCATTAGGAGGGCGCGCTCTTCCGTATGGGAATCCGCCGGGTTCGTCCCCCGGATGACGGCGATAGTCTCCGTCGTCGGGCTCGTCGGTGTTTGTTTCGCGAAATTTCACTATGTGTCCAGAACAGATTGGTGTCGCGCCGCTTAGTCGTACGTTGGCCTCGCGGAGACGCTCGTTATGCCGCGGAGCTGTCTCGTAAATAACTACCTTATATTCTCCCCCTCTCCCCCTCCGGGGTTCTCGCCCTCCCCCCTTTACGTGCTCATTCACTCGTTCACCTCGCTGTTTAGAGGTCCCGACGGGCTCGGGGTTTATGAAAGGTTTAAAAACCGTAGTAATTGTGTTCACGTTGCGGCGATAAATGCCGCGCGCGCGATCCGCAGAAGGAAGTGGCGAGAATTATTCTCGAAGTAGATGGAGCAAACGACACGCGCGATGGTGCCGGCACGTTTTCCGCGTCCGATCCGAGCTCGTTGGAAGACTCTCCTCTCTTTCTCTCTCTTCCTCTCTCTCTCTCTTCGTCTCTCGCGGCGAACGATTTTATTACCGGGAGATGCGTTAATCGGGTCCCGATTTTTCTAGAAAACGAACGACGGCGTTCGTAAAAAGGACGAGGATGCCCCGTTGGCGCCGGTCGGATTTAACGGACTTGTTTCTTCTTCATCGCATTAACTTGGTGAACGCGAGCGGTAAAGTTTGTACTTAATTGCATACGTCATAGAAAATTATAAATACGTTTTCTATGCGTCCGGAATAATCGGTCGAACGCGCGCGCGCGCGCGCGCTCTTTATAATTTATAATTTTCGAAAGAATATCTCGCGCGCGCGCGCGTTATCTCGATCGGGCTCTGAATTCAACCGGACTATCAATCGGTTGGATCTGCGAAGTCCCCGTGACTTCGCGTCACGGAGAGATATTTCAAGCGTATATTTGCTTCAACAACAAAACACACACACACACACACACTTGGAGTTGGACTCTCGACCGTCTCTGAAAATGCAATTCCGTGATGTACGCTTCTAGATTACAAAGAACGGCGGAGGATACGTCGTCGCAGAGAAGATCCACTTTGTTATCCAACGTGGAAACGGGCGAAAGAACGCGGGGGTTTTTTAGTATGCGCGCCGTCGCTGTCTTCACACCGACTTGAACCGAATTTATGGCGACACCGGGAGCCGAGGGTGTGCATTCGAATCCAGGATGAGACACATCCATATCTTTTTTCTTTACGACCCGAGCGAGCGAGCGAGCGAGCAAGCGCGCGCGCGCGTTCGCGACCGCGATCGTCGTGGAACCGCATGCCGGATGTAGCGCGCAAAACGACACTTTTGCAACAACGCATGGTTACGACCTCGGGCACGATCGCGTTGAGAGAGGATGTCTCGTACTTCGGATTGCGAAACAAGCTCTTTCTCTCTCTCTCTCTCTCTATCTATCTATCTATCTCTCCTTCTCGGTACGGCATAATGCATGAAGCGAGCTCTCTGCGAAGCATCTCGGGGAAGTTCTCGGGGAGACTGATCTTTCCCGCGGAATTCCGCGATTGTTGCACAAACAACTCGACCTTTTCTCAGGTCGCGCGATATTTTCAATTACACAGATGCTGTTTCCCGTACGGGGCGAAGATTTTCTCTCCATTCCCCGCGCGGTATGAGAAGCGTCGGATAATTGTCATCCGATTCCGAGTGAATTATTCGCGTTGGGCCGGGCTTATTGGAGGAAACCGTTCTATTAGCATATCGTATAATACGAAAGAAAAGAGATATTTCTATCGTAACGTAAATTTACCTTTGGCGTGTCCCGTTACGGCATCGCGCAATAGAGATTTACATCCCGAGACATAATAAAACGTTATTGACTTGTGCGGGCTGATAAATACTGCTCGTAAAACGGGGGGAGGTCTCGTGTGGAGAGACCTTCTTTTTCCCCCTTTTGTTTCCTCTTCTTCAAAAATCCCGCTCCGCGTAGAAGAAGAAACAACTACGCGACGAGCGGGAAAAGACCGCTTCGTCGGGTAGGTGGCAGCGAGTCCGACGTTGAAACTCGTCGTTGACAGAGCCGCAGACGGCCGCTATCAACAGGCCGGTTTATATTGTCGCTGGCGACCGGTTGCGACCGGCGAAGATATATATACGAGTCGCTGTCACAATCTTTCGCCAGATTCGGGAACTACTTCGCGGGGCTGCCAAGGGTCGAGGAATCCCCTCGACCTCCCTGCGAACGTTTAAATCGATCTTCGCTCTTCTCCTCCCCCTCCCTCCTCTCCGCCTGCCGGTGAGGGCCTGCCGGCGAGGGCCCCCAGCGCGTCGAGGGGACTCGCTCGAATCTCGTTACCGGGCCCAGCAGGATTCCGATTACCATTTCTCGGACAAATCGTCGCCTCTCGGAGCCCGTCGCCGCGGCGCGCGCGCTTTTTAAAGCGATGGTAGATGGTCATTGATGCTGGTAGGCGGATGAGCGAATAACGAGCCGATCGTTCGCCGTTCGTGCGCGCGCGCAACCATTACGCGAGAATATTCCTTCGCGGTTCTTACAATGAACGGCGCTTATCTGGGAACAGCGGGCTGCGAAACGGGAACATCACACACGGGTGTGCGTACGAACGACAGTGAAAAAGAAAGAACCGATAATGACGAAGACGCATCGATTGCAACTGGGATACGAGCGGAAAGTGAAAATACTGTCAATCGTTCCGCTCGCGTGATTAATTAATCATTAATCACGCGTCTGGTGGATGTATTACGAGTAGCAATTAGCGGACGGTGAATTAATTGCATGTAACGACCAGTTCTTTCTTCGCGATAGCCGCGGCTTCGTCGCGTATGTTAATCTCTTTTTATCTCTCTCTATCTATCTATCTATCTCTCTTCTTTCTATGTAAATGTGCGAGTTACCTCGCGCTTTTAAACAAGCTTTATGCGAATCGGCATCCAACATGACCTAACCGCGCCGGGTCCCCGCTTATGTCGCAGCAAGTCGTTGCTCGCCAAGAGAGACACACACGCGACACACGCGATGATGAGCGGCCGCCAAATCGGCGCGAGCGAGCGTGCGAATAGAGGCAAGCGCGGTAGGATGTAGGCCGTATATCAATCGGTTTATCTACTTGTCGACGCGTGTGGTCGACGCCGGGTTATGTCGCGGTCGGGAGACGCGTACGGGCGACGAGGCCGAGTGGAAACGGTAGAAGAGAAGGAAGGACAAAGCGAGGTCTTCTCTCCCGCGCGCCTCTTCCTCGATATACATGCTATTTCCCTGCTTCTCGCGCGCTGTACATGTATATATATACATGTATATATATATATATATGTATATATATATAGCCTGCCCTTTTCGATTCTTCCGTGTCTTCCTCCTCGCGTACAGATAACGCGCCGAGAACGGAAGACGTGGAACAGAACAGGAGAAACGCCGCGAGAAGACCCGCGTGACGTCTTTTATTCGCCTCTCCTCCTTCCTCGCGTTTTCCTCGCTTGTCTTCTGAGAATTGCGCGAGAATATTGCAGTTGTTTTTTTTTGTTTGTTTTTATAAATCTATCATGAGAATAAAATAATTTCAAGAGTAATTCGCAATTGCGGTAATTTTGTTATTAAATTTCTTAAATATTTTCGTTTTCAGAGCTCGAATTTCTGTGCGCGCGCTTCTTTCCGCGCGTTTTCCTTCTTCCGAGTCGGCCTCCCGTTCTCCATCATCGCCCTCTTCTTTGTCGCCACTCTCACGGTCGTAAAACTATTCGCGGGCTCTTCTCGCCGGCGCGCGCACTCGCGGCGACTGCGATGATTCATCGGCCATCGCGTTTCTCAATTAGGTAACGCGCGGGGCACGGTCTCGCTCCGCGGATGGCCTATGGCTAACGTAATTTCGAATAAATCAAGTCTCTTTTTACCGGCTGCTCGACGGGAGGGCTTTACGGATCCTCCTCCCGCGGCCTTGAGGACGGCGCCGCGCGCGCGGCCAGAAACCACGCACTTAAAACTAACCTTTCCAGCATCTCCGTCGGAGATCCGACAGAGAATCGCGAATGATTGCGCTCCGTCTTTTATCGTCGCGTAAAAAAGCTCCGATTACGAAAACGCGCGCGTCGGATCGCGATCGGATATGACAGAGCGACGATTCGTTCGACCGGATTTTTTGCCGTCAAGTTCGCACCCCTCGAGTCGTTAAATATGTTTCCGGGAGAAGCGCGATTCGGAAACGAACAATAACGTAAGACGCAAATAACCGGCTTGACGCCATTTTCTGGTTGACAAAGTTTATTATTTGTCGAGAAAATCGTATATAGAAAATATCGTTTGCCTCGTGTCGGCGGATGAGACGCGGCTATTTCGAGCCGGGAACCTAGCTAGAACCAGCTGAGAGATGAGGACATTAAGTACAGAAGCGCACAGCAACGTCAGCGATCCATAATTTACCGCTCAAGATGCTTTCCCGCGCGGCAGTTTGCCTCTAATTTATGTGTTTTTAAAGAAGCAGCTTTAGAGAGCGCGGCTTCTTCTACGGATTTCAATTTTCGAAGGATTTCTGCTGTGTGAGTGTGTCACACGCTAATCTCGCCAATTTTCTACCTCTTAGTAGAAACGTTCTCCGGCGTTCTCGCGTTGTCAACGTGAAATTTACGCTCGGCAATTTTTCATTTTTTTTTTTTTTTTTTTGGGTACGCGCGCGTATTCCAAATATCTGACATTTCAATAATCGGTGTGCGCAGACATTTCCGACTTGTGTGTGATTTAGTGCCTTGTGTTTTGACACTGTTTTGACGCAACAAGTTGTACATTTTTCACAACCGGCGTCTTGCGAGTATTTAACGAACCGCTTCGTTATGTAAAAACGTTTTCTAACGGATCTACACTTGGGCTCGTCGCGCTAACAAATTATGATGTTGTGTGTTCGTTTACAAAAAAAAAAAAGGCGAACGACACTGTGTCGAGAGACACTGCGCGCTCGATGTTTCGAATTTTTTTTTTTTTTTTCTTAATGTGATTTTCCATTAGCTGTTGAGGTAGCGTGTCGAATACATACAGCGTGGAAATATTACATATGCGCATCCACGGGATTGTGACTGACTAACATTTAAATAAATTATTGCGGACGCATTTGCATGGCAAGGCGGACCGCGTGGTGCTTCGCTTCCCGACGGAACACCTGGTGCATATTGTATGCATATGCGAACGATTACTCGGGACAACGTCAAAACAATGCGTCGACGATCCGTCGACGCCTCGAAGATCGTCTCCTCGAACGTCTTTTCGTCAAATAATACTCTTTTGCCGCGTAAGTAAGTTCGAACCGCGCGTTACTGCTCCGCAACTTTATAAATACGACGAGGTGACGGTCTCGCCGGTTGCTAAGAACAAACTTCGTTTCGTCAGTTGCGTTCGATTTGATTTTCCTTTTTCTCTTTTTTATATTTTCCATGAATTTCCTTTGCGCTGATACCTACTTGAGTCCACTGTGAAATAAGTAACAAAAATCCGAGCGCGCGTTGACGAATAAAATAAAAATCATTCGCCGCTCAAAGAAAATTTCTTCTCGAGAGGGGGATCCATTAATCGCACATTTGATTTAATTTTCTTTTTCCTCTTCTTACATTTTCTACGAATTTTCTTTGCGCCGAAATTTAAGTTAATTATAAAGTCTACAACAAAAGTCCGCGCGCGCGCGCGCGCGTTGATAAATAGAAGAATGAAAATTATTCGGAATTGATTAAAATATGATGAAACGTCTCGAAAGGGCTTCGTATCACAGACGTCGATTATCTTCATCGGGTTCGCAGATCGGGTTCGCCCTCGAAATATTAGTGCCTATTAAAAGTTCGTTTTCCTGGAGAACGTGGTACGGAGGGTAGGTCCGCCACGGATACCCCCTAATTAAAAAGACTCTCTTTGACAGGAATTTCCTCGAAAGGGCGCGGTTCAACTTAAGCGGTATTTAATAACGTAACAATTATATGGTAGGCACTGGGTTTTCGAAAGCAAGAGGACGACGACCAATCCACGTTTTTATCCCGACCTTTTCCCCTCTTGTTCTCTTAACTCCGGCCTGCTGCTTCCTCATCTCCAGCTGCCTCCGTTTGCTTCTTTTTTTCTCCCCTTCGAGACTTATTGTGCAGCCGGGAAAAATCTCAGCCGAGAAACTGGCTGCGATCAGACCCGATTTCGGGAATCACAGACTCGACGTGAACGCGTGTAATTGGTCGTCGCGATCGATCCTTCTCTTAGTTCACTAATAAACACGTGGCTCGCGTTCTCGATTTCGATCTCGTAGTAAAGTCACACGCTGCGCGAAACATTCGAAGAAACCAACGCTGTGAAAAAGAGAGAAGTTATTAGCAAAAGAACAAAAAAAACTGACTAAAATAATGTTTGTTTTGATTGAAAATTAACGACATCCGTTTCAGCAGATATGATCGCACCGTTTTTTTCATTACTTCGAAACTTTACTCCGCCTGGTTTCGATATAACTTTAATTTATTTTTCGCGAACGTTCCATGTTAAAATTTGCGAAATTTATCCGCCGCGTCGCGCGCTTTTGTACTTTGTACACGTTTGTCCATCGCGCGCTTCGACATCATCACGCCCATCGACTTCTTTTGGTCGTCCAATAAATTTATGTAAAACACATCGGACACACAAAGTGTGTGCGTGTGTGTGTGTGTGTGTGGACCGAGTTATAAAATTCGCCGGGCTTCTATTAACGCGTGTATAATTGGCCATCGATTGAACCCGCCTAGTTCACCGGTCGTAAACACGTGGGTCTCGATTTCGAATGTGGATCACACATATGTATGCGTGAGTGTTGGAGAAGATACGTTGAAGTCCTCCTCAGTTTCGGCCGCTACAATTTTTCTCTAAATTTCGTCTAACTTCCAGCGGATCCCTCTCCGTTTACAACGTAAGGCCTTAACAACCGGGTCGGAAATCATCGGTGTGGCCAATTAAAACCGAGAACGACCAATTACCTCAACTTGCGAAGAGCTACGACTACCTTTCGAAACATTTACGCGGCGCGATCCGCTTCTTTCTTCCATTTCGTGCCGTGCTGGTTATTTCACTATTTCTCTCTCCCTCTCTCTCTTTTTTGTTATTTGTTAACAACAATTTCCGCGCAAGAGACTTCATTGTGAAGTGAAGTAAATTTTATTATAGTTTGCGACTCTTGAAAATTCTTCGAGACTGATCGGTTACAAACTTACGTACTTTTAGAAAAAAAAAACTTAACATTCGCAACCCTTTAATCTTTTATTGATCGTTGAAGAAAATCGGAGCAAAAGCGAAGCGTTGCGTCTCTCTCTCTCTCTCTCTCTCTCTCTTGTTGCGGAACGAAAAAGGCCACCGTCGGCGATTACAAACTGGTGCACGCTTTTTATATACTTTTTCCGACGAAACCTTCTCACGTCCTTTAAACAACGTAATGTCGAGCCGAAGCGAAAAGAGTTTTGTGCAGTGAAAATGTGGCTGTGTGGCTGCAGACCGGTGGAATTGTGGGGCGTACCTGGTTTTTAGAGACGTTGCTCCCGTCGGGTCGTAAACACAGGGCGCCGGGTTACGATCGTACCGGATCGTTTTTTGAGAACGTTTTCGGCCGACCGCGGAAGCTACCCAAAGATTTTCGGCTTGACTGCCTTGGAGAGTCTTCCCCTCTCTCGTCCGCCGCTCCGCTTACCGAATCGATCCAGCTCTACGAATTTGGTAGACGAATGGATACCGTTCTGAGAAGAGTCGAGGGGGCTAATCGTAAATCACGGCAGCGAAACGCGGCGCGCGTCTTTTAATTTAATATGTCTCTTGCAACTTAATTTGTCTCAGTGTAATGTAAGGATTTTTTTTTTTTTTTACGCGAGTTACGTCTTTCACGTGATAATACTCTTCGCAAAAAAAAACAAGAAACACATTCGATTTTACAGCTCGCGCAAATCGAAGATCGAGGTAACGATGACAAATTGTAGCTACGACCGGATGAGAAAAATGATGTATAACTTGCGCTTATGCGAATCGAAAACGAGCGAGAATTGAGAAGAAAGAGAGAGAGAGAGAGAGAAAGAGAGAAAGAGTTTGTAGCATTTACATATTAAATTTCAACATTCATTTCAGTTCGTGCCGATCTCCCTCGAGATCGAACAAGTTAAGTTTTCTATCGGAGAATCGGCGGAGATTTTTGTTTTGTGACTTCCACGTTCCGTCTCGCTCGTTGTTGTTTTTTTTTCTTTTTTTTTTTTTTTTATCTCGACGGAATGTTGTACGAATCCCTCAAGGATGATGAAAAAACGGCGCGGATGACGCGTCCATAAATCGCACGTAATCTCCGCTCAATTCGAAGGTCTCGACTCGCGCGCGATATATCGCGTCGAATTCCAATTCGCGCTGTCTGTCGAAATTGCCTTCAATTTAGCAATTAACGAGGGGCGGTGAGGGCTAATAGGAGGGTAGCTAGACGCATCGGGTCGCTTGAGTGACAGCTCTGACCTCTCCCACCATTCTCTCTATACACTCACCCCGAGAGAGTCGACGATCGAGTTCACCCACACGATTTCTGTGCTTCGAAGAGAAACTCGAGGGGGGGGGGGTGGAGGTATTTTTAGAATGATTGGCAGAATGAACGGATGATGGTGTTTTCACATACAACGCGTTTAAGAGCGCGCGATTCTTCGCAAGAGGAGAACCGAGCAAATCTTCAAACTTTTAAAGAGCCGAGGGAGATTAAACAGGCACCATCTGTGCAATATATTTTCCTACCTCCTCCTGTTTGAATTGAAGAAATGTCGGTGTGACAAAACCGATCCTGGCATATCGCAACAAGTAAAAAATTTTTCGGCGAACAAAATCAAAGTATAACGATAGGTAGAATAGGAGTCAAGGGTCTCGGATCTGTTTAAATAGTCTACAACGTTTTTTTTTTCCAGCCACAGGATAATATGCAAATAATCTCTTCAGAACGGAAAAAAAACGGAGAAATTATTTCATATGTTTTGTTACTTCCAGCAGTTCCACGTGCGAACTCCACACGGAATCATTGTGGAGGCGGCGGCCAAAGATTGAGACTGCAGAATGACGCGAAGCCACAAATGTTGTTTTTCTCGACTTTCCGTGACCCGAAATAGCCTTTCGGGTTAGGTTCTCCCGCGGGAGCAAATTGACGTTTTTCGGGAATGATCCCGTTTTTATTTGTAAAGAGAAAAGGGAAGAAAGGCCTTTTCAGTAGAGCCTTTTTCGCTCCGAATTTTCACGATTATTATGCTCAACTTAGTTCAGACCACAGGTAGATCGCCTTGCCGCGCGATGCGCGACACAATGACGGATTTTGCTTTCCAGCGCCACCCTTCAAAAAGTCATCTACATCGTCATCAACGGGCTCTCCAAAGTTTTCAGATCCACAATGCGTTTACGATCGCGTTTTGCGGCGAGTTCAACATCATCGCGAGTGATATTATTGGTTTTGTGTGTCGGTGCGCACAAAATTGATGAAAATGCATCGGGACTGTTTTTCTTTTTTTTCTCCTTCGCATTGTTATGTTCCACGCGGTTCAGGCACATTCTTTTCTCTTGAGAAGAGGACTATTCACGCGCCCCTTAATAAATCTCCAACAGCAAACCGTCATCAGTGATTTTGAAACACCTCCGCCGAGGCTACCGGTTGGCTCCCAACGACCTTGAGGGATCGTTTCGTCTCAAGCGTTCACATTTTTGAAAGAAGAATAGAGGAAAAATTCAGAATATTTTGTCACAAAAGATCGTTAATAGCGACCGCAATCGAGTCTAAGAATTACTAGCTACCAATACTAGCTAAACTACAATATTTTCGAAAGTCCGACCCACAAAGCGAACGTTTGTTGTTCATCCGACAATAACGTAAATTTAATCATCGGCGACCGCTCGAGATGTTTTTAAACTATGTAATAAATTCGAGTAAACCCCGCGGAAAACACGCGATAAATTACTTCGAACCTGCATTTTTCACTTCGCTCTGCGAGACTAAAAATAAAACGCTTCGACTGCGAGTTTTATTAAGATATTTGCAACCAAATTATCGCGTTTAAGTTTCGCTAACAACTCGAGAATGTGCGCACGAGGAGTTTTTGCGGTCGTCATATATTCTTCGTTAAAATATCGTAAAAGTCTGCCTCTTTGCTTTTTTATTTATTTTATTTTTTTTTTTCTACGCCGTAAAGAGTTAATTAGGATCGCGTGGGCGAGTAATGCGAGCCGATACAAACTTCCGCCGATAATCGGAACCCCGTGGCGTCGAGTCCTATCTGTATTATGAATACCGTCCGACGTTTTGACGGCCGCCACCCCCGAAGTCGAGACGTCGTCGCTCGGGCGCGCGCGCGCGCACGTTCGAAGGCGGAAAAGGTTACGACGTATACGCGACAAAGCCGCGAGTGTCTCGATTCGACGGCGATTCAAAGGGACTCGATGAAATAAACTCGGAGCCCTCTTACACACGCTGGTCGTTGGCAGAAAAAGGAAGATAAGCCCTCTCCTTCGAGGACCCTCGTGAACCCTCCGTGGACATGCCGGCATAATAGGCGGCGTCTTTACGATTAGCATTGTGAGTTTCTCGATGAATGTGATTGTTGTCTAAGCGGAGAGACCCTCTCTCTCTCCGTCCCCATGTGCCGTCGGCCGCTATACGATCACCGTGATGCCCACGAGGCCCCGCTATATAGGGTCCCGTATGGCCTCGTGCTGGGCCCACAATGCGCGCAGCTATGCGAAGCACGCGTCCCTTGTGTTGCGTGAGCGCGCGCGTCTTGTGTATGCGTGCCTATATTTATAATGCATTATTTACAACTGCGAAACCCCCGAAGATTCGTCTCTCTCCATCTCTCTCTCTCTCTCTCTCTCTCTCTCTCCGTTTCTTTTTTTTTTCTTTCTCTCTTTCTCCCCTCTCTTCTTCTCCGAGGTCCGGGCCCGACGTTACTCCCTCCCTCGTAACACACACTTCTCGCGTTTGTTCTCTCGCTCTTCCTTCTCTTTCCTCCCTTTCGTCCCTTTCTCTCCCGGCGTCACGGTTTCTTTTATACGAGCGTCGTAGTTGACCGACACAGCATTGTGCCCCTCTTCGTCTCACTTCTTATTCCTTTTATCCCTTTTATTGGGCCCTTCTTCGCACCTCCGTGTTCCCGCATTAACCTCGCGCTTCTCTTTTGTTCGTGTAATCGATACACGGTCAAACGAGCGAGATGATTGAGTTTAAAAAAGATTTCTCAAAAAATGTGCGAAACGTCTCTTTAGCTCGTGTTTGCGCGGAATTATTTAAATTTTATTTTCTTTCTTCGGACGTGCAAATATACGATATTCTCTTTATGTTTAAAAAATATGCGCGCGAGATATTATGTTTGTGTTTTGGTTGCAACACAAAGGAGAAAGAATGAAAGATAGTTTATATATTTTTTTTTTAACGCAAATTGCGATAATTAACAACGCGTTTTATTCGCAAAAAACAAAGAGCAATCATTTATGGTCGCAAGTCCAAAAACTAGCATTTGTCATTCTCTGGTTTTTCGCAGCCTTCGCTTTCAAAGGGCAGTTTCTATGGGCTCGGCGCGGCTCCAAGGGTTCTCTGCTTGCTATTTCTCTTCTCTGCCCCTTTCCCCCATTTATCGTCCACACGTGCCCGATTTAGCATGGTGTTTCGCCATCTTGCGCCTCGCTGGGGGACGGGGATGGACCCCGAGCAGCTTTAAATTCCCTTGCACGCCCCGATGCAGATCGCGTCCACCGATTCGATTAAGACAATTTGTGTTGAGACACGCTTTATTAAGAAACACGATGCCGCAAAGTGATCGATCAATCTTCAGGAAATCTTATCTCAACGGCCGATCCGACCACCGACACCTTTCCCGCATTTCCCCGCTGCGTGCACGAAGGACCGCGGAAACTTTCGGAAAATATTGAATTACCTTGACGCCGCCGCTCGCTCGCTCGTTGGCAGCAGATTGACAGATAACAGGCTTTTAAAACGTTTTTATACTTTTCCCGGACTTCTGCAGTCGCTTCTCTTCGGTGTAATCGCGGAAATCTCTCGACGTCTTCCCACGTCAAAAGAGAGAAAAAAAAACCGACTGGTTATGCCATGAATGAAACGTGTAACGCATTCATGAATTTCCTGCGTCCGCGAGATAAGCCGAGAGGACAGCGTCAATAAAGATATCGCGTGCACGAACGTATCCCGTACTATTCTCGGGAGGGAGAGCCGATAAATTCGATCCGCTCGAAAGTTTACTTTTCTCTCATATTTTTACATAAGCTTTAATCTTCGCGTCGATAAAAAAACAAGTTACAAAAACAAAAAAATACAAAAAAGAAATCAAAAGTTATAAAACGCGCTCGCGCGACTCTTCGCGCGAGCCCGTTTTAAAGATCACACGAGAATTTAACATTTTTCTCGAACGGTCTCAATATAACGATTCCGAGAAACGCTTTCTGTGTTTCATCTCGACTCGACTGCCGCACGTGACCAGCAACGAAGAGGAAATAAATAAGAATTCTGGACGTTTTACGGTTAATTGTCGGAGCTCCAGATCGGAGAACCGCGGGCGGTAGTGGTTTCACGCGACCGAGACGGACACGAGAAAGACTCGAGAAAAAAGGGCGATATAGAACTGGGATAAGGGCGCTTGACGGAAGAAAAGGAGCGAAAATGAGCGTACTCGGAGTGGGTGGCCGTCGCCTCAGATCCTAATCTTCTGGTTTACGAGATCTCGGGCCTTCCTTCCTTCCCAGACGACCTCATCTCGCGCGCGTATGTGCCCTTCGCGCGATGTCGCACTTCACTGATTTTCTTCTCTCTCTCTCTTTCTCTCTCGGAGAAGATGCGCGCTTTGTGTAATTTTTCTGCATTTTTTTCTTTGTTTTTTTTTTTGTTTTATTACCAGAGAAGGAACCGCGCAAGTTGCTTCTCCGTCGCTTAAATACTGTTGAGAATTTATTTAACAAATAACACGTGACACTTTTTTTTTTTTTTATTCGTCGCGCGAGCACGCGGTGAGATACCTCGTCGCGACTTTGTAACTTTTTTATCAGTTAGATACGATCGATGAAAGTGACTTATATACATCGTCGCGGGCGCATTAATCCCTGTCGCTTTCTGTTGCGCTTGTGCCCGTCTTTTTTTTTTTCACGTTGTTCGCTCACTCTCTTTCTCTCGCTCTCTCTCTTTTGCGCGCGAAGTAACGAGGGCCCGGGAAAAGACGGGGCCTGTTGTGCGCGCATCGTCGAAAGAAAGTAAAAAGCACGGGGGTGAGTATAGGAGGACCCAGTACATCCTCGGAGGATATTTGTGCCGAAAGCGGTATGAGCAGCAGATTGACGGGGGACCACCCGGGCCCAGAATGGCGTTCTCGCGTGGATCTCGAACGGCGACAATCCGCCTCTTCGTCCCCGCGCCCTTCCTCGTCCCTTCGCGCCTCTACAGGGTGTCCCGAGGGAATGCCACTTATTTTTTTTCGTCACTGCAAACTCGATCTCTCTCTCTCTCTCTCTCTCTCTCTCTCTCTCTCTCTCTCTCGACAATCGCGCGATTTAATTTCTCAAGTTTTTATTTACTTTTCTCACGTGAAATTTGTTCGCGACTTAGAGACTATTTATTTTGTTTTTATTGATTTGTTTGTAATTTTTTTCGGAAAATCGTTTTATTGCGAAATTTCGAAAAATTTGTTCGCGTATGCGTCGCATTTTTTGTTGTTGTGGCGAGAACGTTTTACTGCGGATTAATGTACCGGGATTGAGGTATGTACATATGATGTGAAAGAGAAAGCGGGAAAGGCCACAGAACACCCTGTATGCAGGCGTTCTCGCTTCGCAGCGCCGTCATTGTCGATGCAGAAACGTGTGCTCTTTGTTAACGCGCCGATGTCGACGGCTGTCCCTCTGCTCGTGCCATCGGTAGATCTGGTTTTCGCATAAACGCCTCTTTTGTACAGATCGCGATCTGGCCGTGGCGCATGAACCCAGGGGCGTCACGCTACCTCATCGTTATTCGCGACCGTGCCGCGACCGCTCGAATACCAGGCGGAGGACTCGCGTTGCGAATATTTAAATCCCCTCTTCCCTTTTACCCCGCGCGTTCGCGAAGGGGACCGCGTGTTCCCTCGTCGATATTTGACCGCCGCGTGTGTCCTTTTCCAAAAATACATACATCTACATAAAGCGCGTTATCGCCGCCGTGTCATCTCGTCGCATTAAGTGAGCCGTCCGATGCGTATCCTGCCGCGGAACGCGTATGCAGATCGAGACACGGAAAGAAAGAAAGAGGAAAAGAGAGAGAGAGAGAGAGAGAAGACGCGGACAGGAGGAAAGAGGTGCAGTTAAGACGGCCGGAACCAGTTCGTCAAATTTTCAGCCCAATCAACTGGATAACGATAAAACGTCAAGGACGTCACCGGTGGTCCACCGTGCCCCTCTCTGTCTCTCTTTCTCTCTCCTTCTCTCTTTTTTCCGCTCGCCTCTTCTGGCTCCTCTCTCCGTCGGCCTATTGATCCACCTCGTTCGGGATCCGATCCCTTCCTCTCCCCGTCCCGTGATCCCGGGATCATCGAGGAGAAAAATAAAAAATAAAAAAAAAAAAACGACGGCAGCGCGCGCGCGCGGCGATCCTTCGGATATTCCTTACGCCTCGTTGCAGTGAGATATCCGCAGCCTCCGGAACGACCAAAAATTGTCCCGGGTATCCAGAAAACATACTCTCTCGTATGTCCGCTCTCGTCTCCACCTCGTCGTCGCTGCCGCCGCCGCCGCCGCCGCCGCCGCCGCCGCCGTCGTCGTCGTCGTCGTCGTCGCACGTGTGGTCCCACCGGCGTAGATCTAGTCTCTTGTCACGGATACACCACTCTCCTCTCCTCTCCTCCGCCTCCTCCCTTCATCGCCCCACCCGTTGCCGCTGTCCTTCTCGCTCTTACCGCGCCCTCGGCCTCCTCTCCTCGTTCCTCTCTGCGTCTCGTCCGCGCCCATGTTATCTCGTATTCTTCCGATGTTCCTACCCCGTGTTTCGTCCTGACGCTCGGGTTAGCTTCGAGAAATCGCGTGGGCAGGTAATCGAGTAGGGCCCTCGCGAGTATTTAAGATCATCGTGTCCGCGGCGAAGTCCCCGCGCGCGTTTAGGGTCTCCTTCGCCGCGAGATTAAGCCTCGATTTCTCGCCGCCCTCGTGAGGGGCGCGCATCGTTCTCGCCGGCCCGGCTATGGCGGCGGATGCAACCGCCCGACGACGACAACGGGCGATATATATACGTTTTACTTTCGTGAATTCGCGCGATCAAGAGAGACGCCCGTAACACGTGGGACAATGAAAGCGCGCGCCCGAATGGCAGCGACGAAGTCGGCCGACGTCATCGCTTATTTCGATAAAATACCGTTTCCGTTTCTTACTTACCTACCTGAGACACTCGCGTTTCTCTCGGTGTTCGCGAGTTGGATCAAAACTCTTTTGCGGACGATCGTGTTTTCTCCTCAATTTCCACATATTTTATATTTTTATTCTTCGCATTTTTTAACGCGTTCAGTTTCATCGAAGAGACGAAAGAGTTGAACGTCTGCTGTCGTCCAGCAGATTCTGACCACAGCGAAAACTGTTTACTTAAACACAAAGTACATTTTTTTATTTACTTAAGGAACGTATCAGATTTTTACTTCCGCTTTGCTCTCTCGTCATATTCGGCGATATTCCTCCCGGAGAGGAGAGGGAAAGAAAGAGGATCTCAGGTCTCGGAGAGCTCTGAGGCTCTCTTCCTTTTCAGGAGGATTACAGGTTTGCGGAGAGAGATCAACATCTGATTTTTTGGTTCTGATCGGATGGACGGACGGACGAGACCGGACCGGACGGTTCCCACACGCCGCTTAATTGATCGATTCGAAAATCTTGGTGATCACCTCGAGGATCTGCTGGAGCATTTACCGTAGATCGTGTCCAGATCTCTTCCCGTCAGTCTTTACTCCTCAAATTCTCAGGAGTATAATAAATTCCTTCCTCGTCTGACTGACTCCCTTCCTCCGGCGCGTTCTCGTTCTCGATCTTCGCGCGGTCTTTTCTCGCTTATGCGATCTCTCTCCTCCCTCCCACCCTCTCTCTCTCTTTCTCTCTCTGTCTCTCTCTCGTCAACTTCTCTCCCGCGGCTTCGACTCCGATCCATAATCTATAAATCGTGGACAGAAAGAAGACGGAAGAGACGGCGACGAGAAGGATGGACGCGAGAAGGGGGTGGCCCGAAGAGAGTAGTCGCCCGAATATTTCTTCAGATTATGACGTCAGATGGGCTGCCAGTTAGCTCAGACTTACCGGTGTAATCCCTCATAATGCTTCCAGGTCCGTCCGTGATTTCTGAATCCAGTTGGCGCTCCAACTCCTCTCTTTCTTGTTTTTTTTCTTTTTTGTTCGGATAATTGACGCCAATAAACGCTTCTTCGCATTGGGTTTTAAAAACTCGTTTTGAGATTTGTGTAAAAGTATTTGACGGAAAATCAATTCACCCGAAAGGAAGACCGAGAGGAAAGGGTATGTGGTGTGAGAGGTCGCGCGAATCCTCCGCGCGTGACCGGCGGAGAACTCCGTTTCTCGCGCGAGCGAAGCGATGCGGGTCGGTCGTCTTCGCGGCACGAGAAGAGAAATGTCTTGATCGCGGAAGGCTCGTTAATAACGTTTCCTCAATGCGCTATAAACGCCGTGCGCCGCGGCGCGATTGACCGGTCCGTTGCGAACGAGCAGATAATCGAATTCAGGAAGAAGAGACGAAGAGGAAGAGAAGGAGGCGGAGGAGGAGAAGGAGGAGGAGGAGTGAATCGCGCCATTTGTAGCGTTTCACGCAGCGTACAAAGGAAGAAACTTGACGATCCATTGAAGGAGTCGTAAACGGAAACTTTAGCGTCCGCGCGCGGAAGACTTTGGCTTTTGCGCGCGCGCGCGCGGGCCGGTTAAACCGGGGACTCGATAAATTACGAATCTTTTGTCATCGCTAACGACCGCGCGACGCTTAACTGCGCGCCGGAAAAATATTAGCGATAAATTTTGCCTGTTGATTTAGTGCCGCAGTTTCTAGCTCTCAGCCGCGCGCGCGCGCGTTGGTTACGCGAGCGAATCTCGTAACGCGAACATCCGCCGGGTCGTCATATTCGCGCATATTTCGATTTATGACTCGGGGGAAAACGGAGTCGGTTTTGTGCGTTCATTCAGCTCCCGCGGATTTTTTCTCTCGCAAACCGTTATTCGAAATTATTTTAACACACTTTTGTAAAATATATATTCCAAGTGTTCGCTATCCGACGGATAAATAGAAGAACAATCGTACCGCGAACAAGTGTACGATTGTTCGAGCGTCGAAACGCATCTCCGCTGATGTTAACAAAGAATTCGGTGGATGTAATGCACGGTCGAATTGGAAAAAAAAAAAACAAAAAAAGAACAAATCCGAGGAAGTCTCCGGCGCGGTTTCGTGAACACGAGCAGAGCAACGAAGAGCGGGCGAACGAGAGAAGAAGCGGGCGGACGAGGAGAGAGAGGAAGAGGAGGACAAGAGAGAAGGTGAAGAAGAAGAAGAAGAAGGAAGAAGGTGAAGAAGACGAGGGCTTCGTGGAGAAGGATTTTCGCGTGGGTGTCGCTCGGTGGGCGTCGCGTCTGCCTCGTCGAGAGTGCGGCTGACCTCTGACCTCCTCCTCAAGCGCTTCCACTCCCTCCCCCGCGTCTCCCTGCCGGGTTCTTCTTACGTTCGGGCTTCTCTCGCATGCAGATGCTAACTCGCGTGTACGTTCGCCGGGCGAACGAAACGTGTGTACGTAACGTACGCATGCGCAAGAAAGTACGGGCAAGGCGGAAAGATAGGAAAAAGAAAAGGAGAGCCGGCGCACAACCGAGGGAGAATCACGCGTGCAATTATCCTACGCGTGCGTGGGCGACCTCTCTCTTCCCGCGTCTCTCCGCGGCTTCTTCCTCCTTCCACTCCTCCTCCCCCGCCGCCTCCGTCGCGCCGTACGTCCGCGCTAGTCCCTCTCTTGGGACTGTACTTGGGTCTCTCCTCGCGCGCGATTTTCATCTATCTTCTTCCCTCGCGGAGGAGGCGACGTTTCAAGCTCGTGTTGCGTAATCAGATTTTTCCCGTAATGACCTCGGCGCGATCGAAGCGTCCTGCAGATGACGGCGCGAATGTCTCTTCGCCACCACCGTCGGCGAAACACGAGTGTGCGGAGGTTTAGGATTTACGATCGATCGAAATCGATCGAAGACACGACAATTTCGATCCGATAAGTGTCCGGGGAAGCGGATATCGATCAAAAGTGATTGCGCGCGCAATGTCAGCGGGCGATTTGCACGTCGAATATCATCGCGTCGCAATTAACGCATCGACCACGCGTGCGATACGTGAGAATATAATTGCGCGGGGGATCTTGTATACATATAATTCCCGCGACTCTCGGCGCGATGACCCACTTTTTGGCAGCTCGGATCAAGCGTGCAATTTCTGCGGCGATAAAAACAATCGCGCGCCTTGCGCGCGGGCATGATTAATGGCGGAGCTATCGCATCGAGCAAACGAACGGTAATTGATTCCACGAAGCGTTCGTGCGGTCGTATTTTTTACGTTATATATCATGGGAAATACCGATAAGGTATTTTTTTTTTTTTTTTTCCCCGAACGACGCGGGACGCGAGAAAAAGACGATCTTTCGCACACGCATTGCGAAAACAGGATCGATCTCTGTTACGCAAGACGCGATATCGTTTTTCACTCGAACGTTGTATCTTAAACGCAATTTTCTACATCGTGATATTGTCTTGTTCGCGGACGAACAAAGTGCGCGACAACCGAATATTTCATCTCGTCCCGCGAAATATAAACGTTGATCGCGCGCAAACGAATCCCATTCACGCGGTTCTCCCAAGAGACGGACTTCTCATTATCGGAAACGGCGATCGCTCCATGACGAACGTGTGTGTGAATGCGCGCGCATTTCTATTTTTACACGTCGGCCAATAAGCCACGGAATCCCGAAAGAGAGTCGAGGCGGTGTCAAGACGAATTGGATACACGGGCGGAACCGCGCGCGGAGCCTCGTCGGGTCAATTAACCGAGCCGTGAGATATATTGGCCACCCCGCGGTCCCCCGTTCGGGCGAGCGTCTCCCGACACTTTATTTACGAGGGGTTGTGCCGCGCGCGTCTAAGAAGCGCGCGCGGAAAGACACTCGACGCCCCGGCAATCTCGCCCGACGAATCTCGCCCGCTTCCGGAAGCCGGTCCGTATCCCACGACAGAGAAAGAAAGAGAGAGAGAGAGAATCCCTTTCTCGACAGGCTCACAACGCCCCCCGCACGTCGCTTAAGGACCTTCGGCAACATGGGATGACAGGCGCGCGGTCTGTTATTCCTCGGGGAATAACAGACGCGACGGGAGAAAACGCGTCAATGAGATTTCGCCCCGAGAGATAATATCGCGACAATGTCTCGGACCGCGCGCGTGATTGATCAATTATTACTTCGGAAACTTCGTGAAACTTCTAATCCGATCGCTGTTGTTTGTGAATCCCAGGTGTTGGTTTTTAAACAAGGACTTTTCCTCCCATTGTACGCTTTATGTAAAATAAAATATCGAGATGTATTTCCAACTTGTTGTCGCTCCATTTTGAAAACTTCTTTCAAAATTTGGAACTTTAAGCACACGACTGTTTTGCGCGATAAAAAGATATATTAAGATGTGAAAATATTTGCGGAGCAAATATTGGATTGGACGACGACGCGAGTCGCAACGTCGAGGGTACGCGCCACTGCGGTTACGCGTCGCCGCGCGCGGAATACGGTATTATTTTGTCGTCGATCGAAACAACCGGCGGGGGATAGATACCGATAGAGATAAGATACCCACGGATGCTTCGCTCATCCTCCTCGTCTCACCGCGGAGTGTGTCTCGCACTCGAGAACCGCCAGCTCGTGCCGGAGAGCAAGGTGCCTCTTAGGAAGGGTGAGAAGTGTCACCAGGTTTTATGCCGCGCAGAGAGGCACCGGCCGACTGGGAAGGGTGAAGGGAGGAAAGTGGGACCTAACGCCGATGAAAGAAGAAAGATAGAGAACGATTCGTGCGCGGATAACGGCGGACGAGCCGAGAGGGTGCGCGCGCGAGGAAAGGGAGTAGAAGGGGTGAGGGGGGAGGGGACAGATCTCTCAATGGAGATAGGACTGCGACGGGTCTCTTCCGACGACGGAGCTTTTGGCTGTCGCGCGAAGGTTTTCGTGAGAGTAATTTGTCGTGCGACCACCTCCAGGAATGTTTAAATGAATTACTCGGGGTGGGCCCCGGGACCACGAGCCTTCGGGGGACTTTTATCGGCGCGACATCTTGTACGGGAATGCGGGCCCAACAGGAATAAGAGACGAACCGAAAACCACGGTGCGAGGCGGGGAAAGGAGAGGGTCGGGAAGGGGGTGGGAAGAGGAGAGAAAGAAGAGGACCTCTTTTTCTCCGGGAGGAGGCGAGACGGCCGAGGAGTCGACTTACCTCCCAGTTGGTTTATTGCTCAATCCGCGTTCACGGCTAATGGATTCGTCTTCGCCGGGGCCCCGATGCATGCGTACCCTACGACACACGAATCGACCAGCACCTTGCATCGTCTTCGTTCCCTCCGGCCTCCCTCTTCCCTCCTCCCTCCCCATTCTCCGCGTTACTCTCACATTTCGTTTGTGACTTTCCTAGCTTTCTTCGTTTGTACACACGTTGCGCGACATAACGCAACATTGTCGCATTATCTTTTACACCGTCGTGTAAGAGCAACAACCGTAAAAGAAAGCCGCAATAAACGGAAGAGAAGGTGGAGACAACGTGAATTCTCTACCGCGTCATTATTCTCGTCGCGATCCCCGCTTGAGTAATTTAATGTGCGCGCATTTGGTATTGAGGCGATCTTCTCGAGATGACGTTGAGTCACCGCGCGCGCGCGCGCGAAACGGAATAAAAATTCGTAAACCAAAAAACACGAAAAAGCTGTAAGAAACGGGACGAGATAAAAGTGTCGTATACACAAGAATTCCAAGCCGCGAGAATCTCCTCACCGGAGGAGAGGGGGGGGGGAAATCATCGAACGTCGTCGCTAAATTTGCATTATCCGCCGGACTCGCGCGCGCCGTAGGTACATATGTAGATACGTGGCGTGAAACGCTCGCAACACCGGTGGAGGTTTTCTCAAGGTGCGGATGTCGCGAATCATCATCGCGATAACGGATGGCCATCGTGCCGTTTACAACGCGTGTCCCCGGGAACCGGCGGTATACCTACCTACCTGTACGTGTTACCTATATGTGCAGTAAAGTTTATCTCGCAACTCCGGCCACCGACCACCACGGCTCTTACCTGCGCGGCTCTCTATACCTGCCCGTGTTTATACGCACCTAACACCCGGGGAACGACGACAAGAGCGAACGAGGAAGAGAGTGAGAAAGAAAAAGAGAGAGAGAGAGAGAGAGAAAAAAAAAAGAACAGAGAAAGAACAGATAGAGCACGAGCCGGTACCACACCTTCTTTCCGCCGAGGAGTATAGAATTTTAGTCCGCGGTTAGCACCGCCGGGACCGGCCAATGATTTACCCAATTTTACGATTTCCGAAGCGGTCCGTCCGGACCGCGATTTTCGTCCGAGAGTCGTTCTTGCGCGCGCGCGCGCGCGCTTGCAAAAGAGAGAGAGAGAGAGAGAGACACGGAGCAAAAAATAGAAAAAAATAAATTTTCCCGGTCCCGACGCAATTAATGTCCACGGTAGCTATTGGTATTTCTACCGAGACGCGGAGACGAGAAAATAAAGGTCGCAGATACAAATATATCCTCTCTGTTTCTCTCCGTTTCTCTCTCTTTCTCTCGCGTCGCGTCTGCATTCCTGGTTTGGACGGAAGCCAAATGTAGATTTCATTCATGCGCGAAATACATGATGCCCGCGCGGTCGTAAAATTCCGTATATCTCGTCATCAGGAGAAACAATGGAATACAAAACGAACGAAATTGGAGAGAGCGAAGTGTCGCGGACGCGAATTTCAGGACGCGATAAATTCAAAACCGACGATGACGATTCTCTCGCCGCAACTCTCGTCGCGATGAATTGCGCGCGTACATTCCGAAACGATTTCCGAAACGTTTTTTCGAAATTTACGCCCGAAATTTATCCGCTCTCTGATTATTGCCCGTCAAGAAGAAGCCGTTTCACCGCGGCTCTCGTACGGTTGTTCGACGTACCGCGACATCGCTGACGAACGGAGAAAGAAAACGTATTCGAACCGGTTCGTAACTAAAATAGAGGATGATTTCTCCTCCTCCTCTTTCTCCCCTCCCTCCCCTCCCGCTTCTGCCGATCGATTTCTTCACGTTCCTTCACCGACGGGTGTGTATAACGGTGGTGGTACGTTCGCCGTGCGGTGTTGTGACGACGCGACTGGTACCTATATGGTAATAATGTGACATGGATGTCGGTCGCGCGTCGTCGGCTCGCACCAGGAGGCCTTATCTTACGGTGAAGGGGGCCCCCATCCAGAGGCCCCCTGTGAAGCCTATACGGGTGAGGGCCTGGCACGCGGAGAGGGTCTTGGCACGCGGCACACCCCCGTATGCGCGGCACTCTCCGCGGGATTCCTGCGGGATTCTTCCACCGTCTTCCCTTTCCGCCTCTCCGCCTCACGGCGCCGCTCTTTTTGTGATGCCGGCGTCATCTTTTCACCCGGGACCAGATCGAAGAATTCGACGCAGAAAACGGTAATCTGTTTCTTCGCGATTTTGCGGGTCGAACCAAGGTTTCGAACCACTGTGTCTTTCATCGTCTTCTTTTGAGAAATTTGATCGATGTCACGCCTCGCGCGTGTAATCTCAAACGCGCTGTTCGCGTTTTGTGCAATTTAAAAATACAATAAAATCGAGATAAGAGAGATATACGCCTATAAAATAATTTATGCTTTAATTCTCGTCGTGTATGCCTCGCGCGATGCCTCGACTACATCCGCTCGCGCGCGCGGGGAGGCTCTCGGCCACCACCCCCTTTTACTCGAGCTACACAGAGAGACGGTCCGAGGCCGCCATTAAGAGACACGGATATTTCATCTGCGCAGTCATCGCATATTTCGATTTCTTCCCTGTCATCCAGCCGGCTCGTACGGGTGCTTTCAAAGGGCTCCGGGCCCGGGGCCTGTACATTGTACGTATATGTAGATGTCGGTATCTCGCCATTCTTCCACCCGACGTTTTTCTTCGGCGCCTTGTTTCGAAATCCTTTTTTGCGGTTCTCTCCGCCCCTTCTCCGTCCTTTCCTCCTCCTCCTCCTTCTCTCTTCACCCTCCACCCTGCCACCTTTCCGTGCGCGGCCGCGTATTGTCGCGTTGATTAACGTTTCCATAAATGCGTCGCGATTTATAACGCATCCGGCGATACATAAATCATCGATGTAGGTCGTGTGCGTAATTCTATCGCGCGAGCGGGAAATATATGTGGTAGCGTCGTGTTCTTCACGTGCAAGAACGCGCGTGCAAGAACACGATATATAGACATCGCCGTTTTCTGAATAGCACAATTGGACGGAGAGAAAGGCAATAAATTCAAGAGACGCGAACTTTTCTCTCACACTCTTCAAGTTGCGAACGACAAAGTAAGACGTAAAGCATGTGATTCTCATCGAACGATTTTTTTTTCGTTCAAAAATTATGGCCGCGCTTAAATAATGGTGTCTGATTTAATTGATAAATAAGAAAACCAAGTAGTATATTTAAATCCAGAGGAAGAAATAATTTTCCACGTATCAACGATCGTTAACATTCCGGCTTCGATAAACCTATCTCCCTTCAAATTCCCCGGTGAATTTGATCGTGACACGTTTTGGAATCTGTAAAAAGGACAATATCTCGGATGTGAGAGAAATAAAGGAAGAGGAGAGATCAAGTTTCACGAGGATCTTAAGTCTCGAGCCGAGTGCCACTCCGGACACACTGGTATTTTCGAGAAACGATACAGAGAGCTCTCTCTCTCTCTCTTTCTCTCGCGGTGAGAGCTCACTATGTCACGTTTTATATTATATCTTCACACCTCTCCGGCGTCTATATTGTTAAATCTCAAACCTTTTGTCGCGTCGAACGGAAAATTGTCATCATCGAGAAAACTATCGATCTCAATTTGCGCGACCTGACATTTCTTAGAGAATCAACAGAATCTCGATTTTTATTTTAACTTTTTTGTCGTGCGATTTTTGCAACGAGACATTGAAATTTCTGAAAAACGTAAAACGAAGAAACAATTGCAAGCGCTCGTGTAATTCACCTGGAGATTCTCTCTCTCTCTCTCTGTGTGTCATCCGGAGATATACGACACCGGCATGCGCTGCATACGTTTTGCGAAATGATCCGCAATTGTTGCGTGTATTTATATATTACGTACTCCGCGAGTGTATTCCAGCCAGACGATACTCCTCTCGCCCTACGTTCGGCTTGGTCGATCGCTGCGGCGGTTTCGACTAAGTCGTCGATCTGACATCTAACAAGTAAACTCGCCTCGCTTGAACCAGCAACCCGGGCCTGGAAAAGGGGCGCCAGCGCGGAATTTATTCAACAGGTTTACGAAGTGACGATGCGATGAAACATCCATAATGGTGGCTCGTGGTGGCTCTCTTCTCTTCGGGACCCGCGCAGTTGGGCTCTCGCGTGTGTGTGCGCGCGCGCGCGCGCGCCGGTCGATTATAATATAAATAAGAATTTATCGGCTCCTCGCGGGCGTTAGGTTAAAAGGTTTACGTTTATTAATTTCGCTAATCCTCCCCTGAATGCGCGGTCGCGCGCTTACAAAAACGGATGGAAAAAAGGCGAAAAACGCGACGCGGTAAAATGCGGCATTGGCTCGTGCGGGCGGCGCTCCTCACTCTCCTTCCCGTTCTCCTCTTTCCTTGCGCGCGAATAACTTCTTCCTTTCCCTCTCGCTCCTCGTTCTCGCGTCCTGCATTCATTCATTCGCCTCTTCTCGTCTCGTTCTTTTCTCCCCCCTATCTTCATCATTCATCGTTTATGGGATATTAGCGCCGCCCGCCCGGTAACGTGATGAAAAATTATAAAATAGAGAATTGTCGGGCGTGAGCGCGGCGAGCGACACCGGGAAGCGCGGAGACTTCCAACCGACGATCGTGTATTATTTAATACATCGTTAGCGCGGACGATATATTGCCTCCGTAAAATTTACAATTTTTTTTTGTTTTCGAAAATTATTCTCGAGAGACCCGAATAGAGAGAATTAATTGGTTGGACTATCAAGTAGTGCGATCTCGGTAGTCATTGTCGAACGTGAGGTCGTTCGGGATTTTCGGAAAGCGTGGGCGAACGCGCGCGCTTTAATTAATAAAGGCATACACCTCCCAACCGCAATAAGATAGAGACCGGAGATGAATCAGACCTGTAAATTATTGGCCGGCGTTATCTGTGAACGTGCTATTGGGTGCCCCAGGTACCTGCTCTCTCTCTCTCTCTCTTTCTCCCTCGCCCGCTCGCGCCCCGGAGCATTCACACGTAAAATTACGTTATCTCTTCGTTTCTTGGGAGGCGAGAGATACGTCCCGGAGTAGTACTCGGCGCTACAGGTAGATAGATCGTCGTATACACGTAGACGCGCGCGTAAAACGATCGAGGGAACCAGGCAGGATCGCATAAACTCTCGAGATTTAAGCGCCGCGAGGCCCTCGCCGGGACGAGGAAACCATCTTCAACTTCGACCACCACGAACACACGCTCTTAACCGCTGCTCTCCGGCTGCGTTTTAACAATGTTTCACTCAGAGGTGAGTCAAACGCCACGTACGGGCTTAATGGCGCGCGCGGATGAGGCCGGGGGGGATAACTCGCGGGAAATTAATATCCGAAGATTAACAGAGGAAAAGAGAAGCGCGCGCGAAAGTTGCGCCGGATCGACGCCGAGCGAAATTTAACAACAAACTCCGTAGAGTTTGCGAGTTCCAACGTCTCCTGGAAATGTTTGTTCCTCGTCGCTTTTTCGAAATCCGTGTGAGTTGGAAAATATCCGAAATGAATATCCGAGAAGAGCTCTTTTTTCTTCAATCTCTCGGGAGTTTCTCTATTTACACGCACGGTCGGCTGCTATGCAACGCGCCGTTGAATATTAGTTACACGTGTCTTTTACGGGTATGGTATCTTCAATTTATGATCTTCGTAATTTCAAAGCGCCTTTTTACGTCCGCGACGCGAGCGGAGCTCCTCCCATCCCCCGCTCGGGGATCTTCTCTCTGGCGGCTTCGTCACGGTCTGAGCGGCGCTTGACAAAACGCGACAAACAAAGGCCGAGAGAAGTCGAGAGCGACCGCAAGTTGTAACAAATTGCGCGAGATCCGCAATATGCGCGGCATGATCCGCCATTTTGGACGCAGTTTAACGTCTCGGATGATGACAGAGTCTGCTCTCTCCCTCGTCTTCTTGCGGCCAGCCGCATCACAAAATATCCCGCATATATATATATATATATATATATATATCTAACGGATGACGAAAACTCAACCTTACGGATTAGTAACCGACGGAAATAATTTTTCACAAAATCTGTCATCGGCCGTTACGAATCGCTTGTTGTGTCGCTCGGATTTAGTTATTCGCATCACTGTAGCATCACAATAGCTTGAATCGACTTGTATTTATGTGATGCGTACACACTTGTGACGCCGTCGATATTGTTCAGATTAATGAAAATTTTCATTAAAGTTTACGGACCTCACGCAAGATAAAACCCTTTGGTAGAATGGAAATACGATTAGTACGGTTTTAGTGCGTTTGAAAGAAAATATTATGTGTCACCGTGGCATAATCAATCATCGAGCATTTGTCAGTTTTTGCAAAGTTTTTGGAATGTGTTCTACGAAGTATTCATGCGGAATAATCCGGATATGATTTCACACAGTCCACGATGGTGTTCGATGCAGACGCCTTTAATTTGTTTCTGATGACTATGGAAAAAATTTTCACTAAAGTTTACGGACCTCACGCAAAATAAAACCCTTTAATAGAATGGAAATACGGTTAGTACGGTTTTAGTGCGTTTGAAAGAAAATATTATGTGTCACCATGGCATAATCAATCATCATGCATTTGCCAATTTTTGCGAAGTTTTCGAGATGTGTTCTATGAAGTATTCATGCGGAACATCCCGGAAATAACACAATAATATTCGATGCATTCAGAGTATTTCTGATCCTTGTGGCTTAAAAGAACTTTCCTTTGACAGCGTGGAATTAAGTTCGATTTGCATAAATTTTTCGGATTTGGAAAAGGGAAACGATCCCCCGAAATGCTGACAGTCATCTTGAAATAACATTGTTCCAACTATCGAGTGGTCTTCACAGTCGACTCAACGATCGCGGAAGAAAAGACTCATTGTGAAGATTTCACTCACGTACGGACACGTTTAAGTTTCAGGTTTCCGAAAAAAGTCCCCATTATTCTATTATTGTTATTTCTAACAAATAAGTGTTTTGATTTTTGCTTGTTTCTAATAATCGCGCGAAAGAAAAGCGCCCGTAGATCCTGGCACGCGTCCGAATCGCGTACGTGCGCGGAGCTCCAACGGTCAGGATGAAGAAGATGAGGAAAGAGGTAACGGACGGAAAGAAGCACGAACGGAAAGGATGGAGATACTCGGGAGATCCGAGTTGAGTTCTCTCGGAGCCCAAAGGATACGCGTAGGCGTCGAGTGTGAGCTTGTGTCGCGCGAGTCACCACTCTCGGTTGCCCGGAGCGTTTCGCCGTCCGTCATTCTGTCCGCCCGTCCGTATTTCGTGGCGCGCACTCACACACATCGCCCGCCAACTCCGCGCGTACACGCATCCAACGTACCGCCAATCATGCAACGCACGCGGGCCGCGCAGCAAATGAACCCGCTTTTCGGACCCGCTCGTGAGCGCGATTATCGCGTCTGTCTTCTGCTTTTGTTCACGATCCTGGACTAAAGTCGCCGATCCAACGTTTTTCTCCTCTCGGTCGGTCGTTTTATTTATTTTATTATTATTTTTTTTTTATCGATCGCGAGATTGAATCGTCAGTTTCCGCGAACAGAGTCGGAGGAGACGAAAATCGGCGAACATTTCTTCGTCCCAGAATTCTGGCGGGGCAAAATTAAAATTGCTCCAACGGCGCAACAAGACTTGAGATCGTTCGGCGAGGAAGCCGTTCGCGCACGATCGAACACAAACTCGAGAGCGACTAATCGACGTTGTTATAAATGCCCGTGGCGCGGCCGCTGAGCGATACACGCCTGCGGTATCGCGGGTGGCCGGCTTTCGCGCCGCGACCATCGCCGCCCGATCGTATATCGGTAAGTACAACTTCGTTTCTGCCGCGTATGGAGATGTTATACCCCCGCGCGCGTACTCCACCCGCGGTCTGTGTTACCGCGTAAAATGCCTCGCGCACGCATACTGGCGCGCGCGCGCGTGCCGGTGCGACGCGCGCGAATTCCTTTTTTCTCTCACGGCGGCGGCCGATTCTCAGCGGCCGATACACGATATTCGCGCGCCCCGACGGGTATCTCTCGCGCGCGAGAAGGAGAGACGAGGAAATTAAATTTACGATTCGCGCGGTGCGTTCGATTTCAATTTGCATAAGCAGTAAATACGCTCGGCATTGAGTTACGCAACGAGTAGCGCGCGCGCGCGCAGCGAAGCTTCGTTTCGGATATTTTCACACACGCGGATGTGAAAATATTGCTTGTTCGCGCGAGGAGCGGTCGGGAATATCACATTGTGCAACTCGAAGCCCGCGGGATTAATGACCGAAGAGGATCGGTTCTTTTTATGATAATCGCGGATGAAATCGATATAACTGGGTACTACGCGCCCAAGCAATAACGTGGTCGTTTTATTGCTGGATCGTTTTTCGGAAAAACCGTCCGAGCGCGGCGGAATAGTCTCTCGCTCGTTGTCGCGAGAAAAATGTTCTCCCGATACGTGCGTATTGCGTTTTAAGTAACCGAACATCGTCTCTCTATCGGGTTTCCGAAAAAATTTCGAATATATAAACGCGTAATATAAATATGCGCAGATGATGCGCGGAGATATCGCGAGGCGGCGGCGCGTCGTGAGAATTTTTCTGGCCACGTTGCTATTCATGCGAGCTGACGCGGTGAACGACGGATCGATCGATATACACAAATCGGCAGTAAGCGTAACATTGAAGGGCGTAATCTCGGCGATCGAAATTACTCGTCGCGGGACGAAAAGCGACGCGGACGGACGTGGAGGAAAAAATTTCGGCGATATCGCGTTATCGACGCTTCGACGACTCCTTAAATCAGCGGTGGTGGGTCGCGGCCGAAGGTAACGAGGGGCAAGGGGGGAGGGGAAACGAAGAGGAACACTCCTCTCCCTTGTGGGCTCTTTTATTTTCTTTTTCTCAGCGCCGTGACGAAGAGGGGACACGCGCATGCAGATCACGTCGGTTGTAGCCGAAGTGATAGCGTATCTGTGGGCGGCGCGCGCGTGTGGTCCTTCTATGTCCCCTCGGTGTTTCCCTCCGGTTCTCTCCCTTTCCTCGCTCGTTCCACACGCTCGAGGGTATACTTTGCTCCATTCCGAATCATCACGAGCCGCGATCCTTTTTCACGATGGCCCACCTCCGCTTCTCTTTATTTATCGGAGCGCATTACACGCGCCCCGTTTTACGGGCGACGCGCTTTCGATAATAATATTGGTTACAACACACGAATCGTCTTAATTAGAAATGCGTTCCGCGTTGGCAGTTTAATCCGCAATGTGATTATAAAATCGCCCACGCGGCTTCGGCCACCCCGCGTGTATAATCAGCGCGAGCGTTAAATTCTGTAATTTTCCCCGACAAGCTTTTCTGGTAATGAAAGAGTACGTGTACGCGATAACGTATTGCGCACATATTGCGAGGGCGAATTATCGCGCGTGGGAATAATTTTTGCAATTACTTTTGATTTAATAATCGGGACGAGCAATTTTCGGGATGGATTTTAACCGGCGCGCAGATGTTTTCAAACCTCACGTAGAGAAGGATAATTTGTCAGAGCGTTGGATTATTTTGTTCGTCAACACGGTCAGAATCGTGTTATTTCTCGTAGATTTTTCTCTCAAAACGCAACACCTCGATCCTAGATAAACACCGAGAAGAAAACTTTTTTTCTACATCTCACACTTTGCAGGAATTAAAGATCTATTCTTTCGCAGTGCCGAAGTTTTGACGTTGTCAAAATACGTGCTTGTGGGCATACGTTGCTTCAAAGAAGATAGAGAGAGAGAGAGAGAGAACATCCGGAAGACGTATTTAAAATTCGGTATACTAAAACAACATCTTCAACAAAGTTTTTCCCGTTACTGACGGTACAGAAACTTGAAAACGCAAACGCGACGTAAAACGCCCATCGAGAAGTCATTCCGGTCGCGGATCCCGAACCGGCGGCATCAACCATCCCCCGCGCGTTTCCCTCTCCGTTCGCATGTATGTATATGTATCCCGACGTCCGTAAACACGATTTTGCCAACACGGGTTTTGCGGTAAAACGACGGGCCGTAATTCGCGGTAAAACGTCCACCGGTAAGAATTTATGAAAGCTCGCTTGGGAGTCTGGGTTTACGTGCGCATATACACGAGCAAACGTAGCACGTATGCTTCTTGTGAGACGACGACGACGACGACGACGACGACGATGACGATGACCACGACGACGAGGACGGTGACGACGGCGACGATGAGACAGCCGGTCGACCGGTCGCGCAGGCTTCTCCTTATCGACGGGTCCCCCGTCTTTGGACACCTCCGGGGGATCCGAAATAGCGTCGTTCGGGCCCCACCTCCTCTCTTTCCACTTTCTTCCTTCGAGAAAAGAAACGTAACTCTAGACGTATCGCGGTGTCATGTCCTGCACGCACCTGGCGGCTCCGTTCTTTGTAACACAATACACGCGTTTCGTTCCTCCCGCTTCTCCTGCTCCACCCCCTTGCACACCTCATCCACCTCTTCGTCTTCTCCTCCGCCTTGCTCTTTTGTCTCTCGTCTTCCTTGGCTCGTCATCAGCTTATACCCGGTCCGGATATGTGGAACGGATTAAAAAAAAAAAAAAAAAAAAAAAGAGGAGACAAAAATCTCTTGGTTTTAATACCCCGAGGGAGGAATGGAATTCGGCCGGACCTCGAAAAGTAAAACGAAGTCAATGCTGTCAATAACGATTTCAACACTTTTTTTCTGTCGGAATTTAATTTTCTCTCTTTTTTTTTTTTTTGGTATCAAAGCGAAATGTAACAAACTGCTTTGAATGCGAAACAAAAGATCTACAGATCTGATCGCAAGTGCTCGAGAGTCTCGTCGTTCAGTTCGGGGAGGAGCGAATAAATCGTGGGCGCAGTTTACCGACTGTGAGTTAAAAAATAATAATAAAGGTTTATTTTTTTTTTACACACAAGGAAAAACACAACGTACAGCAAACACGTGCAGCGAGTACACGATCCGAAAAAAAAAAAAAACGGACGAGCAGGTCCCTCTCGTCGTTTCCCGAGTATCAGCACCTGCGTGTCGCGCGTACATAAAATCAATTATACAAGTCTAAACGTGTGTGCATACGATCTTATCGTGATAACAATGATTACGCTCTAAACATTAACAATGATAGATATATATATATATATATATATATGTATATATATATATAGATAAGTCAAGTATAGATACAATGTGTGTGAGAGCTTGGCGAGCTCGAGTATAGAGATCGAAACCTTAACGTAGCCGCGCACATGTGCGAATTGATTGCAAGTCCTTTTCGGAAACGATGATCGGTTCAGATCCGTCCACGTTGAACAAAAAAAAACGCCCGCCGCGGGCGACAAAATTGTCTCGTCGTGATGAAGAGTCCGTGTAACGAAGACGCACTAAGATGTCTCTTGAAGAACAATGGTGCTCGAACCGGAAACGGGTATTCCCGTCGGCGGTGGCGACGTGGATACACCCAGGTTGTGAGTCAACGAGTGTCTTCTCAGATCACAGTTCCTGCGGAAGACCTTGCCGCAGGAGGTGCAGTGATAGGGCTTGATGTCCGTGTGCGTGAGAAGGTGAGTCTTCAGGTTGCTGCGCTGATTGAAACTACGCGCGCAGACCGGACACTTGTGCGGCGACTCCTCCATGTGCAAAATTTTGTGAACAGCCAGGGTCCTGCTCTGGCAAAATCCTTTGCCGCACTCGGCGCATTTGAACGGTTTCTCTTTGCTGTGGATGTACCTGCAATCGAAGAGAAAGGACCATTTTTCGATCCGCCGGAAGAATGACTTTGTCGAAATATTTTTGAAAACATTTATTGTAAAGTAAAATACGCGCGCAAATGCTTACTTAAAAATTTAGGAGCTACGAATGCTCGTGCAGAGTTTTCGCTCGATCTACTTTCGAAGATTAAAAAGAAAGAAAAAATAAGAGATGTTGTTTAACGCGATTTAATATTACATTAAGCGTCAATTATCGCGTCGGCAAAGATACGAGTGAATTAATGAATTGCGACAAGTTGGTCATTAAACATAATATACACGTCATTCGATCCTCGTTCGTAATTACGCGCAAAGGAAAATCCTGTTTCACAGATTTGTGTCCGTTCGTAAGTCCCACGTATGTTCGTAATTAATTGCGACGCGCTAAAGAGATAAGCACGCGCGGTCTTTAAATAATCATGTCTCCCGATTACGAATGTAATGTGAATAAATAACTTCGATAAATAACTCTAATAATTTTACACTCTATAAGTTTTCGCGCAGTTTTTTTTTTTAATGTAACATATGTATGTACGCTTGTTTACGTTGAAATTGTTTTTTGATTTAAAAGATCGTTAATTATATAATTTACACGGTATTAATTTACCATCAACGCTCGCAGCAATTAATTATTCCCATCGCGAATAAGTGAAAGACGATCATCGATGTAACGGACGATCGAATGTCTGTTGAAAAAACAAAACAAAACAAAAAAATATTACCTGTGGTCTCTCAGATGATCCTGCCGTCGGAAGGCCTTGTTGCATATGTCGCACGAATACGGTCGCTCGTCGGTATGCGTTCTCTCGTGGATCAGCAAATTATAGCTCTTTGTGAACTGGCGGCTGCAGAACCTACAAATGAACTGTTTCTTAGGTCTGGACGTGCGGCAAGTCCTTGGTACACTCGAGTCCACCGCGGCCGACGAGGCGTGTTGCGCGGACGACGAGGACGACGACGAGGACGAGGCTGAGGAACAACCCGACGAGGTCAGAGACGCCGGGACGATCAAGGACGACGATTGGGAGACCGTCGTCGTGCTGGTCGACGACGTGCTCGCGCGATTTCCTTCGGATATTCTTCGCAAAAGCAGCTCGTGATTCGCGGAAGAAGCAACCGAGCCGGGCGCTTCGCGCAACAGAATCTCCTCCTCTTCGAGAAGCGCCAGGTCTTCCTCGGCGTCGGTCACGAAATCCAACCGGGCCTCGTCGTCCTCACCGATCGAAGCGGCCGCCGATCGAAGTAGCTGATCGGCCGTCAAGTGGTCGGTCTTCACAGCGGCGGCGTCGACGTTCGCGCTCAACGACGCGCATCTCTGATTGCCGACGACCGTCGCGGTGCCACTCGCTGTTTGCGCGATGCCGGAAGTCGCGCCGCTCGCGTGAAGACGATGTAACGTGAGATACGTGTCCAGTGCCTGCAGATTCAGAGCCGCCGCGGCCGCGTGCCCCGGTGGCAGAAGCGCCGCTCGTTGCAGCGCGGACAGAAGAGCGCCCTGCAACCGCAGGGTGAAACTTTGGAGCAGTTCGGAGCCGGTCGCGAGGCCCGCAACGTCCGTTTCCCGCAACTCCGCCGCGAGCGCGGTCGACGTGGACGAGGTGGTTGGCACCATTACGAGTCTTCGTTGCTCCTGTTGTTCTTGGTCCTGCTGCTGTTCCTGCTGCTGCTGCTGTTGCTGTTGCTGCTGCATCCTCCAACGCCGTTACAATCGTCCCGGATTAACCTCTGGAACGCGCGTCTCCCGTGTTCCCCCGGTATCATTGGCAAGGCGATCGGACGATGTACCGAGCTGTGTACCGAGACCGATCCCGAGGTGTGTCGTGGTGTGTGCGCGCCCTTACCGGTACTCGTCCTCCGTGCGGTACACCGATTGCACGACGTAGAAACGAGCTCGTTCGCGCGTCACATATTCCTTCACTGATTACAGCGTATTTGCGGGAACGCGTAAAGAAGGTACACGCACACGATGCTCGCGGTGCGAAGACGCCCCGATGACTGCTTCTACCTCCCGCTGCTGGGTACCGCTGGTGGAGCCACCTCGTGGCCGGTATCCGAGTCAAAATGGGCCTATCGCGGGGAACGGGCCTCACGGATTCAGGAGAGAGAAAACCGCGCAGCTGGTCCGCGAGGCCGAGATCGCTATAGCCCGTTTCGTCGGGCCCCGATCGCGCTCGTACGTGGGGCCCGCCGCGCGGTCGCCTGACGTGTAGGCGCTTAGCCTACGATCAAGCGAACGCGCACGCACGCACGCACGCACGGTACGTGTGCGGGGGGAATCCGGAAACGTGAATCGCGATCGCGATCGCGGGTCAACAGCTGTTTAACCCGCGAGTGCTCCCTTCGAATGACAAACATTCCTTCGAGCGAGCGAAGGAGATTTGCTATAGAAATATCAGACAATTTCGAGATGTAAGGACAACTTTGCATTGTATTGTTACTTTGATTCAGATAATAAAATCAATATGATGTGAATATTGTAATTGTTTCTTTCCTACTTGAGTTGGGTATTACTCGTTAGACGTTAATTGGTTCTGAAGACGATCGATATCCGCGTCCCCAATATCTCAATGGACGTCGCGCGGAAGGGGGGCGGAAAAGGGGACGCAAAGCTGAGTGAATAGTAATCCAGCTTTGGGAAAAAAAAAAAAAAAAAGGCATCTCCGTGGTATTCGTGTGCCGCGCGGGTTTCGTTCCGACTCGGACTCGGCAAAGCCGCAACAATTTACGACGGCAATTAATGCGCGCGAGTAAGCCGTGTATAGCGCCTATAGTTAGCTGCCTCTTGAGTGCCGGGACCGTAGTACCGAAAGCGAGGGAGAGAAAGAGAGACATTCCGTACACGCGCTCTCGTACGCGCACGTGAGAGACAAGAGAAAAGAAGCGAGCAAACCGAGCAAGAAAGAGAGAAAGAGAGTAAGGAAGGATGTGAGAACAAGAGGGAAGTACGATGGACTACGGATACAGAGAAGGAGTGAGAAGAACTCATCCAGGGAAAGGCGCGAGAGAGAGAGACGATCGAAGTGGAAAAGGGCGCGGTAGGAGAGGCGAGAGGTGGGAAGGAGGAGAGGAGAGTGCGCGAGCGCGGCCGAGAGAGAAGAGAGGCGAACCGAGAGGCACATCGGGCAGACTAAATAATATTATAGGTGGTGTTCTCACGGTCCCGGGACGCCCGCGGGCCAACTCGTCACCCCTCTCTCCGCTCACAGTCCCTCTTCCATGTCTTATTCTCTCCTCCCGCTCTCTCTCCCTCCGTGGCCGCCTCTTACTCCCCCGCGCGTAAGCTTCGCCCACGCCGGGCCCTCACGGAGGGCCCCACGGAGTCGTTTGAGTCCCGCCGGTGGGACGCACGAAGGGTCATAGGTCACCCCGCGCTCGCTGACCGTCACCGTGGACGGTTCCTCTTCTCTTCTCTCCTCCGCCCCGTCTCCCTTTTCTCTGTTCTCCCCTCGGCTCGTCCCCCACGTCTCGAGAAGGGTCCTAGCTGTCCCTTTTCCCCGCGCGAGTCCGTTCTTTTACTCCCCTTTCGCAACTTTGAGAGTCCGACTTTTCTCGTCTCTCTTTTTCTCGTCTCGATGAAATCCTCCTCCGTCTAGTTAATCAAGTAGCGAGTTAATTGCCCCGGCTAGGGCACGTGAATGCAGCGTCCGCGACATCCGCAGGACTTTATTTGGACATGCTGACGTGTGGCGCGCTGCTTATATATATTTCCAAACTGGTCTGGGTTAGAATGACGGAGCGGGATACGTCACGTCAAGTATGCGCTCGTATCTCAACGTGTGGATTCATTATGCACCTACGTGTGACGACGACGTATTAACATGCGAGGGTCACAGAGTAATGTCAATGCTCTCGCATTGTCTACAACATTGTATGTACGTGTCCGCGGAACCACGATGTGAAATCTTCACACATATACCGCCGTCGAGCGGTAATCGAGCGTCATTCCGTTGCGTCATCGTCGGAATTCTACGCTCGAAATTTCGACGTCTACATCGTTGTCTTCGCCCGTTCGACAAATTGAAACCGATACAACAGAAGTGTTGAAATCGTAGACAATAGAATACAAAAACTGGAATTTCGCAAAGATCGCGCGCAAAACTAGTCCGTCCGTTTTCTTCCCAAAATACCATCCCAACACCTGCGAATCGAGCGCGATTTTATCGCGCGCGGCCAAAGAGAGCTGTTTCGAAGCTGTGTGGCGTCCCAAAACGATTCGGCCGACGAGCAACCAACTCCTGCTCGTCACTCGGTTTGCTCTTGTTTCCTCAATGCGGGGAAGCGCGCAGAGGGAGGCCGCGACATCCCGCCGCGTAGATAATTAGATCGCTACTAAGCACCTCCGCTTTCACGCATCTTCACCTCCGCGGTTCGCGCACTGCTTGGGCACTTGTTTCTCCGCTTGTTTCCCGCCACCTCCCGTCCCGTTACCTCTCCTCCCTCCTCTCTCAACCCCCCCGCGCGAAGTTCTCGCCCCGTTTGTTTCTCTTTGACTACATGCGCGCTCACGGCGTGATACAACCGGTCATCCCTCCCCCCTCGACGTGATAAAGGAAAGCACGCATCGCTGCTACTTTGACCCGCCACGTGATGTTGAACGCACGCGTCTTTTTGCTCCGCCGCGAGCTTCTTCTCTTCGTATTTTTTTCAGTTTGTTTTTTTTTTTTTTTAATTTATTTATTTATTTAATGTACACATACCGTGTATGCAATAAACGCAATAAAACAAATTTTCTGAACAACATTGTTCTTGTTGCAGAAATGCCGTGGTTTTCAGAAGAACGACTTGTGCGAGAGGCAGACAACAAAGAAACGAGCCCGATGTGTTCGGGCTCTCTTGCACGTCGTCACCTATAAAATCTCGCCTAAATCTTCGCCTCGCGTTCTTTAGCTCTTTTTCTCGCTAGCTCGTTCGTTTCCCCCCTTCGGTCGTTCGATTCTTTCTCCGTCTAACCGATTACACGCTCGTTGGTGCCGCAACACTCTCTCGCTCTCTCTCTCTTGCGCGCGCGCGCGCGCGCGAGAGACGGCCGGTACACAAAGACGCGGAATGACTGGAATGAACGAGCGGATCGGGGGAGGAAGATAAAGAGAGAACGGAGGGCACGCGGACGTCCGAGGACTTCCCTCCGCTCGGGGGAAGGGGATCGCGAGATTGATTTGTCCAATTACGCTAAACAATCCCCGGGATAATTCGATCGCCCGGGTATTACCTCTGGGACCGTTTCGCGAGAGATCGTCCGGCTCTCAGCGGACTTTCTGCAATTTGTGAATGTAAATTCCCGTTCCCTTCGCATTACACGTCTCACGACGCGAAATTAGCGGATTCGTCGGCCAAACGAGCCCACGAATTTATCGTGTGTTCGCGAACGCGACGGATCGTTAGCTCCGCTTTTGACTAATGGACCCGTCGTGCCTCTCTCCTTCTATCTCTCGTCGCGAAAGCAACAAGAAAGAAAACACACCGTTCAATAAGACAAACGTGTCACTTACGCTTTGCGCGAATTGACCTTTCCCTCTTCCCGCTCTCCCCGAGAACGTGTGGACGCACTCGCGAATCGCGTCGAAAAATCAGAGCTGGTGGTAATTAACGAGAGAATATCGAGGAAGCGATGATTAAACCGATTGATTTCGTGATGCATGACTGCTCATTTATTTAATTGAAGCCTTACTTCTTGACAGGCTCGTGAGCGATCGTTAGATATTTATTTCGCACAGATCGGGTTCGTCAGCGGACCGAGTGTGTAAGAACGCGAGTATCGCTCGTCTTCCTCGTGAGCCAGACTCCAAATGTGTGTGAATAATATGTACATTAAAAAAAAAAAAAAAAAAAAAAAAAAGTGTCTTTTGTTTGACAATCGTTCAATAATGTATAATATGAAAAAAAGATGTACTATACTAAAAAACGAAGAGTCCATAATATTACATCAGGCGCTCATAAAAAAAAAAAAAAAAAAAAAAGAAGAAGACCCAAAATATAATTATCTTCTCAAAACAAGTGACGTCAAAATACACACTCTCTCGGTCATAATTCGGTTCTCGACGTCGATTTACTCGACGTCTGGCGATGACAAAATTCTACACAACGCGGTAAAAATTCGTGTTTGATAAATCACAGTCTAATAATCATACTTTCACCAACTGATCCAGACATGAATTATGTCATTAGCGTGTTCCACGTATGTGTGTGTGTGTATACATCTCTTTTTTTTTCAAACGTACGAATCAACACACACACGCTGGGCGAACGAAGAGTTTAAGTGGTTTGTAAGATTAATACATATATATTACGTATGTATCCGTGAAAAAATATACGCGGTGTATACCCGTGGTCTCTCGTTAATAGAGCGCGCGGTCTATTCACGGCGAACTCTGATTATATCGGGAATTAAAAATGAAGTGAAAAATGATTTACTTCGTTACACACGCGTGTAACGCGCACCGAACGGGCCGCTCCCGCTCTTTCACACAAAGTGTGTGTGCTCCCTGTCGCGCGCACCCGGCCCCGGATTCTATTATATCTCCCGAAACCGGGATGTGCCGGTCAACGAAACAAATGTGATACTTTCAGCACCGCCGCCTCTCGGTGCCCGGCGAGTCTCCGTCCCGTTTCTCTCTCTCGCGCATAAATAACACATAACTCTCTAACCTCGACGAAGGGACTCCTTTCTTTTTTTTTTTTTTTTTTTTTTTTTCATTATCGAAGATGAGAAGGTGGCTAGAGAAGAGAGGTTTATTCTCCACCTCCGATGAAAAAGAGACGGGAGACAACGGCGCGGCGCGGCCCCGCGGGAACGGAGTTCCCTTCGACGAGAAGTTGGGAACGTATCACCGGGAGGCGAAGCGTGATTCCATTAGTCAGGACCTCACCACCACCGACACGCACCGTCGTTTTTTTTTTTCTAAAGCGCCGTTTACA
Organism: Pseudomyrmex gracilis; assembly: GCF_002006095.1. Taxonomy (NCBI): domain Eukaryota; kingdom Metazoa; phylum Arthropoda; class Insecta; order Hymenoptera; family Formicidae; genus Pseudomyrmex; species Pseudomyrmex gracilis. Next base: position 880,129 of record NW_018020593.1, on the reverse strand, counting down.
CATTTGAACCGGACCCCGGGTTCTCTTTACCACCTACGTACGATCCCATTACACGGGTGTCACGAAATTAATCCTCTTCACGAAAATCGCGCTGCGAAAACAGAAACGTAGAAAGAGAAAGGAGAGGAACGACAGGCCGTTTTGCCGGTTCGTTAACCGCCTTTTTCACACGCATAAACTTTTTGCATAAACTCGTAATATGTCTTTTTTTTAATCATTTATTTACGTGGAGAGGAAAGGAAGATAATGAAGATATTATCGTTCAACGTTACGTGAGGACGTCTGACGAAATTACTCGCATCTTTCAACCCCGCAAGAAAAAGGGGTTGTTCTTTGCGCCACGTTCGGACAATAATCACGATTTCTCTACGGATGGTAAAAGGAAAACACTGGGTGTCGTGCCCCCAAGGCAGCAGCCGAAAGATGCATCAACAGGCGTTGACCGCATGCGGTGTAAACTCGCCTTCAGGAAAGGCCTTTCGGGTTACCCCCGAAACCCCTGGCGGGGGGTCCGAACACCGGGTTCTCCTTCCTCTTTTTTAAAAGTAAGGATGCCTGTCGCCGATAGTGATTTGTTGAGTATATTTGCATTTTAGATTTAGGCTGCTGCGCCTGATGCCATCTCTCTCTCTCTCTCTCTCTCTCTCTCTCTTTTCTCTTTCCTCCCCATTTCCTTCTTCGTATCAAATCCCCACCTCTCGGCACACAACCTCCCTCTCTCATATTCCTTCTGAGATTTCTTCGCTCCTTCTCGCCTCCCTCGCTTTTGATTTCTGGTTTTTTGGTTAACACCGCGCATCAAGATGAGGAACGGTAAGGGTGGGCGAACGGAACGAGAGATAGGAAAAAAAAAAGGGGAAGAGAGGAGAGAGACGATTCGGTCGACTCAGGAATGACATTAGTCATATACGTTATCCCCCGAGCGCTTAGCGAGGAGACTTGTTTATGCACGTTTAAAGAATGATTAGGCGACGGCGTCGCGACGGGGGGCGTCTCGCCATCCCTCTTCCTTTCTTCTGATTCACCATCAGCCTCTTCATCCCGTTTTTATAGTTATAATTCTTCGCTCCGGCGGCTGCCCTGCGGCCCAGAGTCGCCGAGGCTCCGAGAGTTCGGTTTCTATTGAGGAAAGACCGTCCGAAAATGACCGCACAATCTCTTCGTCTCTTCAGACTCGAGCCACGACTTGCACAACCCATAGAAATCGTTAAGTCGTGACAACTCCATTTTGAAATAACAATAGCAACAAAAACAACGGGGAGAAAAAAGAGTCACTATTTTTAGTTCTGAGAAATTTGTTTTTTTTTTTTTTTTTTTTTTTTTTTTTTT
>NW_018020593.1:863397-878784 GCF_002006095.1 Pseudomyrmex gracilis | reverse complement strand
CAATAGCAACAAAAACAACGGGGAGAAAAAAGAGGCATTATTTTTTTTTCTGAGAAATTTTTTTTTTTTTTTTTTTTTTTTTTTTTTTTTAATTTTAAATCAATTAATTGCACGTGCGCGGCGGTGACTTGTTCATGTGTTCGTGATTTTCTCGGATTTGTGTGTCGTAAGACTCAAATCATCGACTACGTACGTGTCGTACTTTTTAAAATCGTGATAGATTTTGAGAGAAACAGTTCAATCGCAAGCGATAATCTTTCTCAAACGTTGCGCTGAGTTTTCTGAACGTAACCGATGCTTCTTATGATGTAAAAACAGATGCATCGGAGCGTGTGTAGAAAAGCGCGTTATCAGTTCAATGTATTTATTCACGCGGCATTATACAATATGTACACACAAGAGCCGCAATTGAAAGCAAAGAGCGCGAAGAAAAAAAAAAAGAAAGAGAGAGCGAGAGAAAAGAAGAAGTTTCGAAAAGGAAACTCGATTCGTCGTGCATTCCACGGGCGTAGCCGTTGAATGACAGATCGATAATTGATCATTATTATCGTATGACCGGGGCCTATTGTCGGAGAAGTTCTTCGTCTCCTCCCTCGCCTTATTTTAGAACCCGCACGTCCAGCCCGGTAACATCCAGGGCCGCGCCCTCCTACGGGGGTCAGAGGTCGTTCGCAACACATGGACACACTCGTCGCGAGTGTCGCATCGCACATTCCTATGTAAAGCTTTGAACGCGATAGACACGTTCGTTTATTTCGCGCATTCTCATTTCGATGATTCCGCGCTTCTCGGCTTATCTCCTCGCGTTATTGAAGAACATCTCTTTATCTTTTTTTTTCTTTCTCTCGCTGTATCGCCTGGTATATATATATACTTGAACCGTTTTTTCACGAATTTAAATTACTTCATATCCGACATTTCGAGGTTGGTGTTTTTTATCCAAATAAAATGAGAAATTGGACAATCACTTTTTTTCTAATGCCAATCACAACTCAATCGCGTTCATCTTCGGCCGCTTCCGGTCGCTTAAAAATTCCACGATCCGGTATAATAAAACTTCAGTAATTTCAAGAATTTTTTCTAGAATTCGAAATTATTTTCTTTCCCTCCCTTCCAGTTGGTGCGACCGACTAGTAGCAAAAGACGAAATCTCGCCCATAAAGAAGAAGTCAAATCTGTGATGCTCGAGATTAGTTCTACCGTACCTCGATCACGTACGTTCATAAGCGAATGCTTAGGATCATCGAAAGGTGACACCGTAATACGCGAGGCTCGTCGGAGTCGGGGAATCGGGGAACCAGGAAACATGGAAGGAAGACGATCCAAGGGAAAGGAAGAGCGAGACCGCTCGCGCGCGCGCGTTTTGGTTTATGGTTGTTCGGAGCGAACGAGCTTCCCGGAATGTCCGGGCCGTGTAAGGACCTTATACCCGAGCGGCGGATCCAACCGAGGGAACTTGCTCGCGCGACTCGCTCGGTCGAGCCACAAGCCGGGGAACATCGAAACGCAGGACGTATTGCTCTGTCACCCGCGGACCGCCGATCTATTAGTTATGAATATCGTTGCCCATGGCGATACATGACCGGCGCGACCGCGTGGTGTTCTTCCCAAAAATATGCACCGGACACCCGCATACGCCGGTGGCTTCGCACAGTGGGCGCGCGCGCGCGTTTTTCGGGCCTTCCCGAAATGTCGCACGAATTTTAGACAAGGCCGAGAGATCCGGACCAGCGATGGCTCACGATGATGAGCGAGCGAGCTAGCGTGTGTGTGTGTGTGTGTATGAGTGTGTGCGTCAGAGAAATACGACACACGTGTCGGGATTACTATTTTTAGAGAATTATAAGAAAAGAAATCTTGGCGAGAAAAGTGATTTTGGTGACGCTACAAGACAAAGTCGTATTCTGTACCAACGAGTCTTTTGATTGTTTTTTATGTAATTATATTACTTCTCTGTACGAGTATGTGACTTGTCACGGTGACATTTTAATTATTCCAATATTGCGAAAAAGTATATATTTCGCAGTTCGATATATATCAAAGTTATTTTCTCAAGACTAATATCGTTTTACGATTCATTTCGGTGGAAACGCGCGGGCAGTTAGCGCGTACAACGATTCCGAACAATCACCGACGTTTATCGCCGCACACCGAATAACGAGCGACTTCGTAGGGTTCTCATCGCGTCGTAACCGATGAACGTCTCTCGAGAGGATGATCGATATTTTTCGTGTCACCGGTGTTCGTCAGCCCGGAGCAGAGAAAGAGACGAAGAGAAGGCGAGAGAGAAACAGAGAGAAGCCGGTGTGTAGTGGAACGCGTGGTGGGTGTACACGTCATAAAAAAAAAAAAAAGAAAAAAAGAAAAAAAGACACGAGAGTAGAGAATACCGCGTTGGCGGCGTCGAAGGATACCGAAGAATCGGGTGAGAGAGCGGGGGTGGGCGGGGGTGGAGGAGGTGGAGGAAGGTGGATGAAGGAGTAGACGAAGCAGAAGAAGAAGAGAAGAAGCGGAGGAGGTGGAGCGCGCGGCGAGCGCGGGTCGCCATTAAGCGGACCCCCTGCCGCGCGTGGCCCGCGGCAACCCTTCACAAAAAACTGTAATTGGAAATACTTTTCCTCCTTTTTTCCTGAAATAATTTATGAATCTTCCACCGGTCAGCTAGCGAGGGCCGTGGCGCGGCTTCCAGAGCCTCTCTCTCTCTCTCTATCTCTCTCTCTCTCTTTCGCGCGCGCGTTTCTTCTCTCGCAGGATAGAGGGAACCGTCCACACGAGGGAGGAATCGTCCGTGAAACCGGCGCGAGGGAATATAACCGTGACTCTCGCCGAATAACGAACTCATTACTTTCGGAACCTTCGCACGCGTCGGTGGACCCCGTGAAAGTAGGTGAAGGGCAGACGAACAACACGTCTGAAGAGACGACGTGGGTTCTATCCCGTTTGAATTCGGTTTCGCACGCGGTATAAATTTGTGTCCCGAAATGTCGAAGGTGGGCAATCATCGTATCAACCGTGCAATCTCGCGCGCTCTTTTCGGCTTTGTATAATTGTGCACGCAATCATGAATTTTAATAATTGGCATTCTCGCGAAACTGAATTGGATTTGTTTTTGACAAAATTGATTTTTTTTTGACAAAAACGTTGTCGCGCAGATTCCCACAGAATATTTTGCGAAACGAGACGTGAAGAAGTAATAATTTTCGTCGTCTCGCTCTGTTGTTTTATTAACATTACACAAAATACATTAAAATCTCATCTCCTGCTATTTTAAACCAAGATTTTTTATTCCCCAAAAAAATACGTTTTCCGAATGTCGCTCGAGAAATCCACGAGGCGCCGGCACAATAAAACCGATCGTAAGTTTCTCTCTCCCGAGAGAGAGAGAGAGAGGGAGAGAGAGAGCTCTAATCAAAGTAAACGAACCTATAGTCTCGAAAATGTCCGAGGGGATGGGAGAAAATATACGAGCAATCGAAGGGGAGGAGCGAGGGACAGGAGAAAGAAGACAGGGAGGAGGTGGCCGCTTCTTATTTCGTGGCCGGGGACACCCCGCTGCGCTCGGGGTGGAGGTGAACCCTCTTTAGCGTCTCGCGAGGACCTTTACGGCAGCCTTCGGATGCCGTTATCAATTTGCGTGATTCTCAGGATTTATAATGAAGACGCAATACACGCTTCTCTCTCGCTCGTCTTCGCGAACCGCGCTCGCGCTCGCTCTTTCTTTCGCCTCCGTAACCCTTTCTCTCGTTTTCGTCTCTCTTTCTCTCTCTCTCTCGCGCGCGCTCAAACGCCAGGTACCTTCGTCATCGTCGCGATCGCCTTTGATCGGCCAATTGGCGAACGGACTGATGTCTCACGATGGTAATTATTCCTGTGCCACCCAGGGCGACGTTCGCGTACTTTCGCGAAAAGGGTGACAACCGCGGTGCCAGTAGAAACATCACCGCACGCACATACTCGAATAGAAAAGCACACAGGAAAGTAAACAGTTTCTGTCGCACGAATAAAACCTCACAAATATATTAAGAAAATATTGTACAAAAGTAATAAAAATCTATCGGTGTGAGTTGACATTTTGTAAACTTGTAGTTCAGATTTGATGTTCTCTGGTGTTTTGCTGGGGAATGACAAAGTTATATTTTAGACAACGGATACGCTGTGATCGTCAAGCTAATTTTCATTTCAATTTATTTTTGTAGCTTGCACATTGAAGAAGATTCAAATAAAGGGGAAAGCGTTTTATATTTAATTTTTTATATTTAATAAATTAAGTTTTGACTCTAATGTTTTTGTTTCAGAAACTATCGGGTTCGTCAAGTTAAAGGACGGATTCGTCTTTTTTTTTTTTTTTTTTTTATACAAGTTTCAAAAATCCCAACTTCGAAAAAAGTGTCCAGAAGCACCGATTTGCGCAAAAAACAACTCCGTTTTTGATATTTTTCTAAAGAGTTCTTTTGTGACTGATTTTTCAGGGGTCCCCAACAGATTTTGTTCCTAACAAGCATTTAAGCGTTCACATTCACGGGAGATAAAAGCGGTGTAAAAGGTTAACACAACACACCAAGTTCGTTGTCATTTCCTACTCCCGATACGCACACAATGCATTATTGAATGTCATCTTCGATAATTCCAATCAGCACGTCAAATCACCGAACCGGCCAAGGTGTAGTCAGCCGGAGCAATAGACAGAAGGATGACACGTCTTAGACTTTTGAATATTGTGTCGGGATCCCGAGAGTCTGTCTCGGATTATGAAACGTTTCGGGACGGGGTTGGGGCATTCCTGAGCCATTGTATGGCAACTTTAAGCGACCTAAGACAAGGTATTTTCCTTCTCGTACAACTGTTGCGAGCAATACAAAGAACACACCGTGTCAAAGACAACTGCGAGAAAAGAACGGGAATTTCAAGACGGACGGAAAAGGTCCGGCGGGTGTTATGTGGATTTCTCTCGGAGGTCCTTCGTCTCTTTTGCTGCTGCTGCCTTTTTTTCCCTCCCGTCTCTCCTTCTGCTCCTCATCCCTCTCCCTCCCGCCCTCCGAGATGTCACTTATTAATTCCCTCATTCTCTCAACGGAGGCAAAATGAATAGCGGCAATCCCCGCCTTTCTTGTGAATTGCCTCGATGGAGGAATTTCTTCAACTCGGGGGAATTGAAGGGAAACCACAGCGCAGAAGACAGACGGTAGAAACGACTTTGTATCCCGCAGGATTGAGAAGAGAGGCAGAGCGCAGAGACAGGCGGAATACGTCAAAGGATCCGTCGGCTACCTGAGAATCCTCCTGTTCTTCCAGAGTTAAAATAGAAGCCTTCTCTCTAGCCACCTCCTCTCATCATCTCCTCCGTCGTTTGGCTCTTTTTCACGGATCTTCTGAATACGATTAATAACCGGCGCCTTTTTTTTTTCTTTCCGACAAAGGGGTAAGGGAGACGAGACAACGAGGGATGCCAGGGAGCTGTTTAAGAAAAACTAGAGATTTTTCGGCAACGACACACACGACGCAAAAGGTACGAAATAGTAGCACGAATCAGGTTTCTAGGACACTCTCTGGCGATCGCCCTAAGGATAAAAAAAAATTTTCAAAGCTTTTTGCCGACTGGAAAACCGATCGTATTGACTGTCAATTTCGAAGCCATTGAAAACGAAGGCGCCTAATCCCATCAATTTTTCACAACCGAATCTACGACGTCGTTCGAAAAAATGCAACAAAAATAATAACTTGCACCACATCGCCATAGTTTAGTTTTCGACTGCTGCTATTGCCCACTTTAATGCCAACTTATTAGTTTCATTTTCCACGTCGTAATTAACGAATAATAATAATTTCTAATTCGCTCGTAGTTAATATAACGATCCTCGCGAAATGAGAAATGTACAACGCCGTGAGGAGCAGAAATCGGGTTTGTACTTTCCCTTGGCGCGGCGTTTCAACCGACGCATCCGATTAGCAGCGCATAATCAAGAAGCAGGTAGTTGCATATCGGTGGTGGATGAGTAATTTCCAGGGTCTCGTGATCGCGTACGCGGAGGAAGATGCACGGGAAGATAAACAAAACAAAACAAAACAAAACAAAAAATAAAATAAAGAGTAAGGGCGAGGGCGGGTGCGGCGAACGAGGGGGCGAGGGTGTCGCGATTCCCCGCTGAGCGCTGATGGAGCCCGGGGTCCTAGGGGTCTCGGGTGCACGATTTTGGTAATTAGCTTTTTCGTTCAGTGCCAATTACGCGGCGACTGATTTACATAAGCCGGCCGACGGCGCGTCCGGCTCTTGGATTATATGTAGAATGGACTAATGAAGGTAACGTCGCGTCTCTTCCCCGAAGAGAAAACGTCTATCCCTAGCGCACATTATGTACATACCGCGAAATCCGATGCGCGAAAGAACACAAAGCGATTTCTGCTGAATAATCATTAACTTCGTACTCGCGGGAAATCGCATCGAATTTAAAAATCCTTTGAGGTGATTTTGTTCCCGTTGCATTTCGTCGCAAAATCGTCGCCGGAGAGAAAAGCAACGTTCGAGTGTTCAAATGATCGCGTAAAATCCCGCTAACACCCGAGAGAGAATCATCGATCTCGAAAAAGCTGATGATTCGAGACGAAGCACGCGCTTCTCCGAAAACAACATATGGTCTTACAAGACAGACTAATGAATCAAGTTTGATCTTTGATGGATATCTTCCTGCGCCAAGGTGACCAGCCGGGGCCTGGTCTAGCTGTCGAATTCGTGGGGCAAAATAGATACCAGAAAAGGAGGTTGCCACCGGATCGCCAGGGACGACGGTGTCCCGCTGCGTAAAATTGTCTTTGCCTTCCGCTGAACCGGGGGCCCTCTCTCAGGTCAAGATCGAAACCGTGTAATTATTCCGTGGCTCGTAACTTATAACCGTGACACGCGGGTAGTGAAATAACCGAAGAATCGAAACGCATAACGGATCGCTCTTTCTCCGCTTTTTGTTTTCAATTCGAAAATCGAATTTCTTTCGCGCGCGGCAAAATATAAAAAAAAAAAAACCGTTCGATACAACGACGCTGAGATGAAACGCAATAAGAAAAAAAAAAAAAAGAAATTTTACAATCCCGAGTTTCGATTTTTGGAAGATTCGCTTGAGCGATTTTCTCAAACCTTCTTCGTCGACGCGACAATCAAAACAGTCTTCGTTCGGTAGCGAGTGAAGAATTGCGGGTGTCCGAGCGAGATGCATCATGAAACCTCGTTGGCGTCGATCCGAAGAAAAGGTAATTACCGATGAATTCTCGAGGACCTCTAGGCTAGATGAGGCCATCAACGCACAGCGGGGAATCGCGACACCCTCGTCTGCCCTCCTCGACCCGTCCTCGTCGTACGAGCAGGGAGGGAACCCATATTACTCATCCGCGTTTTGCTTCCTCTCTTTTTATCCTCCCGTGTTCTCCTCCATTCGCGCGCGCGCGGTCGTTTTAAGCTCAATTTTCACAAAGCTCTTTAAAGCGCGCCGAACTCGCGGCTGTGTCTTGTCAATTTTTGACACAATCTCGACAAAAGGAAATATATGTTGAATATTAATAAATGTGTGTGTAAATTAAATACAAAAATTTCATAAACAAAGGAAGAGAGAGAGAGAGAGAGAAAAAAATTTTTTTTAAATTAAAACTTTATATTTTTATATTAAGAAAAAAATTAACGAGACGTATATTTAACGCGATATAAAGTGGAAACTTTCTCTCTTTGTATTTGCTAACGAAACGAACAACGCAGACGTGTATAATTAACGGCGCGTTTAAGCGAACACTTAGAGGATTTACGAGGCTGTTTATAACATTTACCTCGAAATGCTCATGGTTATCGCATCGCGCGCACATACTCAAACCAGCCGGTGATTAGTAAAGACGATTAACATCCGGGCGCAAGTCAAGTGTGTGTGCTTTCAAGTGTGGATTAGCCTTTATAATGTTTCTCTAGCGAGAAGCTGTAAGGCCCGCTGCGGAGAATCTGAGTGCCGTCCTAATTCTTCTGCCGTCACGCGCTTTTATGATACCGACATAAAATTTGGATTCCACCGCGAGAGACACGAGCCGGCGGCCTGCTGCAGGATGATCGTCTTCTTAATTATATCGGTGGGATCCTTTCTCGATATCGCTCGTAATTCAGCGAACATCGTCGGGGCGCCTACGTGAAATCTCTTCTCGTCGTCTCTGCGAGTCGGGCCTTTCCCTCTCTCTCTCTCTCTCTCTCTCTTCCTCTCTCTCGTTGGCCGATCTTTTCGTCAAACGCGTGATAGACTCGCGGCCACCCAAAACTTCGTATTCTTAAACACATACGCTCGAAAAAAAAAAAAAAACTCGTTATGAATTATACATCCTTGTGCTACGAGACAATTTGTGCGCAAGCTACGGAGATAAAAACCCGCCAGGAAGCTCGAATCTCTCTGTGTCAGAATTTTCAAAATGTGTTTTTTTTTTTTTTAGCGGAAAACATGACCGCCAAGGGGTTCACACTTTTCTTCTAAGTGTTCATTCGTAAAACCCAATCGAACTGATCGCACACGTCGACGTCCGTCTGACCGCTTACTGACTGTATTCCCTGGCCAATCAAAAAATTCCAAAACTTCTCCGGGAAAATCGGAATTGCTCTTCTTTTCAACAATGTCGCTAACAAAACCGGCACGAAACTTCCATCAATATGCTCATGAGACAAAGTTCGAAAAAAACTACCAACGGTTGCTCGACCTCTCGAAATTCCGCACAATAACAACTCGAAGTGTGTGTCAATTAATATTAATGAAATTAAAAAAAAAAAAAAAAAAAAAATCCCGCGGAGAACGTGCGTATAAAAATGTTCGTCCAACGGGAGTTTTTCGCGCATCCAAAACATTCGCGCGCTTCGTACGTCGAAAAGGTCGCGCCGGCGCCCATGGAGTGATCATTTGCGAAATAACATGTTACAGTCCGACGGCGTCGATTCCACGGGACAATTTTGTCTTCGATGAGTTGCACGGTCCACCTCGTCCGCCCCCGCGCGCCAGGGAACGTTCGACTTTAACGCATCGACGAGGGCGAGGGAGCCGCGGGACGAGGGACAGGAAAGAGGAAGGGGCGCGGGCGAAAAAGGAGCGGCGTTTGAAAAGAAGAGAGATACAGGGTGAAGGAGGAGGAGGAGGAGGAGGAGGAGGAGAAGGAAAAGAGGAGAAGGAGGAGGGAGAGAGTCATATCCACAGAGGTCATCGGGCCTCAAAGAGACAATTAATGTGCCGCGGACAATGGCGGACGAATGGTCCATTGTCAGGGACGCGAGAGATGCGAGTGTCCCCGCAGCGTCTCGGTCTCTCCTTCGGCGTGTCTCGCCAACAAAGGTGCCGATCTGGATTCTGGATGAGTTTGATTGCTCGGGGTCTATAGTCTATTGGGTTGTATTTATTTAACAACGCAACGTAAAACTCTTTTGTCCGGAATTCGATGAAAAAGCTGCAAAACTTTTTCGCACCTGCCCGTTTCCCACGGAATTCATTTTCTCCATTATTTATTTTCTCCAAACCGTTATAAGCGGTAGAAACCGTTAGAAAATATGTCAAAATAATCCTTTAAAAAAACCCATTCTAAACTCTCTGAGAAATAACTTTTGACCATGAAAAGAATTTTTTACTGATTGTGCTGTAGTTTAGAATTTTTCAGGACTCGTTCGACTGAAGAAAAGTGACTTTAGATTCGTTGAAAAAATGAAACGCGGCCGATGCCAACTGTGTCTCTAATTATATTACTGTAATTGATTTAAAAACAATCAGCGATTGTAAGTTGCGATTTTCACGAGATTACGACACGGAATGGGAAAACGTGACACTCGGCTCGCGCGCGATCGAATCGAAAGCCCGAAGGAGTCAAACGGCGCGGTCCGGTAAAGTGCGGGCGACCGAGGAGTGGCGTGGAAAAACGAAGCTCTCGAAACTCTTACGTCGATACGCGGCACAACCACACGACGACAACCGGGCATCCCTGTTCCGCCCGCGGCTTGTGACGCATCTAATAATTGGCTTCGTTGAAAACCGCGCTCCGCGACGAATCCTACCTCCTTCTATTTCTCCCCTTCGCCCTCTTCTCACACTCTCTTTCTCTCTTTCTCTCACGCCCCCGTCGTCCTTTTCCGCCCCGCGTCGAAACCGCATCTCGCGCGCATCTCGAGACTCCGCTCGCCGTTTCACGTCCACACGAAAGAAGAGAAAGACAGAGGATTCCGCTGCGTTCTTTTTTTCTTGTCTCTCCCGCGCGAGACGTCTCTCGACAGCGTTTCCCATTCCCTCTCTCTCTCTTTCTCTCTCTCTCTCTCTTTCTTTCTCTCGGTCTCCCACCCCCGCGATCCATTGAGGCGGCCACGTGGGAACCCGGGTGATATTTTTACGTTTCGCCATTCATGTGGAGCACTATAACAGATTGTTTCTCGGAAACGCGCGGCGAAAGGGGGATGCGGCGAATCTCCCTCACACCCTCTCTCTCTCTCTTTCTTCTGTGTGTGTGTGTGTGTGTGTGTATCCCGAGCGCACCACGTGTGGGACCCCGGCGTATCCACCTACCGACTAATGACGCGGGTGAGAGCGTGGAGAATGATCATAAAAGTCTCGCAAGTGGGCCGTTTTGTCTCCACGCTGTCTCAGTTCCTTTCTTCCTTTCTTCCAACGAAACACACGTCGGGCGCGTGTGTGTGTTCCGTTCCCGTCGTCGCCGCGGTGACGATCTATTCGCGGTTCATCAAAGACACCGAGCCGCCGCCAGAGAGACGCACGATTCGATCGATCAACCCGTTTACGGCGCGCGGTTCTTTTTAACATTTCTCTCCTTCTCTCCCTCGACACTTTTTTACACTTTATTGTCATGATAATGGCGCGGTTACGTCTTTTAATTGTATACGCGCGTTCTCTCGCGCCGCATATAGAAGGCGCGATTAATCGCGCGGCGACGTCAAATCGTTCAACGGGCGTATTCTTCTCTATTTGAGAAAGCAATTTGGTCAAATATTGAACGTGCGCGCGCCAGCTGTGCGTGCGATGTAAAAATACGAACGTGGTTGGGTTGTTGTGAATGGTTTTCTAAAATGAGTTAAAAATATACGTACGTAAATAATATATACGTAAACGCACAATTGATACGTAATTCGCGCACAAGCGTTGTTTCCTATATACAAATAGTTTTTCAAAAATAAAAATCTCCTCTCGGACTTCATATCTCGGAATAATCTCGGCTGATCAAATTTATGCGACGTCTTTGCGCGATAAAATTAGCTCGCAGCGCGCATAGTCCATCAGTGGCTAACGACGGGGCCACGAAAATAATGATTGATCGAGCAATTAAATTCCGTTGTCGTGCGGCGGACAGGGGCAAGCTCGGGGCTGGTTTGCTTCAGGCTCGGCTGTCGGCCGTCGGCCGTCGCTGGGGTCGGCGGGGGCTGGTGCAGCCGTGTACCACGCCACGGGGTGCCATTCGGCCACAATTGCTGGTAATGAGCCGGCCCGAGGCCTTCCGAGGGGCCTCTTACGCCCCCTTCTTGCCCTCACGAAATCGCAGCCTCACGGCTATGCAGACACGATGACAACGGAAATCGACGAAGACGGATTTCGTCGGTCGTGGCTCCGTGAACGCCGCGGCGTTATGAAGCCGGCTCAGGCGGTCGATCCCGAGAAATTACCGACGATTTCCTGGAATCCGTCGCGGACTCGACAAAGGGAACGCGTCCAGTGTTATGTAAATCGAGGAGACACCTTTGCGGGACGCGCGCTACACTGATCATCATTCTTCATCGTGGCGCTACGCGAGTTTTAAAGACGGCGCGCCGCGTCGAACTTCGATACGAATTCAAACGATAGCCAATCTGAAACGCGACAGACAGAATTTGCGAGAGATCGCGCGGTTTTCAGCGGTTCGAATTGATTAAATTATTTATATCGTTTCAAACAAACACCGATTTTTCCACGAGTCTTGAACGTCAACTTCTCGTACCGTACGTGATGTAATATTTGTTATGCTAATAAAACGCGCAAACTCTTCGAAAAATGATTACATAAGCGGTGATTTCAGGTCGTTTCTTATTCATGCGACTATTATTCCGCCCAGTAAATGGCTCATTTATCACATGACGAAAGCACACACACACACACACACATATCTCTCGTGTGCTTTCGATCGATTTCTTTTCGAATCCGGGCCCATGCCACCCTCTCGACTCGGGGTCGGCAGGTATCGCGAGTATTCCCGAACACCCCGTATGTACCACGCACGCACGTATGTACATATATCGATGATTAATCGAGTCAAAAGGCCGCGGTCGTTACAAAGTGTGCCGCCCGCCGCGACACGAAACCCATGCATTACCGTTGGAACGCCGGCGAAGGAGGACCAGTTCGTGTTCTAACGTTCATCTTGTCTCCGTCGATACACCCACGCTGTCCGCGAGCAAGAAGGGGGACGACGACGTCGGTACGACGACGATTGCGCAAAGGAATATCGAGAGAGACCCACGAAGGGAGTGCTTTATTGCACCTCGCGGAACGACCACGAAGGGGATAATCGTGCGCGCCTTCAGTATCCTTTCTTCCCTCCCTCCCTCCTTCCCCTTATCCGTCGTCTCTCATTCGGTTCCTCTTGTGCGCGACTTCGGTTTCCTCTTCCTCCTTTGCGTCCGAGTCGCCTCGTCGTCGTTGGTTGTTGATCATTTCTCGTTCGATGTTTCCGTAAGAGGTGATCGATATTAATATCGAAAGCTTTAAAGGGTGGAAGTTCTCTCTCTCTCTCTCTCTTTCTCTGTCTCTCGAGAAAGCAAAGACGCGTCCCTTTATCACTGTTCAATGATATTTGATCTACGAAAGAGGGAAATCGATTTTCTCGTCTACGTATTTTACGCGAGCGACTTTTCGCCAAAGCGCGAGTGAGAAATCCAATTAATTTCGCTGCGAACTATTATTAATTTCGAGGATTTTATAATACGTATTTCCTCTCCTCCCTCCTCCCACCCGTCTTCGTTATTGAGCGCGCGGACGTCGGCGGGCGCTCTCGTTGGCTTCGTTCGCCGCGGCACAAAGAGCCGCGGCTCCCGAAGAGAAATCGCCGATCGAATCCGTACGAAGGTGCTCTCTTGGGTGCGTGAAAAATGGCGCCGGACAAGGGGGAGGGAGAGGGCGCGAAGTGGAGTTGAGACGCGGGGGAGAGACGCGGCGCGAATCCCGCGTTCGTTAATGCGCGCCGCTTACCATAATCTAATATCCTTTAATATATGGGGTGAGGCGGTAGGGTGCCAGAGGCGCGCAAAGGTCGTAACACCGGGGGTCGACCCGCAGATATTTACAATTTTAATCATCGTCTCTGCGTGGGACTCCGTCCGCGGCGCGGACGTCGAAGGCATCTTCGCGCGATTTCCTTCCCGCGATTCCGGGGCCCCGACGCGATTTCCATTTTGTCTTGACAAATAACGTGTCGAACAATTATTAAAATACATGAGCCCGTTGCGAGACGCGTTAATGGAATGCGATGATGCACCCCCGACGGAATCGCGTGCGCTTCGTCGTTTCTGAGAGAACAACGTGAGAGATAAAGAGAAAAATAAAGAATTACAAAGATGCGAAAGATAAGAGGAGCGAGCGAAACGAAATCGTCGAATTTAGAATCGTTGAGACGCTTTACACGTTTTCGTTCTTCGACGCGGAAGTAAAAAGAAACAAGAAATGCGCTTTCTCTTTTGCAAATGTACTTCCATTCAAAAATGTAGCGCGTGTGTGTAAAGCGGAAGATATTTGCGACTCACGCAGTCGCAAATTGACAATTTTCTCAACGGAAAATTGTTTTTGCGCTGTCTCGCATTGTCTTTCTCGTTCGCAAGAACCGCACGTGTTCTCGCGTCACGTGTGTCAGAGACGCGCGTATATTGAGTCGCGGTATAGATCCGATAACGTGTAGCACCGGTGGTTCGATAGGGTAGCGACAGCGCGTGGGTTACAGCGCGTTAATTAAAGCCTGGGAGAGGTCTTGATAATCTGACGTGGCGCCGGTTTAACGCGTTAATTATCTCGTTCTCGCGGGCACAGTCCGGTTAATGAGATATTTCGCTTGTAACTCGCCACCTACGTTTTCTCTCCTCGGTGTGTAAGTTGCGAAACGTATTTTTTTGCGCCTTCTCTTCGTACATACTCCTCTTGTACCCCCCGTCATTTTATAAGCCCCGTTCGCGCGACGAACGAGATACGACACGGAATACGTTCGTTTCGTGCTTTATGTGTCCGTCCCGCGAGATATTCGACGCGGAGATCGTTTTTATAAAAAAAAAAAAAAAAAAAAAAATCACCGAAATTTTGCACGAGATTTCTCTCGCGAACGCACAACGCGCGCGATTAATTTATATCGCGCGTATCCAACGCGGCAACGCCATGTCTAAATAATCGGTCATATATTCGTAATTCGTTGATTGCAGACGCGAGCGAGTTACTCGGCGTGTAATCCGCCTCCTTCTCCGTTTTTTCTCCTTATTCTCTCGGTTTAAACGTGAGCAAGTTAAATGTTAGTTGCTCGGTCGTAAAGCAACTAATTGGCTCGAGCCTTCTCCTATCTCGTTCTCTCTTCCACGCCCGCTTTATTCGCTCTCTCCCCCCGTCTCGTTTCTCTTTCGTCGTTTCCGCTTTTTGCGCCGTTCGCCGCTCTCTGTTTCTTGTTAGCACCGTGTAACGCGCGAGTAAGTACGATTATTACGGTCAGCAGTACACACCGGAGGCGTACTTGGGAATAATATAAATTACGACGTCGATGTGTGTGTGCGTGTGTATTTTCAAGCGCGCGCACTCCTCGGTACTTTGACTAGCGAACTTAACTTATCGCTGACACGCGCGAAACAACATCGGGCGTTGAACAATTTGAAATGCGGCGATAAGATTTCGAAGGCGATAATTTTTCATCGCGATAATTTATTTCGTTCGTTTGTGAAGACTCTCCGTGAAGAAATTTGCTTTATTTGCGTCTCTTCGGATAATTAATTAACGTAAACTAATTTCGCGATATTATTGTTTTTGTCGGAATTGTCGTAATTTTCTCACATGATCGTTGATGAAGAAAAATACGCGCGCGCGCGCGTGCGCGCACACACAATCGCGGCGTCGTGATTTTTGTTAGCCTTGAGCCGGTCCTGGACGCAACCGCGCCTCGCGCGCATCGTTCGAGATGCAGCCCCATAAAGTCTTGTTTTTCGTTCCCGGGTGAACCGACGGGGGAGGCTACGCGCGGCGCCCGGGGGCCCTCCCACGAGGAGGAGTGACCTCGGTTGCGGGCTTTCGCTCTTGGGAATATCTGTTGCGCGCTGCGTCTTCTTCTTTGGCGGCGAGTACATCCGAGATGGACCCTCGCGCGCGTATAAACTTCGCAGACACTGTTTTGGTTTTTTTT
>NW_018020593.1:836507-863161 GCF_002006095.1 Pseudomyrmex gracilis | reverse complement strand
TCGAAGTCGACGAAATTCGAAATTTCTGTTTTTACATTTAACACGCGTGCTTTTTTCTCTTTTTTTTTTTTTTTTTTTTTTTTTTTTAATTAAACACGTTTACGAACGACCGGAAAGAGCTGAATGTGTTTAGTGGCACTTATGGATTAATGGCTCCTCGATCGGCGCACCGTTTTTTCTCAGCGAGCTACGGGAAGAAGTGGAAGTCGCGTCGTTAACGCGAAGATACGATCCTTCGACGACGTCGTCCCGTTTTAACGCCCCTTTCGCCTCCGAGAAATGCTGCTAATGGTTTCGCCGGCCTACTTCAAATTGCCGCAGGAACGAGATGCGCGCCGGTTGCTCCGCAAAGAACAAACCTAATGACGGCGGACGAGCGCGAACGAATCTCGAAGAAATACCGACGTTTCTTCGGCGCAGTAAAGCATAGATACTATCCCGTTGTCGTTACCTAAGTGGCTTTAAAGAGATTTTATATTGTGCTCACCATATAATATCTTATTTACTTAGGTATCGCTTCAGCAATCTTTTCTCTTTCTCTCTTTCTCTTTCTTTCAGAAAACAGCCGGTCGTTCAAGAAATATTTACACGCGCTCTCATCGTCACATAAAATTATAAAATACTCAGATGATCACACCGCAAATAAACAATGATTGCTTTTACTTGTGATCGCGCAAATAAAACCTACAAATTTCTCTAAGTAGCATTTAAGCGAGATATCGATTATAAACTGCTAATAATTCAGAGATATTAAAATAACGCAGAATATATGAACGTACATAAATAATTTTCAAATTTTTTGCAGAGCAACCGCTCTCTCGCGGACGATAGTCAAATGCATGGGACGGTTAACCGCGCGGCCAACGCGGGCCGGCAATCCGGGATTATATTCGAGCACGCGGGATCGCGTACCGTCCGCGTCTGCATCGATAGAGATACCGGCGTACCATACGCGAGAGGCTGCATGCGCGAGGGAGTCGAGTCGCCGGTCGGTCGAGCCGGTAATGGGAGGTCAGAGGTCGGCGCGCCGCCAACGCTAGGAGAAGAGGAAGGACGACGTGGCGGTGGCGGCGGCGGCGGCGGCGGCGACGTCGGCGGGGTGAAGTGCCCGGCATACAGAATATGTATATATATACATACACATATTTTATACATGTATATATACATATATATATATATATATATATATATTTTAAACGCGCACACGTTTGCATGTACATGTTGGTATCTCTACGTAACCGCGTTGCATACACTTAAAGCGCACAACGTTGTTGTGTAGCCGCCGAGAGGCCCGTTCTCTCCGCGTGTGGAGAAGAGAGGGAACGCGCGCTTGCTCGGAGGAAGAGATAGATAGATAG
This sequence comes from Pseudomyrmex gracilis, assembly GCF_002006095.1. NCBI lineage: Eukaryota > Metazoa > Arthropoda > Insecta > Hymenoptera > Formicidae > Pseudomyrmex > Pseudomyrmex gracilis. Next base: position 861,803 of record NW_018020593.1, on the reverse strand, counting down.
AAAGAGTGAAAGAGAAGCGAAATCTCGCAGAGAGGGCTGGCGCGATATGCAGCGGCTCACTCGAAACCGTGGGAACGCACGTGGCCCCACGCGCCTAACTAACCCCCTTCGCCGTGCAGTGTCTTGAGCGCGCGCGTTCGCGCTCCTGCCATCACACAAACCCTCCCTTACCGTGCAATTCCTCTTCCTTCTCTCTTCCGTCGCTCCGCGAATGAAGGCACCCTTCCTCTTCTCATCCACTTTCCGCCATTCCACCCACATTCTCCTTCTCCGCGATCTTCTCGTCTCTTTCCCCCCCTGCCCTCTCGTCGTCTCTCGCGTTCCGAGCCCTTCCCTTCGTCCTCCATTCACCCCGTGTTCCTCCGCGTGTTCACGGCGCATTCTTTCCGCCTTTCCCTATTCCACAATCCACCCACCACCGTATTCATCTTCCGCTACTCCTTCGTCCGTTTCTTCCTCTTCTGTTGTTTTGCCTATGTCCACCTCCTCCGCGTTCCTCGATCTCTCTTCTCCCTGCCCCCATCGAGATCCATCCCTCCCGCTTCTTCCTCATCCTCCTCTTCTCTTCGTTTCGAACATTGTGGCATATTCTCACAACATTGCATACGTGCATTCGGAATTTTCCTGTCTTTTCCCCTATCCTCGTTATTTTGACACATTTCATTTACAATAAAATGTTATTGAAAAAACTTTTTCGAAAGGTTTGAAGATTTTTTTTAAAACCCTTTTTCTTTCTATTTTAATTTCATTTTTCTGTGATTTTAGAAAGTAAACTCATTATTTTTTAAGAAAAAAAAGAGAGATTTCTAAAACCGTAAAAAGAAATAAATTTTGAGAGATCTCGACGACGTATATTGAAAACAGTTGGTGTTACCGAACATGAAAGGGGAATTAACAGTGACGAAATATAAATGTGGCATTTTAATGTTAGGCTTTTTGAAAAATATATATTTTTTTTTCGGCTGGTGACCTTTCAACGTAATCGATTCAATTGTAACCAGAAGCATACACCGCAGACAAGAAAGTCGGGTTACGTCTCGCCTTCCTTCCCGCTCTCTTTCCCCCGCGATTCTCTCCCGCCGCCATTCGCTCCTCTGACACTCAGACGATACGCGCAGCATCGCCCGAGCCCCCGTTACCCCGCGCGGCCGGGCAGCACTTCGAAAATTGATTATCGCTCGACGTGTAATGATCCATTACGCGGACTCGAAGTGCGGCCGAACGGATGTAACGGCGGGGCAAACTGACAATCACTGTCCGGAGCTCACGTGAATTATGAACCGATAATCCGCGGTTGCCGACGACGACGCCCTGGGATTTACGCGTTTTATCGTTCTACCGCCGACTTTTGCACGGCTCGATATCGCGCCGTATTTGGAGCATAAGAAGGTTCTCTTCGAAATGCCACATCTCGAAATCCAAGACAATTTATTCTTTATAATTTTTATTTCTTTTCCTTTATGTGTGCGTCTTCCACAAAGTTGCTATCTCCGCGTGTGTTACATTGGCGGTAGATCTAAGAAGAAAAGATAAGAGCGTGTTCCCGATAGAACTAATTAGCTGCAATTATCTTTGAAACTATTGAAAATACAAGTGACAATAACGCGGCGAGATTTCAATCCGATGTTTTCGGACGGTTCGGAAGGTTTTCGATCGTCAACCGAACATCACATACGAGAAAGAAGAGACAATTTCTTGTTGCAATGGTTGCCGTCAGAGGGTAGCAGCAGGTGGATGCACTTATATAGACATCGATATCGTAATGTGTTTTCATCAAAAAAAAAAAAAAAAACATTGAACTCGAAAACGCATCAGTTGCGAACAAAATCGCGTAACTCGTCTGCGCATTTGTGACAAAACGATATATATTTATCTATTGCTGTGTCATTCGCTCCGACCATAATCCTGATTAATCGTGAGCGTAGCTTTTTATTTGATGGATTGACATTTGTGATAATTAATAGAAAAAATCGTGCGTGCTGTGACAATGAAAACGATAATCGCAAAAAATATAATCGTGTTTATTATAAAACCTGTATTTTCACAGGTGTCTTTCTAGTTCCTAGATAATAGTCTGTCAAAAGCAGACGTTGAAAAAATTTTCTTTTCGACATTCAATTTTGTATGAAAAACATTCTAATGTGTCATAGATTGATGAATTTCTACAAATCGGTGTTTTTCGTGTCGAGCAAAAAAAAAAAGAATAGCAATGACATTTCAGAAAAACCACATAAAAGAAGGAAAAATAGAAATATTTTAAAAAAACTTACCACATCTGCTACTTCTAATACGGTTGCAAATCCCAAACAAAACGTTCCGAGACCAATTTCTACGTGTTTTTTTATAAATACTTGCAGAATAGAATTCAGACCGAAACAATCCCCATTCTTGACATGTTTGTGACAAAGAAACTCAAAGAGGAACTAAAGAGGTAAACACGCAAGCCGGGAATACCAGGTACAGTTTCGAAAATCAAAAGGAAAACACTCGCGGTTTTTACGTTCGCGCGGTTGACACGGGCGACATTGGAAAACTGAACAGCGCGTGAGAAACTACGTGAACATAGCTGCGCGCGCTCCGCCCCGTCGATAACACACCGTGCATCGATACCGACTGCGGTGATTTTGAGGGTGCGAATTAACAATTAAGGAAAAGACAGGTTCCCCGCAAAAAAAAGGATCCGCACAAGAGAACGCGACAAGAAACGAAAGACGATCAATGAGATTTTTTTTTCTAGCGAAAAGCGGGAGGGTGGATGTCGATTATCGCGAAAGGAATTCGGGAGTTGAAACCCTTTATTTTCGCATAGGGTTCGGGTGGTGCCGGTAAGACCCGTTCGTTCGCATTCCCGTCGTCGTTTTTGATACGGGGTTGGCGACGCCGACGGAGTCCGTCACGAATTAGCGACGTTTAAAAGGGCGGAGTCGACTCTCTGTCCTTCTCCGTTTGTCGTCTCCCGTCCTTTTTTTTTTTTTTTTCTGCGGCACAACGCGGCGCTTCCCAGCCGTGGCTCTCGGCGCGGAATCGGCGCAATCCTGGTGTGGCGTTTCGAGTTTAAACTATACTACTAACTAATAGCATAGCCGGCGAGTGTGTTTCGACAATGTGGGGCACACACCGCGCGCCCTGGGCAGACAGTTTACCTAATCGTCGAGGCCTGAAAAAAAAGCGGGCCGCCGCACCGCCCTAACCACAGGCCCCGGGCCCGCGGCGATCGACTCCTCCGCGCCTTCCTATATACGAACGTTACCAGTTTCACCCGGGCCGGCAGCGGAGTTCTTAATTTTCCGAAAATTTATCGTTCCGCTTTTAATCGCTCTTCCATTCCCTTCCTCCCTCTACGCCGACGGAAATCCCGGGTGTCGAAATTGCGTTCGAAAGTGAGAAACGCTTCCGCGAAACCGCGCAATATTTCTCTCGAGTCGGCGTTTCTTTCTCTCGGTCGTAATGTGGGTTTTTAGAAAAAGAAATAAATTATAAAAAAAAAAAAAAAAGATTCAATTACGTAACGTGTAATTGACGAACGCGAGGATTCGAACGATGAGAATTTTCTGCGATAAAACATCGATTACCTTTCGAATATTGTCGATTCATTATCCACAAGTTAATCGAATTTTTGTTCCGCGTTGCGTTTTGATTTTTCGCAACACTCGCGGTGTCGAACATCTGACGCGAGACTAATCTGCGAGATCTAAACACGCCATATTCCCCCCCGCGCTTCCCTTTCTCGCCGGTAATTATTTCACGGTTCATCCTCATCATCATCATTATTATTATTATATACAAAGGTAACCGAAATTAGTGTTCAGAAGCCTGAAAATGAGACTCATCTGTATTGCGTTTCGGACGCATCTTTGTTGTGCGTGGCGATCGCCAGTCAACTCCTGGAATTCTGGACCGATCCATGTAGTCTCTGTGGGACCCACGAGGTCGTCCGGGCCCGGTGACCCTTAGATAAGGTTTCACGCCCTAATAAGAGGGTACACCGCGAAGTACCGTGAGGCGACCGTGGCAGCTCCTTTTCCTCCTCCCCGTCTCTCGTCTTTTTGCCCCGCAATCGTAGCTCGAGGCCTCGCCCGACTGAGCGATCTAATCCACCGGGTAATCTGCGGTTAACGTTTTAGGGGCTCCGAGGGTGAGCCTGGAAGGCTTCGTGACATTCCAACGTGCTAACTCCCACAATTGCGAAGTCGCTCGCGCACCGGCTACCTCGAAATCGCATCCCTCGGCTTTTTACCCTTCCCTTCCTCGCATACTCGTTCTTTGTGTTTTCTCAGCGTTGTTTTTAACGTAACGTGCACATAGTACTTTTGTCACATTCACATATTTTACAAATAGTTTTATATTTCACAATAAATTAATAAATTTTCTCGTTGATGCCTCAATGCAACTGGATCACTGGGAACTACCTGAAGTATGTGTGCGCGCAATATTGTAGTTGCTATCGATCGAAATGAAAAGAACATGATAAAATAGCGCCAAAGACTCGTTGTCCCGCTGCGAGCGGAACAATCTTTGATTTAGAAAAACGATCAGCCTCGTCGTCGTGAGGAACAAGTCGCCTGCATGCTGCGGGCAAAATACCAGGAACCGTAACATTGTGATTATTGTAATTAAATCGTCTCCCGGCGGGGATAAAGGATACACGCAGAAAACGATCTTTCTTCCTACGCTTTTATTTTAATAAATGTATACGCTTCCTTTTCCTCTGTTTCTTCTTCCTCGAAATTTATTTCCACTCACGTTTTTTTCTCTCCCACGTATCTCCCGACTGCTACCTGAAACGCATCGGTATTTTTTCTCCCGCAACAATGTCAATATCGACAATTACGAAAAAAAAAAAAAACTTGTCCATTTATTTTTCGCACTTCGCCCGACAAGTTTTTTTCCGATCCTTCTCGAATGATATTCGACAATTCACACAAAAATTGCTGAAACTTTGAACAATGCTTTGATTTGTCATTTCCTGTTCATCTGAAATAGAATAACGTTACGTTAAAAAGATAGATGTATTGTTACGTTAAAAAAAAAACGAAAATATATTGCGCAAAAAATCTAAACCTGTGTCAAATATTGCAGACACGTGTCAATAAAAAGTGAAAGCTAGACAATAAACGTTGCAACAAACACTTTGCCGCAGAGGCACAATCGCGATATCCGTTATTAAATTAGATCAATATTTACTTGTATTTATCTGCCGATCTAATTTAAAATTATACGCGTGTATCTTCTCGTAGAGCCAATCAGGAAACGAACATAAACAAACGCGACGACAAGATTCAGAATTGGTTCGATGACGAAGGGACCAAAGGGAGGGAATTGTCTTGTTTGTTCGACGTTTCATCACGCTTTATTATCCGGGAAAAGGCGCAGGGATTAATTAAAGTTAAACAGCACTAACCGACCGGCAAGCGTGCTAACTGTCGGCTATTGTTCGGAAAAGCGAGGCCCGGGAAACTCTCGTTTACCCTCGCAAGATTGGCTCTCGGAGATCAGGTCAAATATACGCCTCTTTGCGTCTCTTTATACATATATATATATATGTATGTATACGTGTTCGTGAAATTACCGCGCGGATCAGATGTAATTAAACAACTATGCGTGCTGCGCGCACAACAAATGCAATATGATTTATGGAAAATGCACGTTAATAAAATCGTTTTGTTCGAATGACTTTTTATTTCCAGTTGATAACAACAACATTTAAATATATTACTATCGACTAGAATGAGGTATTACTTCGTTCCTCTCTTTCTACGTAATGTCGATCATAGATTAACAGATAGCCGCATTTTGCTGGACAATAATTTCTGTAACGTCCTATAAGTAACTTCTTTTTCTTTTTCTTTTTCTTTTTCTTTTTCTTTTTCTTTTTCTTTTTCTTTTCCTTTATTTGACGCGAGGATAAGATAAAAGATAAGATAAAAAAAAAAAAAGATAATATGCGTCAGACGACACAAAACTTGATGACAAAGTCGACGATCTCCACATTCAAATCGTTTTGCACGCATATATGCATAAATGAATATATAAAAGGTATTATATTTATGCACATATATATATATATATCTGTATATAATACATATATAAATATATATGCGCGTATATATCTACATGTAATACATATATATGCGCATATTCAAAAATCTTCGATAAAACAGAAAAACGCGAGCCGATGCCTGAAAATACGGTTCTTCGAAAAAAAAAAAAAATACTCAAATTTACTATATAAATTCTACACACGCAGGACGTGGGTGGTCTGTGAGTAGTGTCTTGTATCTTCTCCTCCCGTAGATTAGAAGAGGAAGAAATGTATATTCTCGGAGAATCCGCAGTTCGGTCGGTGGCACACCGTTGAAAGTGGCGTGAAAACACGTTCTTGCGCGCTTATCTGATCGATGTTTTTAATTTTATGGGAAACTAAGATAACCGACGGGTCGGAGAAGCAACACTGTCACACGATCGGTGCTACGGTAACATTGCACCTTCCGACACACTGATCGTTGTCTCGTCGAGAGACAGTCAATTATCTCGACACTTTCTGGCCAAATCGTAATCGTAAATGTACTTTAAACCTGAGAAATAAAAAAACGAACCGGATTCCGTTGGTTTTTTTTTTTTTTTTTTTTTACATAGAAACATTCGTCTCGTTCTCTTTGCAATAATTTTACATGCAACTAAACTTGTTTCGTTTATTTTATAAATTAACTTATTATATTTCACATATGCGCTACTTGTAATTAATTTATTTTAGTAAATTAAATTAGCAATTAATCCGTGAAACTCTGTTTGAACTCTATCTTTGAATGACAACGATTGTGACGATACATATCCGTTTGTACAATGTTTGACAAGTCGAGGGAGAAAAAAATCAGTTAATTGAAAATACGAGATATAAACTTTGTTTCGAGATGTACGGTAAAGTTAGTTGCTTACAACTAACAGTCTACGAATATATACATACTAGGAACGTGTGTATACAAGTACATATCTTCTTATGAAACTAAGAAGTTCGCCGCTTATACATACATGTGTATAGTCGCACATTATATATATAATCGCAAATGTATTTACAAAGATAATACACACGAGAACATTTGTGCGTCTTTCGTGTCGCGCGACAGAGAATAGAAAATTTATATTTATTTCACGCGCGTGTAATAAAAATAAAAATTTTCTTTGTTCGCGCGTAACATGGGAAAAACAATACACACACGCACACACAGAGAGAGAAATATAAAGAGAAAGAGAGAGATACAAGTTTATAAGAAAATATTAACTCTTTGGCTGGACATAACACAGACACATAGAAAAAAAAAAAAAAGCAGTACACTGTTAATACTACTCTTTCTTTATTGCATCCTTGATAACCCCATTCGCGCGCCAGGCCTTTGTCTAAGACAACGCTTCAAGATGTATTACGCAAAAGCTCAAATTAGAATCTCAAATTAAAGCCACATCTTTCCTCTCTGTCATTAAAAATGTCAATATTAGCAATCCCCGTCGCAATTTGCATTTGTTTTAAAGTCCAAAGTGTTGTAATTTTATCCCTCGATTATGTAGATTCTACCACAATTACGTATCGTTAAATATACGCAATTCCAGAATGCATTTCTGAGAAATTGAACTCGCGCGACGAGAACACCTCGTTTATTTTGAACAAAATTATTGCGACCAACAATAGTTTTCTGTCAACATGTCAGTCGCCGAATGAAAGTGTCTTAAAAAATTGTCTTAAAAAAAAAATAATAATTGTCTTAAAAAAAAAAAAAAAAAATCGTGCGTATCGATGAGAAAACTGCCGAAAAGCAATTCCAGAAAGAACGTGTGGTTTTTACGCACGCAAATTCAAAAACCGCTTCAACGTTTCATAATGTCTTCTATAGTGAATCCGAGCTTGGGAATGGTCTTGCCGGTTCTTTGAACGTGCATGTGATTGTTCAATCGATCCGCGATCTGTTCGACCTGCGTGGACGACACGGGCGATTCCGAGGACACTGAGGCCTCGATTCTGAGATCTTGCGGCACTTCCGAGTGCGGCATTTCCGTGCGCGGCACTTCCGTGTGCGACAAAAGATGCGTCTTCAGATTGCTCCTCTGATTAAAGCTGCGATTGCAGACCGGACATTTGTGCGGCGATTCCTCCATGTGCAGAATCCTGTGAACCGCCAGAGTCCTGCTTTGACAGAATCCTTTGCCGCAATCGGCGCATTTGAACGGCTTCTCCTTGCTGTGTATGTATCTAGAAAACGATAAATTATCTGAGGTCAGCCCTCAAGAGATCTTTAAAATAAATTATCTTATCATTTACAAACTTTACTTAATAGTTGTTTAAAGATAAAAAAATGATAGTTAAACGTTTATTTCAGTTTGCTGCATTAAACAAATTATTATAACAACAATAGCTTTATTGAGTACACAATTACGTACAAAGCGCAACCTAATATATTTCAATACAAAATAGAAAAAAAAGTAAGACAAGGCGAGGCAACAACATCATCTGCAGACTTGAATTGTTTTTATATAATGTAAATTTGATTTTTTAAAATAATATCTACGCACACGATGTGTATTATTTTGTGCACACGTGAGACTGCGCAAAAAAAACAAAATTTCTACATTTGTAAAAAAATATTTAAATTTATGTGCATTTATGTTACGGATCAATTTAACTCGCATTGTTATTCGACAGTCACAACAGGATATTCTTTCAAAAAAAGAAAAAGTACCTGAGAATATCCTATTGTGACAGATCTGCACCTCAAGGTCACTGTAGGAAAAGTTTGAAAGATATTTGAGAATATTTTCAGACTATTAAAGATTATCTCAAGGTAAAGGCGGCTCTTTAGTTATATTTATTAGACAACCTACTGCTGTTCGATTGTGTGAAGTCAACGCTACCACGTGTTACGTACTTTCACAAATTTCTTTTTTATTTTCCGTAACTTATTTGATTTTTTTTTTACGGTTAGATTACTAATTTAAGAAAATTCTACGTTTTTTTAAAACATATTGCAACTGAATTTTTTTTAATAATTTTAATTTTTTGTTTATAATTGTTATAATTATAATGTAATTTTTCTCTCAAAATATTCCGCAAAATCTTCTCAGTTATTAATCGCGCCTCTTTCTTAACAAAAATTTTAAAAACATTTTTTTATCATTTTCACGTTTATAAATTCTTTTATGTTTTTTTGTATGCAATCTTGAAAAAAAACATACGAAGTCTCTCGGATCTTTTTAGAATTTGTTGATGAATGTTTTTAATATCGCGTTTATGTAACTAAATTAAATATAATATATTTAGAATATCAGAAATTTACCGATGATCCCGCAAATGGTCCTGTCTACGAAAGGCCTTCCCGCATATGTCGCACGAGTACGGTCGCTCGTCAGTATGTGTTCTCTCGTGGATCAGCAAGTTGTAACTCTTCGTGAACTGCCGATTGCAGTATTTGCAGATAAACTGTTTCTTGGGTCTCTGGCCGGGTGTTCTTCGAGCTAAGAACGGCGGCGGCGGTGACATGGGGAACAACCCTTGATGACCCTGAGGATGATAATACAGACGTGGCGAAGGTGGACAGCAACCTCTGACCAGGAGAGCCGCGCCAGATCTAAACCAGCTGTCCAGCAAAGCAGACGGATATCCGAGGTTCTGATGCTGTGGCTGGATATGCGGCTGAAGGTGTCGCCCGAACTGCTGGGATCTTATCCACCTTGAGGTATTGTACTGCAGGTTCTGAAGCTGCTGAGGTTGTTGCTGCTGATGATTCTGCTGCTGCTGCTGAAGATGATGTTGATTACCCGAAGATAGCTGATGATAACGCACACTTGACTTTTCGACAGCTGGAGGTGTCTGCGGCGGTGTCAGCGGCTCCGTTTTTGCCTCCATCTGTGTGTCACGTGTCTCTTTAATAGATAAGCTTTTTAAATAAAAACCGAGTCGATTTTAACAATCGGCACTGAACGAACGTCACAGAATTGATTGATCGCGACCGTCAACTTTGGAAATTGAACATTTTCAATTGAACATTATCAACCGGAGCACAGATTTCCACTTCTTTAACAATCCATTCATTTGTTACGTTTGAGTGTCCCTCTAAAATTGGTAACTATCGCGGTGCAAATCAATGTCTCTCGCGTGACACGCATATCCCCGCAAACAGTCAGTGCTAAACTGAAGTCAACGAAGCGTTCAAGACGCAAAAGAAGGCCAGGGTTCCAGAGTCTCCGTACCTGGGTGCCTGACGAACTACATGGTGGCTCCTCCTACCGTGTCCTATACGCTGGATCGCCGGTTGGCGGCTCGACTTCCACAGGGGCGGAGCTTCCGGGTTGGGGTTACCCCTCGAGGCGACACGATGGGGCTACCCACCCGTGGTGAACGGGTCTCCCGCTGCCGTCTCCGTACGCTGCACGCGTAAGACACTTCGGAGCAGAGGGGGGGATTAGGCTCCGTTATACGGTATAATCAACGACGTTGTAAATATGAGAAGGAGAAATGCGTGTGAATGTTTGTGTGTGAATTGCTCCCCGAAACTATCGCGAACAATGAAAATTACTCTCCGGCTGACGGCAAGTGAAATTGTACGACGAAGAAACGAAGAAATACGTTTTCGATGATCAAAGAACGATTTCCAGTCATTTTGCGCTCATAAAGCCGCGCGTATGTGTGTGTATATTTCTCTTATGCACGATATTACATGTGTGTTACATGTAATATTGCAAACACGCGTACGGGAAATCCGAGGCAATTCCGTTATTGCAAACTCCATTGCAGCGAACGAGCGTTTCCAGCGTATAATCGGCTCATCCAAGTTTTCACGTGAGCCAACCACAGGTTCAGGCACGCGAAACTACCCCTTCCGTGGAGAGAGCTTGTCATATCACGGACTATTAGCCGTACAACATGGCACCGTTGGCTTTGCGTATTTAAAATTGTTTAACACGAGCGAGATTGTGTGCGTTATCGTTTCTATTCTTCCGTAATATTAGCGAATTAATTTCAAACTTTTTCTCGAACGTTCTTTCAATACGAAAATAAAAATTTTTTTCTGTGTAAAAACACAACCGTAGTATACAAAATAAATCATTTTTTTTTGACCGCATCAGGCAATTAGATTACTTCGTTGCGCATATGTGCTACCGATTTGACGAAGTCGACGCGTTTTGTTTCACTTTCTGAAACACGATCCATCCCTTTCTTGTTTTTTTTTCCCTTCACGGTCTCACGTAATCTTATTATGTTAACGATGTTGCGCGTATACGATATTTAGGATATTGACGCTACCGATACGATATGTTTGTGTCAACGTCGAGAAAGATAAATCTACTAAGATAAATCTTGTTTTTGTTTTTACTACACTATAGTTCTAATCTAAATAGATTTATGGTAGATTATTGAGGCGTCACCTCGAACTTTCCTTGGTAAATCCATTATTTGAAATAAAACGGCTATAAGGAGCCTTTGCAGGATGTTGTGCGGTAATAATGTTTGAAAAAATATTTGTCAAAACGTTTCGATTTTATTTGAAGTCCTTGTCAATTGATCCGCGATATAAAACAAAAAAATTAAGAAGTAATACGCATCATGTTGCAATATAAATAGTCATATTTTATAAGGTCAATCAAACTACACACATTATTGAGTTAAAACGGTAGAGAATTATGAGCGTCATGGTTGTATAAAAGTGAGATCGGTACCAAAGGATTTAATCTCAGAAAAAAACACCTAATAAAGAGATTTAGCCGAGACAATCAACTTGAAAATATTATTTCGGCGAGAAAATCACCAAGCGAGGTGACACGATACATCATTATCGGCAACAAATGTAGTAAAGATTATCTTATCCTCTTATCGATTTGTACGACAGTACAGACAGCGCGACACCGAACGAGAAACGCGTCGATTTTGCGAGAAGGAAGCTTTTGTTGATCCGTGCTAAAAATAATGACGATGTATTTTATCTACTTCTGCTGTTATACTTATCTCTCATTTATGAATCGAAAGTTTCCTCACTTTACATTTGTATAAGATTTACGCGCGAAATCTCTAAGAGATGAATCTCTTATTTGTGCACGTCACACGCAAGAAATCAATTTTTGCCTCGCAGGAGATCGGTATAAAAAAACGCTTCTTTCGCAAAGTAACATATAAAATAATCTCGATAATAAAGTCTCGACTATAATTATTGTAACAATATGAAAACGTGTCTCGAGATCATTCTCCGTTGCGAAGTCCCGCTCGTTATATACGAGAGTTTTTATCTTACGTGGGACAAAAACGACGTGCAAAAAATCCGACGAGTACGATATTTTCGCTGATCGCTTTTAGCCGGAAAAGTAATCTTGCAGCACGAGGGAGGAATGTCCCGTAATCGTTATCGTTTCTCGATCACGCCGCCGCGGAGAGATGTGAAGGGAGGAAAACTGGGATGGAAAAAAAAGAAGAAGCAAGAGAGAAACACAGGGTGAAGAGGAAAGCGGCAAGAAGGGGAAGAGGAGAAACGACTCTCTTCGAAACCTGTCTCTCGTATAATTCCGCAAAATGTTTAGCATACAAAGACAAATATAATGGTCGCCGAGATGAGGTTGCGACGAGATCACGGGCCCCGGGCGGGGATGGTTAATTCAGTTTCAAGCTCCATCAGGCAGGCAGATCCCCTTCCCCCCGCCACCCGGCCCATCCCCTTCGCACTCTCTCGTCACCCCTGAAGCGTCTTTGTACATCGCCGTCATCCACTCCCTCGTGTTTCCTCTTTCTCTTCCCTCCCTCTCTCTCTCCCTTTCTCTCTCGTGTCTCCCGTTTGCGCGCTGCCACCCCTTGCGAAATTGCACAGGTACGGGAACTACCAAATGGAACATGTACTTGTTCGAAATATGTATATCTACACTCACTGACACGGTGGATTAAAATTTTTTCGGAAACACATATATGCGCGTTCCAAACGTTTCTCTCGTACAATATAATTCGATAAGTAAAATAGTTTACAAAAAATTCAATATACATAATTAAACATTTTTAGTGTTAAAGAAGTAAATCTAGAAGATTAAAAAAATTAATTCTTTGGTCAATTCTTCTAGAAGATTGACTTTTTTAACACTAAATTTTTTTAAATTTTACCAGATGCATTATCGTTAACTTTACTGGAAAAAGGCATTTCTAAAGTGTTTTTCTAATTGGTTTTTGAAAGAATTTTGAATTGTTCAGAATTTTGAATTGTTCAGAATATTTAGAAAATGTTAATTTCAGATAGAAAAAAAGTAGATTTCTTGTCACACATATTGTTCCATTAGATACATTTATTTGATGTTTTCTTTATATATTTCTCACCAGAAATAGTTCACTATTCATTCTATAGGAATGCTCATGACTCTGAAAAAGAGATACCAGTATTTATCTTTTTATCTTAAGAGAGACGAAATCTCAGTTTTAGAATCTTGGCTCGGTTTTTCGGTTTTCTCATTCAAAACTTTCACCAAAAATATCTTGCATTTTTTTTCGCAATATTTTAAACTTAGATAAGGAGGTATAGGGGAGTATAGGGTACAGAGGTATAAGATCCATCAAATGTCCAAGAAAAAAAGAAGACGGATAGCTACCCAAGTAGCTAGAGTCAGAGTAATGCGGGAGAAATATAAAGTATTTAGAAGATGCCCTAAAACAACGGACGGTTATAATCACCGCGTAACGCCTTCGAAAAATCCGCTCGAACATTCTCGGCACTTTAAAAAAACAAAAACAGTGTCCGAGGAAAAGAGGACGAATTGGTGGCAATTCTATATACGGGCATTTATCATATACGAGATGCAAATATAGCATCGCATATGAATTTACAAATTGAAATTTTAATTCAAAATTCACGTGTAAAATTTACACAAAGAAAAATATAAATAAATGTATATATGTTTATTTATTTCGCAACGAACATCCAGCGTGAGGCTCTCACTGACCGTTTTACATCTTGTATTTTTATTTTGACTTTTCATTAAAAATGGCACATATATAAATCTTTTTTGTCTCAAGCTACTATCGAATCAGTTTTTGTTGATAGCAGATCAACTGCAGTAAATAAGAAAGATGTGATTAGATATGATCTGTGATTCAAAAGACAGATCACCAAGATAGGAAACAGAAAAAAAAAGAGACTGAAACTTAAAAAATGGTTGCTTACCGATTTTTTGCTTTTTTGAAAGGTCTTCTCAGAAATATACACCTTTTTAGAGTACTTCTTATGTTATATTTTCATGGGTCTATTGTCATTTTTAGATAAATAAATACATGTTTACGTTTACAAGGGGAAAAAGAAACTGAATACCAGGTATCAAAGGTCTGTTCGTATGGTCTCGGTTCGTGATAACTTTGTTTCGCGCGTGAACACACAAGTAACACAAGTAACAATGAAAGTTAAAATAACTCAAAATTCCAATTAATTTACAAATTAACAATTCCCAATTAACTTACAACAATGTCTACATTAATAATGACTTAAGGCTCGTTGAAATTAAACCAAGAAATATATAAGACCTTACGAGCCGTTCCCAGGATGTTGAGCGGAAACTGTACGTGTATATGTATATATATATATATATATATGCACACGTAACGAGTTCAACTTGTAAATTTTTACAAGTGAGTATTTTTTGAATTGAAATCTCAATTCTTAAATTCATACGGGATGCTAGATTTGCATCTCACATATGAGAGACCCCGGATACCCTCCTAACTAATGTCTACATTGTTTTTGACTGTTAATCTGTCGCTTGGGTCGATGTTTCGTTTTCCGTGAGTAATGTCGGGGTCTCTCTCTTTCAACTCAGAAGCGCAAACTCACCGATCATCCCCCTTTGAACACGACGCTCGTTATTTCCTTCTATTAGAGCTTCAGATCGTTTATAGACGATATCGTCTGCTTAGTCTCAATCGCCGAGCAGACGCCCATCGCTTCTGCCAGTCTTTCTCTCTTTCTCTCTCTTTTTCTCTCACTCTATCTCGGCTCATAGGGGTGTCATATGCCTCATTCAGATAATATCTGAGCGAGAAGCGTACGTCGTAAAATGTCACATACTTAACTCCCATGCGATACGCGAAGTTGTTGTGGGGCGCGCATGAACTTAAACAGAGATCCTCTATAAACTACCGAACAGTTTACATTACATGTATATTTCTATTGCACCTTCATTCGATACGTGCGTGAGAATTCGCTGCCCTGTCGATTCATCACTTTGGAGAAATGTATTCGCAATCCCTCAACGGCGTAGATCTCGCAATGTGAAATATTTACGAAACAAGTGAAATTTCTTTGTTCGAGAAAAAAAAGATATCGCCGCGCGCGCGATGTGTAATTTTCCTCCTCTGCATTTCGCGAAACATTTATATATATAATCGTCGGTGTAAACGCGCAAATGCGAACACGACTTTCGCGGCTGATACGCGCAATCAAGTACAAGTTATCTCTCTTTGAATTTTTGCCGACAGCACAGATGCATATATTGTTTTCGATGGACGATAAAATGTCACCACGTCGGCAGCTTGTACTCGGGGCCTCGTGTGGCCACACCCACTCCATTAAATCGAGTCCCGATATCGTTGTAAGACTCTTATCTGCTGTTATCTCGCCTTTGCTGATTCAGCATTCGCCCAACCGTGCTACCGTGCTGATAGTAATTCTATTTTAATGTCAACGCGCATACACACACCGATTCCCGATTGCGAAATCGATATTTCTCTTTCTCTTTCTCTCTCTCTCTCGTTCGTGCGAGGCGAAAATCGAACTCGTACGAACACGCATCGAGCAATTAATAATCTGATCGACACTTCGAACGAGTTTACCTCAACGACACAATGACACGATGGCGATGTGTGTTGATCGGATCGACATTTTCCGAACATACATTTCTGTATCTTTCTGCCTCGCGCGCAAACGCCGTTTTATATCGCGACAAATTTACATTTATTCATAAATCTATATATTTCGAACAGAAGAGTATTTCCCCGCGCGCTTTAAACGATCGAGCGCAGAAAATTAGCAATCTCGGCGGAAACGCGCGCGCGAGAGAGAGAGAGAGATCCGCTCTCGTCAAAGGCAGATCGCACGTCTCTTTTCCGCGACGCACGTACGTCAGCGCGGGCGCGTTTCAGTATTTTACGGCGAAGGTAGTCGACGCGCTATAGTGCAGATCAAAGGCGCCGCTATCGGCCGCGAAGCTGTTTTATGCTCGCGTGGCGTTCGCACGTGTGTGTACTTTACGCACACACCGTGGCGCGCGGTGCGTTTACACAACGCGCGCGAGAAAGATTTCTTTCGAGCAGGGCCGGTGCGCGGCGACAAAAGGTCGCGAAATCTTTGAGAATCGCAAAATGTGCAATACAAATATATCGCGCACGTAACAAGACAAAAACACACTTGGATTACTCTATTTTAATGATTCTTCTAAAAAATACCGTGTAACTTACAAAGAGAATAATTCAAGATAATCGAAAGTTTTTTAACGTCACAAACAATATAAATCTTTAGAATTTCTAAGTTAATATTATAAGTACATTTTTTTAATTATGTTTATTTAAGAAATATTTTAGAAATTCTAAAGATTAAATTGTCTGTAACATGGAAACTATTTTGAGTTATCGTTTTAACGTAAAAAAAAAAAACATGTAAATTATACGGTTTCCAAAAAAGTTTGTATTTTTAAAACCATTTTACATAATTATAAAATAATTATTTCATGCTAAAGTAAATTAAAAAAAATGTGAACATAAAGTGAACATAAATAAAAATTAAAGCTGTTAAATCGCAACTGCGCGATTACGTGAGACACACGATTGTTTTTATTATTTATGAGAAATAGGCGCGTTTTACCAATTTGACAGTATTGCGCATTATCTATCAACTACATAAGACATTTTTTCGCTCAAATCGACAAAGAACTTAAGCGGCAAGCTTTCTCGTTTACGATCAATTCTCGTTTGCGCTATCGAAGGAAATCTTATCACTGTGCAAAGCGCACGGAGACCGGCAATCGCGTGCTTCCTCGATGCTTTGATACGGCGCGTTCCAATATACATTGCGGAAAGTCCGTTTCCAAGAAGCGCCGCTTCTTCAAACCTTCCGAAAAGACAGACGACAATCCTTTATTTCCTCAAGGCGTGTTCCGAATAAGAGAGCAATCGATAATAGCAACGCTTTATAGTTTCGCGCGCTGAACGAATTTGATCGAGTTACACGCGTTTCGTCTTTCGTGGAATTTCTGTGATTTTTTTTCAATTCGTCGATATATAAATTTTTTTTTCCGCTCGTGTCTGAAACGCGATGAAACGCGAGTTCAAAGACGGCGAAATTCAGAAGCGCGACAAAACGTCCGGCTCTGGTGCCGCCTCATTATCCTCTGCGAATTATGTGCGAAAACACGATCAACGTTATATTGCATAAATGGTAATCGTCGCGCGATTAACACGTTGTAATCGCGTTTCTCATCATCATCGAATCGCATTAAATTTCGATATTACACGCGCTCGCGACGCCGTCGACGCGTCATTTGCGCGTATTTTGCGTGGTGAATAATATAAACGTGTGTAAAAAGCAAAATAGAATATCAATGATTTTTATTATCCCATAATTTTTTATTATACCGCGTTTATGTCGCTTAAATTCTTTAACGATTTCTGATTTTCTTTTTTTTTTTTTTTTTGTCGCTACTTGTTATCTCTTCGCGAGATTTCCTTCCCGAGGAATTTCGTGTCGCGCGCGCAACTCTTCCGCAACAGGGACACTTGAATAATCACGGTCTTTGACTTGTGGAGAGAAAAAAAAGAAAGAAGAAAGCACTAACGGTAGCTATAGATCGCGTAGCACTTCGATTCTGGCACGCCGATCGTCAAGAGAGCGCGGCTATTGCGTAGTGTTAAAAAGTTGATAGGTACGTTACGGCAGTCGGCTGCTGTGATGACATTCTTACGCGGGTGTCTGCTTCACGTCATTCGGCGATTACGCTTCGCTCTAATCAAATGAGACGCCACGTTAAATTCTTTGATAAACAAGCAAAACTTATCTCACCTCACACAGACAGCGTCTCTCTTGACATTTTAGTTGAGATATAATTTAAAAAAAAAAAAAAATAAAAATTTCATGTGTTTTTAACCAAGTCGTAAATCCTCAAACTCTGTTCAAGAGTTCGGAGGGTCAAAGAGTTGTAAAGTTTCGCCGATCCGTTTTGGACGGTTTCATTGTTAGTCGAATTTCTATAGGTTTGAATTTCCTAGCTATTGTACATTCTTTGTTACGTCGAAAGAAAATTGTCGCTGTCTCTTATGTAAGAGGAGAGAGCAACGCACACACACGCGCACACACGTGTGCGTACGCGCGTTCGTTTTATGCGTTTCGAGGATTGCCCTTGTGGCCACTTAAGTATATTGACCGACTATCCAGCTCAGCCGTCAAGTTTGTGTTGGGACGTTTCAGCGCAATAAATATTTCGTGAAATATATGCGCTTCGAGAGCGGCCGAACAGATTCCGCACGGACCTCCCTGACAGTTAGTTTGCGGGGAGGGAAGAAAACCCTCTAAAAATTTTATGTGAGTGGGTGGTTACGGTCACGGCTCTACACGGTGTCTGTGCAGTGTCACTTGGCGCTGCACATATATCGTTACGGTGTTACATGCGATCGTTTCAAAAACGGGACGAGACCCGCGATTCTCTCAGCTAACACTCGCGATGGGAAGAAACTGCGTCCGATCCGATATATACATATGTATATATATATGAAGACTTAGTCAAAGTCCTCTCTCTGTACCTTATCGGGAGAACTAAGTTTATATATATATATATTATAATTAATATAATTTAATATAATTTAAGAGCTACTTAAAAATAGATGAAAAAATAAAATTGCGAGTAATTTGTGTTTTAAATTCAGACTTTTCGAATTACCTAGCGAGCTTCTATATGTTATTAATTATTTATATTCCATTTTATAACTCGACTTTTTTATGTAATGCGGATTTTGTGCTCAAAAAAAAATATACACAAAAAAAGATAAATCTTTCTGACAGATCGGACGTTCTTTCTTTCTATCGCGAGTGTTAGCTGAGAATAGTAGATCTCGTCCCGTTTTCAAACGATTACATGTCACACTGTAACGATATACATATATACAGTGGATCCAAAAAGTATTGACACACTCACATTTTTTAAAATATCTTTTTATGTATCTTTATACGGTGAAGTGATATATTAATACAAAGTATGTCCATTAATGTCTTATGATATACAGGAGCAGTGTATTTTTCAAGAACTCTCAATATTGTAATTGAAACAAGTTAAAAAAAAAAAAATTTTATACTCAAAAAAGTATTAGCACACTTGCGTTTTACATAGGAGATACACAATTCTCTTGAAGTTTTTAATAATCGAAACAAGTTTTTATAATCTTGCACTCTGTAGTAAATTATTTCGCGACACATCGATATGCATTTGAGCACTCATAATTTCTTTGATAAATGCTAAATTTTCAACTCCATTACAAGATATACAACCCCAAACTAATATGTGCATTATTATTAAATATGAGCGTGGCACTACTTTTTGGAGTCATTGTATATATGAAGACTTGCAATTAGCCTTCCAATGATAACGTGACTTCACCTTATAGAGCAAACCCGCACGAGTTTACGAGTTGGATGAGTCTAAGTGCTTCTTATCTGTAGAGATTTATTTTTCTTTTGTTGACTATAGAAAAGAAAAAGAAAAACTTCGTTAAAAAACTAATCGATCTTCACACAAAAAGTGAAGAGTAAGATATACTCTAAAGAGTGTATCTTGTTGCACGGATAAGTATGACGTAGATTTGAAGAATGCATGCGTGTGATAATCTGTGTGTGGTCTTCGGTAAGATAGAATTTATTATATGCCTGAAGTTTCACGCTCAATTTTTCCGCTTATAACAACGCAGCATCTGTGAGTGGCTACCAGAAGGTTTTACTCGAGCGCGAAAACCTTGAAACTGATTGCCACTAAATTACCCATCCATAATTGTTTGACAAATATACGTACACCACAGACAAACGCGCGCCCACACATACATACACGAAAGTTATCTTACACATAAAAAATTACCTTACTCCGGAAGCAAAAACACAAAAGTGACCGAGACAGATTTTAGATTTTAGTACTCATTGTTCTCTTTCTTTCTACTTTCTTGTTACTAAAAGATAGAACATTCGGAACAGATCAATGAGGATTTGTACGACAGGCACAGTAGGAGAAAACATCGCAAACTCGGTCGTAGAAAAAGAATTTAGCACTTGAGGCGCGTGCCTCTTCAAGGCCAATGCTCGTTCTTTTTTATTGTTGGTCCTTTTGCTAACTACAGCATCAGTTCTACTGTGAGATCATGTGTCTGACAAACATGAGACTGGGTGGAGATAATCCAAGAGACCGACATCCTGAATTCAGTTTGAAAATGTATAATTTAGGAAACCTACACTTTTTTATGTTTAGCGTCTCATTTGTCATTTTATCATTTCTTGTCGATGATTTGACGTTAGAAGAGCTCGTACGATTTTACATAAAAGAGGATGGCCATTACAAACTCCACTCGCGTGTAATTTTGAGAATTGACGAAAAAAAAAACCCAATATTCATGAAAGATTCTATGAAATACAAATATATCTCAAGAGAGAACCAAATGCTGGATGGGAAATATATTTGTAAAAAATTGTATTTTCAAATACACGTGGAAATTCGAATTAAATTAAAAAAAAAACTGTTCAGACTATTCACCGCGATTACGATGACTATTTATTTTCAAACGTTAATTTAACCCTGATCGCGTAAACCCCGAACATTAATGTCCGAGCGATTTTTGACAACAAGAAAATCTTGTTAACTATCTAGTGGAAGAATTTCTAAAACACTATATCAAAACTAATGTTATTTCCTTATAATAGAATGTTGAAAAAAAAACTCCATGAATTTCCACAGAGTTTTTGCAACGTTCAAACCAATAGAAAAACCACGTCAGACATAAATGTCAAGGGTTTACAGGATTAAGGTTTAATAGAATTCTAGAATATATATTTTAAAAAGAAAGAGAGAAATCACTTTTTAGAATATACTTTTAAGGCACATACGTCAACCGCGCAGTCTAGATCGAATGGTAAACTATGCGCAGAATCAATCGAAAAATTTTTTGAAAAGTGAAGATTGCTTATTGTGCAAATGACGACACATTTCTCACATTCCTTGGAATTCAGATACACATTTCGAACTGTCTAAAAATTCGAATTGTCTGTCACCGCGGAATTTTCCGCTATTTTTTTGAGAAAAGAAGCCTAAGACATCACACTACCGTAGACTACTAAAATCGTACGAGCAAGATTGATAGCAGAACTAAGCGATTTCTTTCAACCGCGCTTACTGCGGTAGTTGTTTCTTTGTACATTTGTGACGGCTTACAAACTCACTGCTATTATTGCAAAAGAATTACGAAGAAGGACCGGACAATGACATATTGAGGAGATCGGTCAATGCCACGCGCCAAGCCGGTAGTCCCGGTCGAATTTCGAGACTCAAGGCTACCGAGTTCCGATCGTAATGTTTGCTCCTGAAGGACAAATCCCACAGTTCCAGAACACGTGTACGTGAGCGCGCGTTTCCGTACAAGCGTTTCAGAAAAAAGAAACAAAAAAAAAAAAGTAGCAAAAAAAAGAGATGTAATAAACGGAAGTACCAACTCTCCTGTGTTTGCACCCGTGCACCTGAAAAAATTTAACAATAAAATTACCATTTTATGACGTCCCACAGATAAATTCAGAAGCGACGGTTTCTCTTTCGTCTCGACAAAATGACGACAAACTCGAGCTATCGTTTATACACGAATACAAATAAAATGCCAGACTGTAAACGCGTAAGAGACAATATATGCGCGCGAAAAATGTTCTACAAAATTTGCTTTGGAAATTGTTCCATCAACTACGTTGCAAATCGTATATAATTATTTCACATGCTCAATCTCTCGATAAATATATACATAACGAGTATTACTAATAATTCCCATTCTGAATGCGCGCTACGCGTGAATATATACTACACTAAATGTGTAATATACTACAAAACTAAGTAAAAATATAAAATCTATCAGAAATGCATAGTTCGCGATAAGCTCATCGCATGCGAAAAGGTTCGTTTCATCGAAAATCACCGGAGTCTCTCTCTCTCTCTCTCTCTCTTACGCGGAAGAGCCGTCGAAAGCGAGGAAGGAAGCGGAGGCAGAGAGGACGAAGGAAGGAAAAGGGTATGGAACAAGGACGGCGCCGCCGCCTCTGATCTCGGCGATTCCATCATCAGCGACTCGGAGCCCGGAATGGCAGATAAAAGGCAATTGAATTTAAATCATGAATACGAACGAAGCGAGGAGAGGTGGAGAGAAAGAGAGAGAGAGAGAGAGAGAGAGAGAGAGAGAGAGAAAGAGACAGAGAGACGGAGAGAGAAAGAGATCGGAAACGCGTGCAGCCTCGCGCGGAGGAAACGAGAGGAAACGACAGACATGCGAAGAGACTGTGCAAGCTCCGAGCCCCGACGGCAATCGACGGTGGTAGCTTTGTGACGATAATAGCTTCAACCCCCGGGCCTCCTATCCCCTGGGCTCTCCGCGTCCCTTCTCGTTTACCGGATGAATACGCGGAGACACACAAACACACCTACGTACACGCGCGTGTACAACGAAAACGCGCGTATATTGCGCCCTTTCCCTATCCTCCCTCTTCCTTCTCTCTCTCTCATGTCGATTCTGTTATACTCGCGAATACACGTGTGTAGCAATGCAAACGGGGCAAATTGACGGTACGCACCATCACGGTCGGCTCTGAAAATATCCTATTAATTACAGGTACAAAAGTGCGTTACGCGCAAACGTCGTTTGCGGATTAAACGACGTATTTTGCGCTGATGGCGCACGGCTTTATCGGGAGCAAATTAATTCCCATCGTTTGGTTTTCTAGTTGCAATCGCCCGGAAAAAAAAAAAAAAAAAAATACAGGGTAAACAATTCTGTTAGTTGTTAGTAGTAAAGCAAACTGTGCGAGGATAAAAAAAATACATACGCGCGCGCACAAACTGTAAACGCGCTCGATCGTTTTTTGTTCGCGCAAAGTGTATCAATATAAAGATTCGATAAAATTGAAAAAAATCTCGATATAACAATATTAAATATTAAAAAATGTATTAATACAAATGTGTTTCGTACGTAAGAAAATACGTGCTCGCAATTTTGCCTCAATCGTGATGTGCCACCGAAAAACGAAACACTCGCCTCGCACTCGTTCGATTTTCAATCGGTATCGATACCGATTTCGCTGTTAGCGGCGCTTTTATAATCAAAATAAATTGCGTCGCGTATAAACACCGTGACGAGCATGTACACATGTAGTGTGTGTGTACACACACGAATAAATATCGAATAAGTATCGCTATCGGATAATTATCGGATAACAAATGACCGCTTTGACGGACGCGGCAGAGCGAAAGCCCCCGAGCGCGTTTCCTGGAGAAGCTTCTCTGATCGATCCTTCAACCCTCCCGTTCAGACACTCATGGCAGCCCCGGACGTCGACATCACGACGCCTGCTCTTTCTATCTCTGTCTCTCTCTTTCTCTCTCTCTCTCTCTGTCACGAGCTCCACCCACGTATCGAGGCGTCGTACATGCGCAACCCAGACGGTTCGCGAGATGACATGTTCGCCAAACATCATAAAACGGCCGCCCCGTAATCAAGCCGGTTGCAATTAGCAGGCGCGCGCGCACATGCACACGCACCGTCGCCGTTCGCAGGAACGAGTTTGTTATTTATTTACGTGCAAACTCACCGATGAATCCTCACAGCAGACGAACTTTGTTCAACTTACATCTCGGTGTTGCGAAACACAATTGATAACACACGCATCACGAACACAGACACAAATAAACAATATGTGTCGTGTCACATGAAAGCCAAACGTCGATGTGTCACAAATTGCAAGTATTTTTGGTTGAGAAAGAAAAAATGTGAAAGGTTTAAAATCGCAGAGGGAAGATAAATAAATTCTCGACAATTTAGTCATGCAGACATTTGTGTGTGCAAAAAGATTTACAGTCTGCTATTACAGACTTGTAATAGCATTTCTATACATTGGTCCTTTTCTGCTATTATAACATTGTTCTCTCATCGACCTTAAAATTTCTCCCAAATATATTCAACAAGCTTGAGATTTTTCCTTCTAAAATTTATGGGAAAAAAAAGCGACTTTTTGCGAGAATTTTTTTACTCTAAAAAAAAGCCATTTCCCATAGGAAACGCGTAACTGATCGGACTTCCTTTTTACAAAAAAAAGAACAAAGTATTCATTTGTGTTCGTGAATTTCTTTAGAGATTTTCTTTTGTATCTGTGTACGTAAGAAGCTTGTAATTTCTAGACGAAAAGTCTAGACTTTGAAAATCTATTTTTATCTCTTACTCAGAAGATACATCTCGATATTGACAGACCTGGGAACCTTTCTATGCATCTGACTTTATCTTATAAAAAAGTCTGACTTAACAATGAAAAGTGTAGATAGAGCAAGTATCGAGATATAGTAAATATCGATGCGACTCCTTGCGCAATCGTATCTCACCCGATAAGTTGATTTGACTCGACAGATAATTTTGAAGATAACGTACAGTAAGATAAGACACGTGGCGACATCTATTAGAAAGTATGTTAAATTAACCTTTTAGTGCCAAATATGGATCTTTGAGATCAACTCAAAAGTTTTAAACCAGTGTCTCTACTAAGTATTAATTTAGTGCGACATTTGAAGGACAAAAAACTTTACGGTTTTAGCAGAGAGAAGACTGACAGCGGCCAGGACCATATAAAAAACTGTAATAGCTTTTCCGCCTTGTATGTCAACGCTATGTCCATGGGTGGTGCGCGATAGCAACTACAACTATGTTCACAAGACTCGTCGGTACGTGCGCTGTGTCCAAACGTGGACATGGTTTTATTCCTCGCTATGTCCACAGCGTGCACAATTTCTATTCTGTTCATATCCTGACAGATTAAGTTCACACCTTCACCGGACAGGGAAAAGGGTAAAAAAGAAAATATTATATATATTATATGTAATATTCTATATCTATATATAATACACACACATACGCATATATATATATATATATATATATGCCGTAATCACGTGATCGAAGTCAGTAAAACCGCCGCGGTCGCGCGGCCGAGGTCAGTGACTTCACCGCGTCGCGCGACTGAGGTCATTGACCCCGTC
>NW_018020593.1:608313-836186 GCF_002006095.1 Pseudomyrmex gracilis | reverse complement strand
GGAAGTCAGTGACATTACTGTAGTATGTATATAATACATATAATACAATATAAAGTATAATATTATAAATATATAATAAATTATATGTATAATATGTATTATTTAATGTTATATTTAATATAAATTACAGTCAAGTTATTTTCACGTGTTGTTTTTCTACTCTTTCTTGTCACTTGACTTTAGTTACGTTTTTAATTTTCTCTACATATACGACGAACTGTCTCAAAATCGCTTTTCATTATTTACTCTCACGATCTTGCCGATTCAATTCGACTCGATCAACCAACCAACCAATCGGCAACGCGGAAAAGAGGCAACGCGCACTTCTCGGTCCGAATGCCTTTTTTAATATAGGATATTCAAACTTAAAATCGCGTGGATCTCACAGACCTAGTCAGGACAACTCGTATGTCATTTTTTGTCTGGCACTGAAAAGTTAATATATTACTCGCACAATATCTTTCGTCTTGCTTACATAAATTCAAAATGAAAAAAAAAAAACATATCTATACATATATTCGCGAACAACTAAATAGTACCAAGTGCACTCAAAAATGTACCGACAGTTCTTAATTGATGTTTGCGAGATGTTTCTCTAAAGATACACGGGTGTTCAGAAATAAGACAACGGGATATATTGCGAGTTTATTAATTATTAATATTATTATACTTAATATATATATATATTTTTAACATATATATGTGTGTGTACATATATGTATATATACACGAACGTCCGACACGTACATTTCCGGATGCACGCATTAACACACGCGTCCAACACTCTCACGCGCACACGCAAAAATTCAACACGCAAAAACATTTTTGTCGGATATGCATGTATATATACAAGACACCCTGTACGTTACGATACAACCGCAATTTAAATAAGATACATGCAAAGAACGTTATATTTAGCTCAAACAAGAGATATACAAGCCGTAACTATCCGATAAAGAGAGTTGGCTCGTCATTATATTAGGCGTCTTTATCTTTTTTTTCTTTTTTTCTCTTTTATTTTAATTCCCATTAGATCGGCTTCTCTCTCTTTCTCTCTGTGTATGTGTGTGTACCGCATTTCCCCCGGCACGTTCGCCGGTTGTACCGTTTTTCACAGAATATCCTGCAGAACGTATATGCATATATGTATACGCGTATGCGATTGTGTTTTATGTAATTGTACCTGTGTGTGTGTGTATGTGTGTTTATCTGTGTGCGTGTACGCAGTCGAATCAGCCCTTTCGAGACACTTCGACAACTTCATAATTTATATGAAAAGCGTGATAACACATGTATATACTGCATTGTACGGAACATCTATTTTTGTCTGCAAATACGAATTCTATTATTGAGATGTTGTCGATCTAACATTGGCGGATAATAACATTCCCCATCGCGAGAAAATAGTTTTATAGCGGATCCCGGACGGAATTCGGCGCGGTTCGAAAACGAGGAAACGACAAATAATACGCATATTAATACGCGTATTATGTACGTACACGATATAAATCTCGTCGATCGATTCGAGCCGCGCGCGGAATCTCGTCCGCGGTTTTTTTGTTTTTCGCACATTTTTTTTAATTTTTTGTTACACGAAGACAAAAAACTCCGTCCAAAAGTTTCTCTTTCAGTACTTATGTTTCTGGTAGTGTACTGTGTTATTACAAACACACCACTCGTATAATATATTTTCGGTTTCGTTGAGAAAAATTGTCTTTTTAAACCAGCATCGATACACCAACGGGTTTTTAATCGCCACGTCTAAAAGCAGGATCGGCGTGAAAATTATTGTTATCATTATTATTAATATTATTATTACTGATATTATTATTATTATTATTATTATCGCAAAAAGCCGACGAGTGTACGTCATCGGTTGTATATGCATTTCCCGCGTAACAATAATTAGGCTTAGAACAATTGTTTTGTTTTTTTCTTCGAAGAATTATATAAAAATTGCAAATCCACAATTTCTTAAGTCTAGAGACCTCGCAAATTCCGTTACTCGAGGGAGGGGGGAGGGAAAAGATCCCTCGTTTAACGCGTTTTCAAATTTTTCGATACGTAACGATAAAACATCTAAAACATAGAAACCAATATGTATATATATATATATATCATAACACATAAAAAGCGCGAGAAACTTTATACGTACGACGCGTTAAAAACTTGCTTTCAAAGAATAAAAAACAATTATAAATTCAAATTCGATGATTCGATTATCATAGAAGATACAAAGCGAGAGCTTTACGCGAACGTGTAAAAACGTAATAATAACATGTTACTTTCTGTACACAAACAATGATGTGCCAATCGATCCTCAATCAATATATAAAGATTCGATAGTAGAATTTATGACGCACAAATAAAAGGATACAATTATTAACGTTTTTTTTTTTTGTTTTTTTTTTACACGTACGAGGAAAAAAAGCAATAGAATTTACGTTACTCACACAAACACCGCTATCAAAAACGATATAAATAAAATTTCGTCTTTTTTGTCATACTCTATCAGATAATTATATAAATTACAATTGGGTTAAACCTGGCACGATATATATGTATAATATCTTGCAAAAAGAATCGATACTTAGTTATTTGGCTTGTCAGCATCTGAAATATATAATACAAAACAAAATGAATTTTGATATAGGCAACACGCGCAAATCCAACAAAATTAAAATTTAAAAAGTTACATTATTGTGTTTACATACACATTTTCTTTATACACACAAGCTGTTCTCTCTCTCTCCTTAATTAAGACAATATATCGAGCAAGTTCGTCTCTACTGCGATCAATTAATACAAACGTGTCGGTTTTTACTCAAACGGAAAAACTTCATCGATTGGTTGTGATGCCACAAAAAAAAAAAAAAAAACCACCGATGTGAGGTTTTAACAGAATTCACGGGAACGAGACGCAGAGAGTCGAAAATGAAGTTTTTTGATTGACTTCGGAAGCGGAAAGAAAGGAGAATCAGCAGCAGAAAAAGCAAACAACGATAATAATCTGTAACATCCTAAAGGGACAAGAACTTCGCGCGATCTTAGGCGAGATTTTAGGCGAAGAAATGCACATCTGTCACACAAACTCATCATCAGAATTTCTTAAATGCTGGTTTTGTACACACGGTTAAAATTAGATGTTGCGTCAATCTTACGTAATCGCTTCAGAGTTATCGTAACATCTTATTCGAGGTGTCACCCGCTATTTTGTTTCACACGCTTATATATATGTATATATATAGAATTTAATTATTATATGTAATATTTTGTGTATCGTATTTATACAGTAACAGTCAACTTTATATTATTATTCTTATAGGCTGTATGTCATTCAGGATGACACGATCTCAAACCAAATATCGCAGTGATTCTGAAGATGATTACGAAAGATTTGTACGATAATATGTAATCAAATGTCTTTTTGTTTTTTTTTTAAATAAACGAAATGTTTTATTTATAAAACGTGCATTTTTAAATCGCTGTTTTAATCGTTTGGCTTATTTTTTGTGTGTATTTTAAAATCGTATATTGCAATCTCGCGCGCGCGATATAAAAAATTTCATTTTTCGCAACATTTTCGCGGTTTGCTTTTTCTCGCTGAATCTTATCGACTGTTCAATGTTAACTAGAGAGTTATTATATACGCAAGAACAAATTGATCATTCTCTTAAGAATCGGCGACAAAAATATATGCTCGCCTACATATGCTAAAAAAAACTTCACATCATTCCAATAAAATACGATATTAATGCAGTACAACCAGAACTATAGGTACCAACGACGCTTAATTTGTTTCTGTTTTTCTTTTCTCAAACGATTTAAAATAGGCTACCAATCCGTACACTAGGAAGAGATTGGCGGATTAATGTAATTGCCGTCGAAAGGCAGAGAAAAATAAAGAATTATGAATTATATTTACATATAACAGTTCTTATATATACCCGGCGCTCTGTTTTCGGTTTTAGACCAGCCGAGCCAATGTCAGAACGATCGATATATACCCTGCCTACTCGTTGCTATCATGGGGAACACAAGAGGCGTTTTAGCCGTGCCACCTCGCGCTCGCGCTTGTGCACCAATTTCTTCTTCTTTCTCTCTTCCTCTCGCGCGCGCGCTACACACGGAAGCGGCTGAAGTTATGCGCATTCGGAGCTACGCATTTTATTAATATTAATATTATTATTATTATTATTATTATTAATTTTGTTTAGTTCTGCTTGAGTTTCGCGAAGTCGATCTCAGCGTAGGTGAAGTTGTCCTGCGTGGACGCCGGCGACACAGGCGCTGTATTGCCGCATTCCGGTAGATCGAGACTAGCGTAATGTAGAATTGACGCGCCCGGTTGCAACTTCTCGTAGCCCTCGGAGTCCAACGGACTCGGCGTGGGTGTGGGCGTGGGCGTCGGCGTGGGAGTTTCGTCGATGAACTTCGGGGAGGATGGCTTCGACTGTTGTACGCTCGACGGTTTGAAACCCGGAGTAGGACTGGTGTTCGTCGGCGAGGCCGTGACGAGGCGCGGTTTCGACACCGTTAGATCCGTGAGTTTCTTGGTTATTAGGTTGACCGACTTGTTGTGTTCTTGCGACGACGACGTGGATTTCGATATAATCCGAACGGTGGTCGTTTTCTCTACAGGACTAGGCGGCTTCTCGTTGTTCATCTTCGACGACGGTTTCGTCTCCGTCGACAGGGTGGAACACGATGTGAAGACCTTATTCACGGGTTCCATGATCGCGTATTCACTGTCCTCGTCCTGTTTCGGTGCGTCTGTCATAGAAAAATTGTCGTTTTTCTTTGTAAAAGGCTTTACAGGTGACTGAGGACTGTTCAGGGAAAAAGGAAAAATAGTGGACGAGGAGCCCGTGAGCGTTGCTCGCGGCGGAGAAGCGGGTGTGCTTGCCAGACTCTCGGACGTCGGACTGCCGTTCAAAGGTAGGAAACTGGGAGTTTTATTAGACGGCTTGCTGCCCGCTTGAATCGCGATCGGTTGCGATCGCGATTTCTCCTTGCGGCTGGCCGTGTGTGTCTTGCGGTTGTTGCGATTGTTCCCCATGTTCATGTTTATGTAGTCCTGATCTAAAGACGGTCGCGTTTTAAAAGACATCTCTACGTATCCCTCCGGAGGACGCCTCGGCTGCGGAAGATCCATCGGCGCTGTTCTTGTACTACCTGAATATTCATTGTTTTCTTGGAATTATTATATGATCTATTACAATGAATATTATTTTGCAATACGTACACACACACATGCGCGAATTTGCAGAAAAATCACATTCGACTTACCTGGCGGTCCATTAGTTTGGTAAGTATCCTCTTGCATAGGCGACGACACTTGTTTCGGACTTGTTTCCAAACGCGACCAATCCTCCTTCACGCCATCCATCTTCAAGTAAGGCCCTTCCGCTTCCTCCACCGGTTTCAGGGTCGTGATTACAGATTTGTGGGTAAAAGGTAACGATGATATATGCATGTGGCTATGGTTGTGGTTGGCAGTGATTGTATTGTTATTATTATTGCGATTAATCTGCACGAGAAAGAAAACACAAATTTTGTTTATTGTTTCACGATAAAATAGAATATAAATTTTACCGGTAGATTAAACATCGATGTAACACCTTATTTATGCCACTCATATCGACGTATGGGGCAGTGGTCGATATGGGAGCTTGTCCGGGCGACATGTCGACGTAGGAACTAGTGTCGGTGGCAGTAGAGTACAATTGCGGTTGCGACTGCAGCTGGGAACAGGACGTCGGTGGCGAGGAGTGAGCGGTCGAAACACTGGGTCTCGTGAAATCCAATTCCATGAGATCCTCCATACGATCGGACGCTCCGGAGCAGCCCGAATTGTGTCCCCAGGAACTCGATAGCAACGGCGCGGAGCTTGACTTCGAGTTCGAGTCCGAACCGGCCGGCAGTGGCACGGTGGCCACGTTAGCTAACCTACCGATCTCGGGTCTTTTGGAACGACTACCTACGGAAAACGCTCGCACTCTATTGGCATCCTGTGGAGTGATATCCAACCTGTGTGCGCAAAGAGCAACATAAAAATATAATATATATTTGCGTCAGAGTGATTTGACAACACTTTGCTGAGCGTGGAATTTCAAACTCGTACCTATTTTTACGATGCCTGTTCGCCTGTTCCGGTCTCGACCCGACGGAGTAAGCTCTGGTCGGTCTGGAGGCTTGGAGATCCTCTCCGGGTGTTAGGAAGCTCGTCACCTTGTCTAAGTGGTATTCAGAAAACCGCAAATCTGTACTGGGCGTACCGGACGTTACAGAACAACTGCTGCCGTCGTTCTGAGACATGTCGTCTGGAAAGTGGCCGTTGTGACTATTTACAGGATCCATATCGACATAACCGTCGTCCAGTGGTTTCTGACGCCAACCATCCACAGCACTCTCCTCCACGAGGGACGATCCGCGCGAATGTGAATGAGCTGTCGTCGCTGGGCTCATGGGTATGTACGCGCCACCTCGGCTGGGACTCGAGCCGCACGGACTGTACATCTCACTCTGATAGGAACTCTGTGACCAAAAAGACAAATTGATTTGCCATTTGTATTTGAGAAACATTTAAAAAAAACCAATCGCTAAAATATTCACCTGAGAGGGCGAATGAGACTTGAAGTTTGGCGAGTATTTGAGATGCGTATGATGCGACGTTGACCACAAGGCGTAATCGTCACCCTTCTTGTCTAATATCATAGGCTCGTCCGGAGTCAACGAGTGGCCGTATCTCGAGACAGGACCTTCCTCCATAATATTCTCGCCGCAGTCGTCCATCGAAGGTGACGAACCGGCCGAGTCCGACGAGCAGACGTCGGAAGCGGGACTGATCGGCATCGACGCGACCGGCGGGGAATACGAGAGGCCTCGTCCACACATGGAATGCGGTCGCGGCACGTGGGTCAAGACGTTGGCCCCTCTGGGATGGTTCAACACCATCATCGGTTGTCCCTCGCTTGTGGTACGTGCCCTCGACGGCAAACTGTCGCATCGATCGCGTCCAGTAGCACCTGCAAACGCATTTGTCAGAGATTTTCTCGTAACGGATAGTTTGTCGCATACAGGTAGAGTCAAGCCAGTTCCATCGTCCCAGCATAGCAGCAGTTAATTGTGCGTTAGTGTGTGTTGTGTAATAACTGTTATTATCATGTAATATACATATCGAGAGAGAGAAAAAGATAGAGAGAGAGAATTGTTTATTGTTAAACAACGTATTCTCTCAAGCACAGAAAATGAAATGGACAATCACCCCATTAATTATTCTGCACATACGCAGAGCGTTCAGATTGAAAATAAGTAAAGCAATGACGATTATGTAAGAACCAGTTTACAGTGATTATATTATCCAAGTATATATTAACATGTGGAGAGAACATCCAGAAGAAATATATATATTTATGTATCCATTCTTTACATCTTCATATCCCATATAACGAATAGAAGATATATATATATATATGTACAACCGAAGCGCTCAATTCATAATATAATACATCGTGCACTTTTAATAGCATGCCAGCAGAACTTTGCACTCGTAATTACTGCGGTCTTACGTTAAACAATTTGTAAACACTGATCGAACGGGCCTCGTACACTTTGGATATTTATAATATAGGAGGACAGGATCGAATGCGAGATGGAGAAAAGAGCGTTCAACAAGCAAGAAACATTGAGGGGATGAGAACAAAGATTCGGATTCGATTAAACAAATATGACGGAACAAAATACATACACCGTAAAACGGATCGTTTAGACGGTTGCGTTTGATTGATAATAACGACGGCTAAGGGCAGCGATAGGGTTCTCTGATGGGATACTGTCGCATTGGTTGTAGTCGTGGTGATCGTCGCGGTGACAGTCGCGGTGATGGTGTTGGTGATGGTGGTGGTGGTTGCGGTAATGGTAGTGGTGGTGGTGGTGGTGGTGGTAGTGGTATTGGTGGTATTGGTGGTGGTGGTGGTGGTAGTAGTGGCGGGTATGGTCGTAGTATTTGTTGTTGTGACATGAGTGGATTGGGAATTATTGACGGAATGAGGATGACTCGCTACCGAATGACGACGTCTAGCGGTACCGGCACTGTTGGCATTAGTCGTGTTGGCAATCCCAGTAGTCCAAGCCCCGGTACCAGCAACGGCTGCAAACCACACACCTCTCACTATCGCACAACTCCTTTTGTCGTGAAAACACGTGCATCCCGTACCGAATACTTTTGGATACAGATAGAGCACGGATAGTGCCGTTCGTACTGGTCGTGTTGTTAATTTTACGTATGACCGCGCGACCGTCGAATATGTTTTTGCGTTGCGTTAACTGATAAGTTCGACGTGTGAATTCAAAAGCGCGCTCTCGACAACACTATCCGTATTATTTCGATTAGGTTCCTTTAAACGCGATAGTCACAACAAAACGTACACCAGTCGCACGAACATCAAGATTAAAAAACAAAAAACAAAAAAAAAACGTACAAATTTAGCTTCTCAACTTTCGTCATCATTTTTACAAGATGTGTAACACTGATACAGAAACCTAACACAAATATATAATTTACAGATTTTCTATAACTTACTTAATTACGCGAATTAGTCATGCTATTTACAAAATATCATGAAGCTAGCACCCATAAGAAAAAAAAAAACGATAAATGTAATTACTGCAAGGTCGACCAAAAGACTTTCCTTCTTGACATGATTGGTCATTGCATTCATATCAATTTCGCCTTTTTTATACCTTGTTAATTACATGTCTCTCTCACATCGCGCGATTAATTGAGTAATATGTTGCCATTGATCTCAATTACGGTAAATTTACATCAATGCGTGTGTGTAAGTACCACAGTGGTTACCACATTATGTTAATGCACATACAACATATGATATATATATATATGTACAGATACTATGTATATATGTATGTATGATATACACAAGTTCAACGTTTGATATCTCAGGGTTATCGAGACCGAAATGCAATGACCAAATACCTACGAGCGAAGATTCTGAACTCAATGTAGAAATAAAATCTCTGAGAAAAAAATAAAAAAAATAAAAAAAAACAAAAGAATAAAAGAAAAACGATATGTTCACACACTGCCCTCGTTTTTATCCGTTGTCACTTTTTTTTTTGCCATTCGAAAACCACAAAAAACGCGAAAAAGAATAAAAGCAAATAACAATTATGACAGAGAACAGACCCGTGACTGTTTGATTGGTGGAGGAGGTACTCCGAGATTGTATGGGGACATAGGAGGTAGCAGTCTGTTCCTGCAATGCTTCCGCTTGCTCCTTGTGTGTCCTCTGTTCCTCTGTAAACCCCGTAAACCCACTTGTGTTACTCGACAAGCTAAGCTATTTATGTGTGTTCGTACCTATCACCTATAGTAATTCACTTAAGATAAATTACAACTTAATGTGGTGTGTGTGTAATTACGATCTAATTAGGATCAAAAGGTAAAGACGTACGTCTCTCGAAAAAAAAAAACGTAATTCACAGTTTGGAGATATCGAGGAATTTACGTAAACAGGAAACAATACGTGAACTGACGTATTCAAGCAAAAGAAGTCACAAAAGAAAACAATTAAAAAAAAAAAAAAGGACGCAGTACTCTCGGACAGACAATTTAACACTGGACAATTTTACAAATGTAATAATCAAACCGCTTGTAACTGTGTACGTGAGAAAAAAATCATTTTTTTCTTCCGATATAAAACACACTGAAACAATAAAAACAAAAATCCGCATCTTCTGGCGTGTAAAATCATATCGAATAAACAAGTGTGAAGCTCTGTGGCAAAGTCGCCGGCTCACCTAAGGGCGAGAAACTATGAAGCTTCTGGCCGGTGTGCCGTCGCTGAAGAACGGATATGGGTTTGCTGGCTTCATTGGCGGACGAGCTGCGCATTCTCTGACGAGGTCCCACCTCGTCCTTGTTGCTCTTCGAATTCCTCATCGCGGTCGTGATTACGTCGTGTATGTTCAGCGCGATATTGTTATCTTCGACCGCCATCCAGAACTCGCCATCGCCAGTTACGGCGGACCGGCCGACCTCTATGTAGAATATGTTGTTCGCGAATCCACATCGTCTGATGTAATTTAGCTGTGCGAGATTAAAAAAAAAAAAAAAAAGAAAGAAAATTCTTTGCATTATTAAAATTCAATTAACATAAATCTCTTTTAATTTCTAAAGCATCTTTTTGTCGCGATCCTTCTATTGTAACGAATTTATATCGAACGTGTTGCGGTCAACTATTGTGGGATGTTGTGCAATTATTTTCATCGCGTGTCATTGTGTATTTCTCTATGGGCTTAGTCTAAACAAAAAAACGTCTTATCTACACTACGAATCTAGCTACGTCAGGAGGAAAGAAGGAAAAAAAATACTGACTCATCTAAATGCATATCACACCGCCTTGAATAAAGACGGTGAAATTTTCGTCACCTTTTGCATTATGTTCGTTATCATTACATGTAGTAAACTTCGTAGAAACAAAATATACATATATGCGTACGAGGTCATGGGAACCGAGTAAATGTTTACATTTCTAATACAACAATAACGGGTGGATGGTTTTTTTGGGGGGAGGGAGGGAAGAGACGATATTTGTCGTCGTTAAAAGTTTTCTTACGGAAATCTCGATCGAGTCGGTGTTATCTTGCGCTCCTATCTTCACGAAACTCAAAGTTTGATCGGTGAGGCATAATCTGTAAGGTCCGTGAATGTTCCTCCGTGACCCCAGACCTTTTCTCTGCATTGTAACTTGCCACACGTGTTCTGAAAACAAACCAAAAACAAAAACCATCATCAAAAAAGAAAACAATTCACAATCAACTTCGCGCTTCGACACTTCGCGATCATAAAACGAAACAAATTCGTTAGATCGGGATTTTGACGAATCCGCGCGTGCAATTAGACGGAGACAATCGAGGCCGATAATCGAGGCGAATAATTTTTGTCTCTCTACAGAAATAATGCGATTGGCACAAATCAACGCGCAATTTTGAAACAAAGATACTCTGTTGTTTTTATTTGAACGTCAATATTGTTTTCGTTCCCGCGAAGAGCACACACGCGCGCAAACAATTGCCAATGTTATTTTTATTTCAAGGCTGCGTAATTCGTTCAAAATGTAGAACTCGCAAACAAATATATACACGGTCGGTGGAAAACACACTTCTCCAACCCCCTTGCTGCTCCGTTTTCGAGATCTCGAGCGAATTCGGACGGTCTTTAAAAGAGTCCCTCCACTCCGGTCGGACGCGCGATTTTTATCCTCGGCTACGAAGTCGGAACGGAGACCATATTCGACCGAAACTAACGGTCCAAAGCCAATTTGTCTCGTCCGACTCGTGTCCGGTCGAAGTGTGAAAACAAAAAGAATGGAAAAAACAAAAAAAAACAAAAACAAAATCGTTGAAATAATGATTTAAAGTCGTCGATTCATTCCACTCGGATGTAAACAAACGCACACGTGCGAGTGGTGACGCATGTTTGCGGGTCTCTCCGCCAGTCGATACGTAGAGATGCGCAATAATCTCTATCTATCTCTCTCTCTCTCTCTCTCCCGTTGTCAACATCGAAACTCGATTATCATCCGCGAGGAAAATCGAGCGAGAAACGTCGCGCTCGTAAATATCACAATAATAAACAATATAATTCACACGGAAAAACCGTGTATATCACGCTCCTTATTTTTTGTTACATCGATTGCACGTTTATCGTCACACATTCGATGTGACGTTGTTTTAGGTTAATTCGTTTCGCGAACAAAAAAATTCGCGCGGAAGAGGACGACAGAAATTTTCCAGATTATTTCGCGCGAACAAAGATCAAACCGAAATCCGCGACACACGAGCGGTGACAAAAATATTGGGGGCGAGAATACGCCGATATGGCGCGCGCCGAGAGTGCTTTTAAAGTGCTTCGCTCGCTCGCGGCGGGGAATTTGAAAAAAGCGGCGTGTATGCGTGTATGTGTGTGCATGTGTTCGAGACGCGATTTTACCGAATGTAGGCCGCGGTTG
Source organism: Pseudomyrmex gracilis (assembly GCF_002006095.1). Lineage (NCBI taxonomy): Eukaryota > Metazoa > Arthropoda > Insecta > Hymenoptera > Formicidae > Pseudomyrmex > Pseudomyrmex gracilis. The sequence goes on along the minus strand of NW_018020593.1, from coordinate 824,151 downwards.
TTCTCCGTCGGGCATGTCCCCGCTCTGCAGCCTCAGCATCGCCTTCAGCCACTCGTCCAGCTCCTTCTCGTTGTCGAGGATCAGGCAGAAACACTCGTCCTTCGTGTAGAGGGCGATCACGTGCTTGTGCTTGGTGTCGCCGCGTTTGTTGATGTTGAAGCAGCTGTGCAGCAATATGCTGCGCTTGGGCGGCTGTCGGTTCTCGAACTTCTTCTTGCTGTCGTAATACTCGAGGCAGGCGGGGCAGTCGGGCGCCTCGCCTCGCAGCACGAAGTACTTCTTCTTCATCGTCTTCAGCTTCTTCAGGTGGCCGCAGCGGACTACGGGCCCGCCCGAGGGCGACGCCGGGCCCCTGCCCGAGGACATCGTTGGGATGATAATCTTGGCGGCCGTTAAGTCACAACAGTAACGACGATAATTTCTAACGCAATCGCGCGCGAGCTCTTTCGCGTATGCGTATCGGTCCCTCGCACCTGCTATCATTCACATGATATTCCTGTTGTATCCTCAAGTTTGTTCTCTCTCTCTCTCTCTCTCTCTCTCTCTCTCTTTCGCCTTGTGTCTTCCTTCCGCGAGACGTTCTCTCGTTCTCAGCAAAAGACCGAGTTCGTCGTCGCGAAGAACGTCATTCCCGCACACTCGCAGGCTGGATTCCGAGATAGATTCGCGCGCCAACGTCTCTCTCTCTCTCTCTCTTTCTCTCTTTCTTCTTCTCTCTGTATCTCTCCGTCTTTTTCTCACCGCCTGCCGATTGACGCTCGATCGCTACGCGATCTGCGCACTTTCGCGGGCATAACAACACAACGGGGCCGTCAATGTGTCAGCGAACTGCGTTCTAACACGCGCCGTCGTTGTTGCCGTCGAGATCCGCAACGTAGCGTCTCTGTCCCCCGTGAAAGGCGTCCTCGTGGAGCGAGTCCTCGGCCATATAAAACGTCAACGATCCGACAACAATAATACGCGCACGTAGTCCGCACGTAGTCCTGAGTCGCGGCCAACGACACTCCGCGCGCGGATACGCCGAACATTGAACGGAGTCACGACGAGACACCGGGAGCGGCCTTCGTCTTCTTCGCTGCGGCGGGATCCACGTTACGAGACGTAAATAAGCGGCGACGCGGCGCACAAGCACCACCACCACCACCACTATTACCACTACTACCACCACCACCACTACTACTACTATCGGTGCACCACCACCGGTGCATGTGCACTCAGAAGCTGCGCCGAGGATCGAGGGCGTGCGTCGCTCCGCTACGCCGCCTCTACTGCTCCAGCCCTCCCTACGGCGGCAGTCGACATGAGCGCGAACGCGCGCGGACGTCTACCTCCTTCTCGGTTAGGTTAGGAGAGACAATAACAACACAACGGCGTGTCACAATTGCTGACGCGACGAGGCGACGAGCGCGCAACGTGGATTGATTGATGACGATGATGATGATGATGACGACGACGGCGACGACGACGTTCTGACTCTTCGGTTTCTCACCGCCAGATTTTCTCTCCCTTTCCCTCGTCAGTCCCGTCGAGAAACCAAACGTCGACCGATTCCAAGCCGAAACGCGCCCGACGACTCCGAGATGTCGCGCGACGGCACTTTCTCACTCTCGCTTCGCTCCCTCCTTCGTTCCGTCTCTTTCTCTTTCCCCGCGTCTCTCGGCACGCCTCGAATCCACCTGTCACGCGGTTTCGTCTAAATTTCGCTCGCTAACCGATCTCGCGGACCGACGATGGGGGAATCACAGACGAGCCACCACCGCTGACTGCGCATCGCCCCGCCGCGTGGTGAAATTCCGTGCCGCGACAACGATCGTCGCGGCTCAGCGCGAGAACGGAAGACTCGCCACGAGGTGCGGCCGAACGAGCAAACGACCGAACGAACGAACGTACGAACGGACGAACGAGCTTCGTGCACCTGTTTACCGCTCCGAATAACGCAATTTACTGCGTGGTCCACCACCGTCGACGTGTATACACACGAATGCGCGCGCGCACATACACAAGTTGCTCACATCCAGAGATTACACACGGATATACGAGAAACGGATAGACGACGGTCGGACAGAGAGCGCAACACGCGCGCGACGGCGACACGCGTAACAGTTCGGAAGGAAGGAGAAGAGGGGTTCGAGAGGGATGACGGGTTGGAAGGGGGATTCACGGCACACACGGCAAGGCGTGTTCTCTGTCTCTCTCTTTCTCTCTCGGATCCCCGCGCGCGCGTCCCGTTCCGACTTTCGTGGAAAACGTGTTGTTTCCACGCCGCACCGTGGAAAAAGGACGCGACGGATGTGACGTTTTATTTTTTTTTTTTTTATTTTTTGTACAAACGGAACGAGACACGGGGGAGACACCTCGCAGGTGGGCGGCTGACCGAAATTTCGCTCCTTATCGGTGCGCACACGCGCGCGCGCGCGTGGCGACGACGACGGCGAGCTCCTCTCGGTAAATAGGCTACTGCCAAGGGCAACGCGATTTTTTTTCATGCGCAATAGCGACGGCCGACGACGTCAAAACAACCATGGCAGCGGAACGACGAGCGGCATTCCAGATCGAAACGGGCGCCTGTTTCTCTTCCCTCTCTTTCTCTCTCTCTTTCTCTTTCTATATATACATATGTATGTATATTCCGCGCACACCGCCACTGGTCGCGCTACACGACGTAACGTGAATGACTACTTCGCGACACTCTTCCCGCTTCCTCGCAGCTGCTCCTTGCTTCCTCCTGTCTTTTCCGGGGAGCGGAAGAGAGACGGCACACTACGCTCGCGTGTTATAAAACGACGCACCAACAGTATTGTCACAGAGTCGGGTGTGGGGAGGGGTGGACGAGAGATCCGCCTCGGTGGAATTTTGACACGCCGATAGACACAGGTTACGACGAAAAATTTACAGGAGCAAACCGCAAGACGAAAGCGCTGCCTCCTCCGATCGTTCTCCACCTTCTTCCCTCGAGCATCTCACGCGCGGCGCTTAAATCTCCCGTTGTCGTCGTCGTCGTCTCTCTCTCGTGCACTTATCAGGGATTTGCGTGTTTCCCCCTACCAATCCCGGCGCGAACACGAGACAAATACCGCGTCACACGCTCGACCGTGATCGGGCTCGCGCGGAGCCGTGCACACGTATCGCCGTCGTCGTCGGCGCGACACAAACTTCTTCGCGCAAAACTTCACGGGCTCGTCGTCTCCGTGCGTGTTACACGGCAGAAGGCGGATTTTTATACGTACCACGACGACACGGCGCAACACTCGCGCAAAATTCCTCTCTCTCCTCTTCTTTCGCTCCTCTCTCTTTTCCTATATATAAATCTCTCTCTCTCTTTCTTTCGCGATCTGTTTGCGCGGGTTCACGCCTAGCTATCTGGCCTAACAGACGATCGTGTCTATCTTGTAAAGGTCATGTGTACGGTGAGCTCCGCAGTTGTAAACAAGATGTACGCAGGCGCCGAGAGCGCGCGAATGGCGGCGACATACGCGATACGGCTACGCGATTGTAAATACGAAGCCGAAGGAGAGAAGCGCGCGCGCGTGCATTCTCCGCACCCGACCGTGTGTATATGTGTGTGTGTGCGCGCGCGCGCACGCTACGCGACGTGGTTTATTATGTACGTGTACACGAGCGCGACGACGCGACGACGATGTCTGTACGCGCGTGCGGCGCAACGGCGCAACTACCTACTCGGTATCCGTCCGTTGACCGTGTCAACGGACGGACACCGCAATGCGGAAGGACCTTGCGGGGATGTGTCTAGGAGTTCCACGCGCGACGGCGCTCGAGAATAAAAAAAACGGAACAAAAAAAGAATGACACGACAGGATTAAAAATATATCGAAGAACGTTTGTTATTTGCGCGCTCGGAGCGTGTAATTTACGTATTGCCGGAGCCAAGTTTGCGCGCGCGAATTCGAGTTAAAATAAAAAAAAAATTCTCACACTCGTGGCGAAAAGAAACGATCCCGTGTGTTGTTGTAACGAGATGGTTTCACAACGGATACGGTCGATCGGATCTCGCTCGCGAGCTTCGGAAACGTAACGCGCGACTCAATGTCACCAGCCGCAATGCATCAGACGGATCCGACAGCGCAATGTTTACTAACGCTACTCCCCCGTCGATGCACCGTTCTCGGGGAAAACGGGGGCGACGTGTTGATACACGCGTCCGCGCGTTGCGTGTTCCTCCCCCTCTCCTCTTTCGCCAAGTACGCATGATTTCGCGAAGGCGATCAAAGTATGCTCTCTAAAAAAAGTCTACACAGAAAAAACAAAGAAAAAAAAAAGGCCAGATACCGCACATATATACCGATGCGCAATTCAACATTTTAGTGCGTACAATTCTAAATCGATATACGAGGAGCGTTTATGCAATCGTTGAGATATGTCGTGCCCTCTTTCGAGTCGAACCGCGTGTTGTGTCGTAACGTGAATTATTTTGGGTATTTGAAAACATAAAAACGCATAATTTGTTTGTTTTTTTCTCCTGTATTACATTAGACTCGTGTCAAATTTCGTCATGTTGAAATTTGTCTTCTTTCGGACAAAAAATTGCTTTATTCCAAAGTCTCGAGTATTCTCATGTAAATGCGATATTTTTTTTTGTTTTTTTTTTTGGCAAGTGTCATATTTTAAATTTATAATTGTTTTGTTTTGCTTAAGAAACTCGCGCGGCACGACGCTTTTATTCGTGCTGCGGATTGAAGTGCGAGCGTCAGAATTCATCAATCGTGCGATTTGGAAATCGAAGAATTGTCAAATCGTCGCCAAGCTCGCTCACGACGATTTAGCACGAAGAACAATATCGCGCGTAGTCGCGCGTAGACTTTATTCTAATTTTAGACGCGACTATAATGTCCAATAAAAGAAAAAGAAAAAAAAACCAAGATTGTTATTTCCTTACATCTATTTTTCTATAACAGGGAATTTCCTCATCTCTAAACATATCAATCTATAATTATAATTAAAATAAGCACAAAAAACAATGATTAGATATCAAATAAAGTATTATTCAGATGAGGAAATTAGTTTATGTGAAATAATAACTCAATAAATATATTAAATATATGTATGTATGTATATATATATATATATATATACACACACACACATACACGTTTAACATAAAATAATTAAAAGCTACATAGTTAAAAAATAAAATCTGCTTAAAAATATTATAGGCAGGGGAGAGAGAGATAATATATTTTATGTATATGTGTATATATATATATACAAAATATATATGTATATATATATATATAAAGTATAGAAAAACTATATATAAAAAATATATAAAACTAAACGTAAAAAACTACAATTACTGTTGTAATATTATTACATGTATGTATAGTAACGAATGTCTATATACATAGATGTCTCAAATATATAGTTAGTTATCTTGATATAATTCAGTTGTCATATAGTGGAATCTGTTTTTGTATCTTGATAATTTTTTAGTATATAATTGCACTTCCACAGCCTTATAGATCTAAGAAATATTCTTCGTGAAATATTACATATAGTTTTCGAATTTACTATTCATATATAGTATTGTTGTTGGTTTTGTTATTATTATTATTATTATTATTTTCTTTACTACTTTCTTAGGTCTTTATAAACTTTTAGTCTTTTATTCTCTATCTTTAATTGTAATAGACACTTTCTTGTCTACATGCAAAACTAATTTTTGTAAAAAATTTTCACAATCTCAACAATTTTTGAAGTTAAATTGTGAAGTGTGGTAAAATACTTTTATTGTAAAAAGAAATGCATTATATCATTAAAATAGTAATAATAGGAATAGTTGAAAATCACATAGAGACTAAGTTTCTTTTTATTATAAAAAAATGAAAATTGTAAAAAACTAAAACAAAAAGTTATATCATAGTACTGATAAGATTCAGTAAAGAATTATATAATGTGTGTTGTTCTCTCCTCTTCTCTCTCTTTCTCTCTCTCTCTTTTTGTGTGTTACAAAAGATATTTTTTACGATAACAAAAGTAAAAAAAATAAAGCTTTTTAAACTTGTTTCAACGGAGCATCTGAAGTTATTCCGTTATACATATATAAATACTGACGCAAATCTAGAATATTTGTAACCAAAACAAGTTCAAACTCTTGTTGGTTAAAGCAGAAAAAGAAAAAAATACTTTCTGTTTGTTCCACTTTAGCTACATATGCAAAATTATAACTTAAAAAATCCGTTCTTCTATGCTATTCTTGTTGGGAAGAAACTTGCATTAGCATTACTCGAGGGCTAAATACAAAGAGTACTTCCTAGAGTTAACACATATGCAAGTTCGAACCGTTGGGCTGCCTTCAGACCGGCAAATTTTCGTAAACACATCTTATTAAAAATTCTGCGCCGGATGATGCGTGATCTGTCCGACGAATTTGAGCTAATCACGCGTAAACATTTTTTTACGAATAGATGAATAGCGTATTAGTTTCTTGATGGCAATATGCACTTGTTTTTGTATCGTTAACAGTCACGCCGGTCTAAACGCACCATTATGTAATCTTAATCGTCACAAAAGAGCTACGTGAAGGTACAAACAAAAATATCTACGCGGAGACACACCAAGTGCATGAACGGAATACTTGATAGTCTCCTACTATTTTTCTTTTTTTTTCTTCATAATCTTTGGTAACAGTTCTTATAACTATGTGTATATATGAACATTTGATACATCGTGATCATCACACAAAGTATCTACTATGTAAACTTAACTATACTAAATATCTATAGAGATGTCTCCGCTTGTAAAGAAGAGAGAGAAAAAGAGATATGTAAAGAGATGGAATTAACACATCGGGGAAAAAAAAAAAAGAACCGATTACAGGTAGTACAAAAGATCCGAAAGAGAATGATGCGGTTCGATCTGAATGTTCTGTCCGACCAAAGACACGAGTTTGTGTGCGTACTGGCAGGGAGCGGGCACACGTATCGTTCCGGGCCAATTGTAGTACAAGTGGCACAGTTTATACGTCAATCGTTGCATGTGGTCGGGTTCCATATTGGATGTATCGTGGAGAACGATGTAGTGTGTTGGTGTTACTGTACCTTCTCGAGTATTTTGTGGTATTAGGAAAAAATCGTAATAATTACGTCGCGTCACGCAGGAATCAACAATGGTCCCTGCCGACGGATTCGTCAACTCGTTCTGCTTTTTCTGAGAATCGAAAAACGTTAATTGTTCAACTTATCTTAATCGACGCGACACGTATATCACATTGTTATGTTGATTCGTGACACTTACATTATCAGGAGCGAAGAATCGCGTGTTGATACGCTTTTGAACGACGATCATGCTAAGTTGTGGATTATAATCTGGCGCGATACGGTGAAACGTCGCTTTCAATTGCTTCACTTCGTAGTTTTCGACATAATCCAAATCGCCGTCGCCCACTCCATCTCGGAATATAAATATACGTTCCGGATTGCACCCGTTATACTGGCGTTAACAATCAAATTTCAAATAACGTATAAGTTAATGAAATTCTAAAAACATTTTTCAAGTTGTAACTCCTTTATTGCACTTATTACCTTTTTGTACGCATTAAGGGACGAAATGAGACACATTTGCAACATGTCCACTAACTCCTGCTTACTGGCCTGTATGCAGATTCTGCTGTGCCATTTAGTCAACTGGCTGTCCATACTTGCAACAAATCCGGCAACGCTCTTTTTTGCCGGTCCTCCGGTACCAGAATGATAAACATCTATACCGCATATCATGCTGTTTCGCTATTGCAACGAAATTTATGAGAATTAAAATTTCACAAAAATATTGTTGAAAAAACCAAACAAACAACACGAAAAACTACACGATAACACATTAACGGTCACAACGTAAGGTCAAAAGAAGTTAAAGTGATATAAAAAAAAGCAAAACAATTTTAACGCTCTCACTAAAAGTGAAAAACACAGCAAACGCGTGCGCGATGTCGTTAGAAAAACGCATAAAAAAAAAATATATATATATGTATATATATAACACCAGCTACGTGGTAATATAAAATTCTCCATATACCAATGGCATTTTTACTGTCCAAAGTGCTCCTCCCAATTTACAGTTCATTTGAAGCGCTATCTTTTCTGTCACACTTTTCAACTTTCCTGGATTCGAAATTGTTTTCGATATGATCACTTGGGATGGTATGCCTTTTCTTACGCAGCACAATCTATATAAAAACAACAACGCAAATTGTTTCTTCAGAGTAAGTTACTTTTAAAAATTATCAGCATACATAAATAACAGCGAAATTTCCAGAATGTAAAAACATCAAACACTTTTCCAATATGTTATAAAATATTTTTAATTTCTTGTTTAACTCAAAAAAATGTAGCTTTTTATTTGTTTTTATTTAATCGTTGCAATAAGAACATTAAAATTATTAAAAATTGTAAGAAAGATAAAAACTAAACTTACTTCTTTACCGCCGAATATCGATCTGAGCGATTTGTGGAAAACACGATCACTACCATTTGCACGCCTGATTCGATGCTACTCGTAATCGCTCGTAAGTACGTATCGATTTTATCGTCGTTTAACTCAATCGTTTTGGGAGAAGTAAATTGTATTTTAACCGCGCTTACGATACTCATTATCATTTTCACGAAATCGGTCACATTCCTATTATCTCTTTTCCAGTAAATTATATGCCAGTTGTTCAAAGAAATCTGAAATCGAAAATCAAATTACGCGACCAATGTTCTTGTAAGATTTAAGTCTTTTCTTCAATTGTCGATCGACTATTCGATATAACTTACAGCACGTAACACTGGAGATTTCACTGCGATGTTGTTCCAATCTGATGGTTTGTCATGTGTCAGTCTGATCGTATTGTTCCTGCCGAACACAATTTCTTCCGGATCGAGACGTCTCGCTTTAAGTCGAACGACATCATCGTTTAATTGCAGACCCCATTCCGCGAGAATGTCTCGCGTAATTGGTTTCGTCTGAATTTCTTTTATAAACTTTTGGATTTGTTGTCGACGGAAACTGGGCGACGTTTTCGTAACGGTGCTTAATTCTCTCATGATTTTATAATTGGAACGAATACTGTCTGTGAGACCAGCAGCGTATGAAAATTCTGGCACCAGAAGCGTCAATCTTTCCTGTTTCTATAACATTGAAAAATCACTTTTAACAGCGACAACTTCTCAGTAAACACAATTATGTTATTAAAGACGCATACAATTACGAACCTCGCCAGTTGGTGTTTTAATGTTTTCACGATGTACCAGAAGAGGTTGATTGTAATCGTAAATCTCTATCTTCCACTGTTCTTTGTAATAGTCTATTAAGGATATTTCCTCTCCGTTTCTCATAAATGTACATTTTGGTGATTTATCCCAGGCAATGTCATCTATACGGTATGTTTTGTTGTTATATCGAGTCAATACACTTGTGCCAATAATTTCATTCATTGCTCTTTCTCTGTAATTAGTCTTGTCCATATTCCAGAACTCGGCGCTGTGATGTGAAGCACATAAAATAAAGTTAATCACCTAGTTCTCCTTCGAACTAATAAACTATTAATGAGAGACTTATTTGGAGAAATCTTACATCAGATCGCGTATAGTTTCCGTTCGCAATACTCGGTGTTTAATATCTATACACAACTTCAAACCACCTTCGTACTCATTTACAGCAGTTACATAACCGGGCCACACTTCTAATCGATGACTGTCGAATTTGTGTGTGCCGCTCGGATTGAAGCTTTGTCGACCTATACGAACCAAATCGAGCCCGCGCATAACACGATTAAACAGAATATTGAAAAACTGTACATTTTCGTTCATTTTTTGTGTTTTTCTGTAAAAAACTTGCAGTGTTACTTCCGATCCATCCGGATGTAGTGACTTGAATTGTATGTTCTGAAAGTTTTCACAATTACTCGCATTAGCTGTACATATTGCATTAGCTGTATGTACGTTTTTTTTATTTTTATTATGGCTTACCTCTTGTGGCAATTTAATTGGTAAGAAAAGTTGTAAGCCATCGAATACTTTTGTTGTTCCTAAGCTTTCTGAATGTTGATTTAATAATCTACGACGTATATGTTGCGATGCAATATCTGGCACAAATTGCACATCATATTGATACAACCGCATTGAAGGATCTGCTTTCAGGTCGATGTAATTTGTGAACAAGTTTATCCTAATAATAATTTTTACCAAGTGTTACCATCATAATACATCTATCATTTGATATACACATAACAATAGTTCTTTCATATAATTGACTTTTTTTATACTGTCCAATTTTTGTGACAAATATTCCAGAGATCACTTTGAAAATTGAACTAGTTCTTAATTTAATTGTATCCAAACAAGTGACTTAACTTTGTAAAAAACTTTTCTACTCACACAAAGTATTTTGACTTACCTTTGCCCGCTAGTTCCTTGTCGACATACTGGCTCAGTGACCTTGCTTTCTTTACTTGGGATATCCTCTGTAACAGGATTGTCGTATACAGAGATATCCGAGAGTTTTCCCAAAACTCCTTCTATTTCTGTGTGCATAGGCGCACTTGATTCCGAGCGAGAATCCCTGCTTGGTCCTGCCTCTTCACTGAAAAGAATAATTTTATTTGTTGCAAATGCAAATTCATAAACACAATCAAGATTTGGCACACTCACTATTGTCCTGGTGGTGACAAATGCTGAACAAAACCTCTTCCACGACTTATTGCACGTGGTGGTGGTAATCCAGCAGGCTCTATATCTCTATTGCCTAAAGTTTCTAATAGTTTGGAGGCTAAACTTGCGCGTCCACGACCCAAAGACACATTTGTACTGATGGAACTTTGATTGGATTCTTCGAGTGATCTCGTTTGTTCCGCAGACGATGGTGTTTCCAACGAATGTACTAGTGCACGAGAAGCGATCTGTTCTTCTTGCCGCCTCCTCATCATCTCAACAAGGGAACCTTGCCCACGCCCTTTTGTAGGTTTCTTTGGATCCATTTTTGTGTGAAATATTCTTCAGTACAAAAACAACAAACCACAGTCCTTAAAAATAAAACCAAAAACAATTGTTATATCTCGTACATGTTCAATGCTCAGCGCAATGAGCTATTTTGTAAAAAAAAAAAAAAAAAAAAAGTTCTCTAATTAATCGAAAGATAAATGTGTATCTCTCCTATTATATATTATCGATAAAAACAGATGTTTTCCACACGTGTATTATCTCATATTATCTCATGTTATCTCATAACATATTATCTCGTAAAGTACGTTTTGAACTCGTGAGAAAAAGTTGGGTTATGAACAAAAATGCACGTACCACAAACTCAGTCTGTGAAAAACGATATACAAATGTGAATGGTGGTTTCGTAGAAGGGTCATGAAACGACGACAAAGTGGCAGTGAAAAACATGTGTGAGGCAATTCGTGAAAAACCACAATTGTGGCATTTTTATCTCACACTGAATCTAATTAGTCATTCATTCGGCGCAATACTCAGACCGAGTGATATCGAGACCGGTAAAGTTTTCGGTTAGAACGAACGATACTTTCCGGCTCGCGTATACACGGATCACCCTCATCACGCAGAACCAAGCAGGATCAAGAATCTTGCCGTTTTTCTTGCGCTAGACTTTTTGTTGCACGTGCAGTTGGCGCTAGTTGGCGTACGCGGCATCAAAGTATCACGTGTCGAGTTTTGTCCGACAAAAAATTAAACTTCTCTTTTAGCGTTTTCGATCGAATCGTTCAACGATGTTATTTCGATAAATAAGCAACATGTCTGGTCGATGTGGCGCAAAATTTATTCGTTATCGCTGATTTAACGCATCGTTATCAAAAGGCAACTCCGCGCAACGAAATTGCGCTCAAACAGCGCGAGGCACCTCATATCTCTATTACGAAACTAAATACTGATATGAGATCTTACTGAATCGACTTATTTTTATCAGTCTCAACTGACTCAGTCGCTGAAGAATTAAGAAAAAATAAATTTTTTGCGTTTTCAATTAACACGCAAATAAAAATGTATCTTACATAGAAAAAAATTTATAAAAACGAATTATCCTACTGACTTTTTTCTGTGTCACGATTTTACACACACGTGAGATAAACCGGTTCAACGACATTCCGACAGATAACTTTCACAAGTAAAAACAAACAACCGACTAAAAGTCTGCCGGGAAGTAAAGGCTCACCTAACCTTCGATATCAAAATCCGTCCGAAACCGAAGAATTTTCACAACAAAAGTTTGTCGTCGTCGTCGTCGAAAAATCGGCGAATTTTTGAATTACCAGAATTTGTTCTTTCCAAGGTCGTTGGCAAAATCACAACAGAGCAATAGAATCTATTACTGAGAATCCGTCGATGTTCTGATTACGTGGTGTTGCTTTCACTGCGCGCTTTTGCCGAGTATGCAGCTCTTAAAATTACATTCTCTGATTAATACAATAAATCCACGTACCTGAGATTGCTTACGGATTCAGAGGGCGGATTCGCTCAAGTCAATCAGCTAAACGTGAACAAAATTTGATGCCGTGTGCACATTTGTGAGTTTCGTTGTTGTTCAATTAAACTTAACGTATATTGGCAAAACAATCCTATCAGTTAGCTTACGGAGCTTAGAGCGTTCTATCCAGTTCCGTTTCGCACACAAAACTCTTCGTGTTCTCATCAGAGACAAACCAAACGAGATCACTTCGATCAGCGTCCGAGTCCGGGTCTCTTCTTCGAGCGAAGAAGGTTATCAAAGTTTTAGAAAGTACAGTGGCGCTAAATTCAAATGTCAGCTACGGGATTGGTCGAAATTGTTGCAGCCTCGTGGCGCCCGTACACGAAATGACCAATTGTTGTCTTCCAACAGAGAAACGTAATTGGTTGTCCACTCGAGTAGCGTTTGACTGACCAATCGGAATAAAAATCTTTGACTATTCCTCGGTTGGATTAGTCTATCGCTACTATACCGACGAGCAAGGTTTTGAAGAAATAGGAGATATGAGAGAATGATCATCTTTGAAAAGAGAAAATATCTGTCTAGAAAAAATTTACACCAAAAAAGGTCAGACTACAAGAACCAAGATTGTTTTCTTGGAAATATTATATATACAAGAAAATATATCAATATTTAATTCTTTCTCTCTCTCTCCTTAGATTATATATATAAATTTTTTTTTACCATAAAATATATTACATATTGGAAACGTCAATTGAATTGGTTCTTTTACAGCCTTGCGTGTACCTACAATTTTAATAAAATGGTTTATTCAATTATTTCAATACAATGCACTTTTTTTTTTAAATTTGTGAGATATAATTCATTATATATTTACAAGGGGTCGTATATAATTAATTAAAATAGAATTATAATAAACTCTAAAGTGATTCCAACAATGAAGTCATAAAAACGTTCAAAAGGTACGATTGACCAAGTGCAGTCAATGAACTTCATATACTGTAGTACAGTACTCACTCTAATAAAAAAAAAAAAAAAAAACTTTAGAAAACGATCCGAAAGAGACAGAAAGCATATATGTGCTTGTCTTTATCTACTATTATATAAGTCACTGATCGATCAAAATTGAAGAGAAAAAACAGTACATAACATACAAGTAATCTATCCTTTCTTTTTTTATATTAGAGTGAGTATTTTAGTATAGTACAGAGTTCACACTGAACTATTTTGCACATTTTGACAAGTTTAAACAACATGGATGGCAAGAGGTCTCTCAGGCCAAAATTTGTAGTCGAATCTTATGCTTGAGATCGTCTCAAGTTCATCTTTAGACGGTCTACGGACCGTACAAGACGAACTTAAGTCGGTCTTAAAACTCAGATGCTTTTTATTTAGTCACTCAAGTCGACACAAGCAGATTTCTATGTGTGTCTTGCAGAACCATAGAGAGCTACCGACTTCAATTCAACACAAGTCAATAAATAAAAAACATTCACTAATGTAAGATTAGACTAACCGGCCTTGGACTTGAGCTGTTTCTTAGACGTGACCGCGTTTCTGAGCACAAGTATACGATGTGTATCGATTCACCTCTACGAGGCATAATAATGGCACTTGACACTTGCATAAGTATCCTATTACGATGTATACAACACTGGAGAGGACATTTTTACCGCTAGAACAGATAAACTCGACAGACGCGACATACAATATAAATAAAAGATTGCCTAAAACCTTTGTTTGTTTGAGTTTTGTTTGATCATTCCGTTCGTTCCGAAAATAAAAACGTTCATGATTTTTCTTATCACAGCGCGATCTCTCTCGTTGTTTTCGTAAGAGATATAAATGAAAAATGTATGTAAATAAAATATGATAAAATGCGACTGCAATCTGTGTATCACGTAATATGAGAGAAGATATAAATAAATGCAGGTGCCGCCAATTGTCTCGTATCATCGAGAGATCTTATTGTTCTTTTACGACTATTTTTCCTGCCAGTTGATTAATCGCAAATATTAAATATAAAAAAAAACCTATGTTTTTTCGATCAAAAATCGTTGTCCCAACCGGAAACATCGTCGGGCGGCGGCGGATCGGTATCCGCCGGATAAGCGTCGAAGTTCGCAGTGTCTATAGCGCTTTGGACTTTTGGCAGTATTGGGGGTTCCAGCGTTCGCGTTCTCAAACCTTCCCAGTTAAAACCATCGAACCATCTGTGAAGAAATTACGTGAATATTCATCGCTCTGATATTTCTTCTCGTCGAAACTTCTCGAAAAAATAGAAAAATAAAACTTACTTGTGTTTCTGTATCTCACTGATACCGCCTTTTTGATACCCAAGACGTTCCGCTGGATTGTCCCTGTGTGAATAGAGAAGTGAATTGTATTATAAATGTTTATCATTTGCGTGTGAATATTAAATCGAATATGTAAACATTTGTCACACAACTCACCTGCAAAGCTTCTTAATGAGCGCCATCGCGTTACGTGTGATAGATCTGGGAAAGTCGATAGCGTCTATACCTTTCAGAATAATATTGTACGTTTTCATCGGATCGGTGCCATTGAACGGAGGCGTGCCTGTGAGCAACTCGAACATGAGAACTCCCAGAGACCAGTAATCGGCGCTTATGTCGTGACCCTTGTTCAGAATAACTTCCGGCGCCACGTATTCCGGCGTGCCGCAGAAAGTCCACGTTTTTCGTCCGTGATCCAAACGTTTAGCAAACCCGAAGTCCACGAGTTTGACGTATCTAGAAGGTACAACAAAGAATTCTTATTGTTTACGCAATAAGAATAAATTATTTATGCACTACTAGTCTCTCTCCGTGCGTCTTCAAATACATACAGACGCAGCAGTTCTCACCCTTGATTATCTAACAGCAGATTTTCCGGTTTAAGATCTCTATAAATAATATTTCTCGAGTGCAGATAATCGAATGCTTCCACAACGCAGGCGGTGTAAAATCGCGTGGTAGCGTCGTCGAAGTGTTCCCTGTTCCTGAGAACGGTCCACAACTCGCCGCCCAGACAAGCCTCCATCAGCATGTACAGATACTTCCTGTCCTTGAAGGTCTTGTACAGCTTCACCACAAAGTCGCAATCCGCCTCGCTCATGATCCTCTTCTCCGACATGATGTGTTGCTGCTGCCGAGTCTCGACTATCTGCGCCTTCTTCATTTGCTTCAGCGCGAAGGACCGCGTGCTGTCTCCGGCAATTTGAACTAATTCGACTCTTCCGAAACCACCCACGCCGAGAGTCGCGATAGTCCGAAGATCTTGCAATCTTACATCCCGGAATTCCTCGTTTAGTCTAAAAAAAAAAAAAACCAACGAGTCTGTCACACGCTCAACAATTGTAATATTCTTGTACTCGTTTTAAACCGAAGTTGAGAAAAAACGGTTATAAATCATAAGTAGAGAAACAAACCTTTGTAAATAAACGGTCACAAACAAAAATGGTTATAAATAAACTCGTGTCTTTGCCGCTTATATCTTTTTCGCATTTATCTCAGTTTTTTTATCAGTTTTTATCACTTACTTGGAATGTACAATTTATTCTCCCATCCTAATGCAAAGCATGGAACATATTTGATATGTAATGATAAATATATATATATATATATGCGCAAATGTCGAATATACAATGTTTATCTGATACAAATCTACTTCTCAATTTAGCAAGAGATGTATTTACCTCCTACGCTCTACCAGCTCGTCTCTGTATCGCGTTCGGATTTCGTCCAAGGATGAAATTAACTGATTAAATGTCTCGCGGTCTATTACCAGACAGCTCACTCCTTCTGGATCGTCAGCGATGATATTAGCGGTCCTGAGATCATCTCTACAAAAATAAAGAACATTGTCGTATGTTCGCAGCGGGCAATAATTTTAGCATCAGATTAACGAGGTGAAAAATTTTTAAGATAAATTTTTCAATATTCTATTAAAACACACACGCATGTATTTAATGCACAAATTAAGTTTAATTAAACAAGATTTAGTATTTTATTTATAATTGTATATTTTTTTAATTTTAACTGTGTTTATTTTGTTGTAATAAGAAAAACTAGAACAAAAAAGTGATTAATTGTGGACTTACCCTTGCAAAGCCTTTTCGCCGAAAAAGTCACCTTTTCTCAATGTCCTGATGTATTTTTCTTCCGTCGTATCTGGTTGCTTTATCGTCACACGCACTTCTCCTCTACTGATAATGAAAAACGTGTCACCTCTCGCTCCTTGTCTGATTATATAGTCCCCGTGATTGTAAAATGTCTGAGATGTCGCAAAATTGACATTGATTAAAAACTCAAACATTGCGAAACATAAAAATACAGAAAATTTTGCCGAGAAGAAGCAAACAACCTTACCTCTTCCAAAACGTCCGAAAGTTTGATCAGAGTCTCCTCGGGCAGATTTTTGAAGATCGGTACGCTGAAACGTCAAACAGATCTCGTTTATTGCTCAAATATTAAAGGCGCGGATAATAAGGTTATCCGTTGAAATTTCATTACTGTCGCGCATCGTGAAAGTTTATTTTTACGCGTATTTATTTTTCTTGGCGACGAACTCCATAAAATCTTCGATCTCGATCGTGGACGTCGCGTAAGGGACCGAGAGATTTTCTGAACGTCGAAACATTGATGTATCGTGGTGTTTGCACAGGTGGTATCTTTTTCTCTAACGCCAAACATCGTCCGGATTGTGAACGATTCATTCACGTGAATTTGTCGTTGTTATATAAATGCCGCGCGTTCCAACTTCCGTCGGAAACGCGCGTTTCTTACAGATTAAAAAAAAAAATCGCTGTTTTCTTTTATAAATTTTTTTTTTTTTATCGCATTTGAATTCGGAATCGCTACGAACTGTCGATCTTTGCTCCGGAGTATCGAGATCGACAGTTTGCATAGAAAATTAACGCCAGACGCGCACGATCGGTTTGTATGTACCTCTTCAAGAAGTCCGTGTATTCCGCCTGTCTCGAGAGGCCGGTCCTCATCATAATCGTTTGGAAGCATTGCCGGTCGATGGCCCAGAGATGGCAGTCGGTCGCGGCGGTGATCGTTGCCGTGCGCTTGCAGTTGTAAAGAATCGCAAGCTCACCCAGTACCTTCCCATGCTGCAAAGTGCTGAGATACTTGCCGTCCCTCGACACCTCGACTTTACCCTCTGAAAAAAAAAAAAAAGAAATTTCAATCGGGGGATATTAATCTCCGTTCGCACACGCACACATACACACACACATCGCAATGACCGCGTAATATGTCATTGACCCGAGTCACTTGAAAATACGATAGGACTGTTACGCTATACTTTTATATATGAATCGGCAATGCTCTAAAGCATG
The DNA here is from genome assembly GCF_002006095.1 of Pseudomyrmex gracilis. NCBI lineage: Eukaryota > Metazoa > Arthropoda > Insecta > Hymenoptera > Formicidae > Pseudomyrmex > Pseudomyrmex gracilis. The sequence goes on along the minus strand of NW_018020593.1, from coordinate 806,387 downwards.
CAGAAATAAACGGAAAGACAGACCGTTTGAAACGGGTATTGGGAACAGATCGATATAAAATGTACGACCGGTCGCTCCTAGTTTGTGCGATGTGACTGGTGAAAAAATAATCAGGTGTAACATTTCAGATATTTTAGGTAGACCGTTCGACTTCCTCAAACAGTCGCCAACGAAAGTCGAAAGACACGTTCTGCATATTCGATTATGTTAATTGTCTGATTTTTTTTTTTTTTTTCTTACGACGTCGTTAGAGACACACACAACTCTCGGTGACATTTCTTTCTTAAAACTGAACCCGATCGCGATCATTCTTTCGATCGAAGAAACGCCAACGCGCTCGATTCGTTCGTGACATTTGTCAGAAGAACTCGGTGACTCCTGGAAAGGTTGCCTCGAACGGTATTCGAGTCGTGGAAACCGCAATTGCACACCGCGTCGCCCCATTATTTCCCCGCTGATATATTATTTTTTCAAACATTGTATGTCATACACGTTTTATGTGAAGTTCGCCGTAAAAGTTCATTCAAAAAGTTGCAGTAAAAAATTTTTTCTTTTATAAAATTGACACGCAAGGTAATGTCACATAAGATCAGAAACTGACTGATATCTTGGATTATTTTTTGTTTTATTTAAAAATCCGCATAAAAACGTCGACAGAATTACGCGCTTTAACGGACATGTGAGATATATCGAACCGACGGATGATCGATGGAGACTGCCGCAAATCGAAATAGACCTTTTTTTTCTCTCTCTCTCTCTCTCTCTCTTGTCGCATCGTTCGCGCGCGAGAGACTCGATCGGGTTCGACATAGCGCGACAGGATATAGACGACGGTCCACGACCGTATTGTCCCGCGAGAGTTGCTTTCACTTCCTCGCGCGCGTATTACAATACATACGTACACACACAAAGGCCCTTACGAATCACACAAAGAGATCCCGCGCGAACCGGTTTCGTACATAAGCAATGTGAATCGCGATGGGATCATATCTTTCTCCATCGACATGCCAACCATTGAGTTAAACGGCCGGAGTGCGCTATAATAAGTGCGCGCGCGCGCGTCCGTTTATACACGCTCTTATTGCCGCGAGCGATGTCCTATTTGATTTTACGCATCCGCCGGCGTTTTCCTTTTGAAACGACGACGCGCGTCTCGTCGTCGATAATGTTGCTGCCAAGCGAGCGTGCGATCTGCGCGCATTGGACGAACGAGTCGCGAAACACGATCGGACATCGGATATATTCGAAATCGGAGATCAATGCGAATGTTGCTAACAAAAAAAAAAAAATACAAACACCTTCTCTTTTTCCGTCCGCGTGAAGAAAGATATCGGCCGATCCTGTGGCTTTTCCTCTTTCTTGGTTTTTTGAGACTCAATCTGCAAAACAAATAAAGCAATACGTTTCGTATAGATACTCGAGAGGGAACAACAAACGCGTTGCTTGTATATCTGTTACATCGTGTGTTTCATAACTTTCCGACACACAATTGCAACGCTCGCCAGCGTGCGTGCGCGCGCGCGTTGTTCGGGCCGGTTTGCACTCTTGCCCCAGTTTGATGCGCCGCTGACCTTCTAACGTCGGGAGGGATCTTTAGAGAAAACTCTTCGCAAGCGAGAAATCTACGTCAGATCTATCTATCGTAGATTCCCTTGTTTTCGAAGACAATATCGCGCACGCGTTTGTATACACAGCGTGTGAAAGTTATCTGAGTCCTCAATTACGAACTCTCTTTGTGATTAAGTGTTGCAACAAGTGTGCAAATTTGTGTTCCAAACAACATTCACATGTTCGTACGACAACCGATGCGTGTAAAAACAATTATTGACCAAGATGTTACTCGCGCTGAAATAAACTAATTTTATGCATCGATTTTTTCAAGTATCCACTTTCTAGATTTAATTCTTTTTTTTTTTTTTTTTTTTTTCTACGTGTTTTCTCTGATTAATGTTCTATTTGCCACATCTTCGCCAAGACGAAATGAGAATTTTTCTTCAGAAGAAAGAATCGCGATTTAATTAATGCGCGCGAGACCGAGAGAAAAATATATTTGCCGAAAGTAGGTTAACGCGTATATAATAAACGCGCATGTCTCCTTTACATATATAAATAATATTCCCAATGATAGACACTTTATATTCGCGCTCGGGGAGTTACGCGAATTTGCATACGCAATGAAAAGACGTAATGAAAAAGCTGATATAATCGCTTCTGCATCAGACACGACTGCGTGTCCTAAATTCAGAACAATAGATTCCAAGATGTGCGATCTTTGCTAACTCTCGCTGCTTGCTGTCGCAGGAATGTCTCGGAGGCTTTTAATTGCAAATAATTAATTGCATTTGCATTTCTGTGTTTTCACACTCTTTCTTCTTCGCGTGAAAATGAGAGAAACTCGGAAAAACATTGGTATTATTTCGATCGCGCGTGTGCGCATCGCCGCACGAGCTGTGTGAAAAGCGCGCGCAATTGCAACGCCGTAATGAAGAGAACAAACGCGCGTAATTACGCACTTCGATGACGCGCCATGAATATTATCGATCGCGCGCGTAACTGGCGAGTCATCGTATAAAATTGTTTTACAATATTTTTATCTCAGTATTCCGTAAACAAATTACAAGATTGTTCGTATATATTTCAGATTGTAAATAAACAATTTAATTATCCGTTCAATCTAAGCGCGCGGAGGTCGTCATCTTTCATCTCATCGCCGACGGCCAAAGAGGATAAAGAGAATATAGCCAACAAGTGACTTTTTTTTTTTTCTCATTTAATGCTCGGTTGTATTGCACAAAAGCATTGATATTCTCTCAAATAACGCGCGTACGAGGGAACCTTTTGAATCCAAGAATAGAAATCTGCCTGCAGAGACTCCGAACGCAATCTACCTCCAGGCGGAGATGCTGACCTCGTCAAGTTATGCAAATCGCAGTCGCGGACTGTATGTATTTCTTTTTTAGAATCTGTGAATGACTGTTCGTTTAAGTCCTTAGAAATACTCACACGGCGTTTTAATTATGTAACTATGAGCCGCAAAAGTCGAGAGAGCTGTGCGCGTCTATATCACTTTCGACGATTTTATTTCTCTCTCTCCGTCTCTCTCGAGAAATAAAATCGCGACGATTTCAAAAACACAAAAGAACGTGCGTTCTTGCGATTTGCACACGCAAGTGACATATTTGTGACATATCATCGAATCGTTTCGCCGAAACGCCTGATTATGCGCAACCGTCCGTTGTTTATCAAATATTCAACGTCGCGCCCGTGTTCGATTGACACGTGTGTGTACCGTTGTGTGTAAGAAAAACGAATCGCCGGTCTCGAATAACTGTAACTGCGATTAGTCACCATCGAGCTCTTTGCCGTCGTAATCAATACACCAACACACAGAGAAATGAAACAAATGACCGTCTTACAAACCATATAATACACATACGAGAGATGTCAGAAATAACATGAAAATCAAACTTGAAAAATAGTGAGAGGAAGGAGTGGAAAAACAGCACGTAACAGGGAGAAGAGAAGAAACAACACGTGACTAAAGTCAGATTTTACTTTGATCAAGTTTTTAGACACGTGCAAAAAATATGTAAGAAAATTTAAATACGATAGTGTCTCGTGTCTCTCTTATTCTTCCAAACGAATTAAATTGCTACCGTTTTTTCTTTCTTCAAGAATTTTTCAAAAAAATTTCTTATGTTGTATAAATTGCGTGACCACCGATAATAGAATATTTAAAACTCAATACATCGCGGAAGATTATCACGAGAACTTTCTGTCTACAATAATTATTATAACTTCGCCGCAAGATACGCCACAAAGCAAGAAGAAGATGCACGTCTCGATTCGCGCGTGTAATCCTTGCTCTTCTCGCTTCTATGTATAGGTTTCGCATTTTTTTTCCGAAAGATATCGATTTTCTTACATCGCGGTCGAAGCTCGAGCCGCGAACCGTCAAGCACATGACGTTCGCAGTCGTTGGTACCTTCAGCAAGGGGAACAAAGAAGCGCAGCCGATATATCTGACACTGACGAACCTCGGGAGAACGAAACGAGGGGAAAGGGACGGCGAAGAACGGAGGAATCCTCGCCGAGGTTCGTCTGGTTCGCGTGTACACCGCACCGGTACCGCTTGCTTCGTTCGCACCGAAGAAGAGCCGTTGAATACACCCGTGACCCTCATCATGTGCGCATACACGCGGTACGTTCTCTTTTAAAAGTTAACGTGTGTTGATGTGTCGGTAAAATAATTTCGAGGTAATTTTATTGGACACGTTTTCACTTTCACTGAATTCTGGAGTGAAATTTTTTGACGGAAGTTCACGTAACGAATTTTTCACATGTCGGTGTTTGATCTGCAAATTAGCACCTGCGGAAAGAGAGAGAGAGAGAGAGAGAGATAATAAAGTCTCCTGTCACCGTACGCACGAGGGTCGCCGTTAACGTCATAGAGCGAGCGCGAAGCACCGGTCGACTGTCAATTACCTCATTGTTGCCTTCAAACCGAGTGCGGAGTCACGGTTTTTGCGCAAAACAGGATGTTAAACTGGCACACTATTGTCGATTGCGGAAATCGGCCGGCGGTCTGTCTCGACTTCAACTTAAACATTCAGTCGTTACTTCTGATCGTGCGGTTGGAGTTCTTCGACCTCTGATTTTCAAATCCGGATAATCAGATGTTAATTAAGAGACAATAAATTTTGCGTTAGGTAACTCGTATCTTGAGTATATGAAATTCTTAACTGATTCAATTGTGAAGGAAAATCAATTATTGTTCAGATCGCGGCTTTCCGCTGCCGTGCGACGCCCTTGGAAAAAGTCAAATAGAGACCGAGACGGTTCATTCGACGATCCGGCAGACCAGCCCACACGCAACAACGAACACGCTTCATTGCGGTTTATTAACAATTTTAATTAGCGGAGACGGTCGCGCGCGAGTCCTCGACTAGAACGTCGAGGACTCGTCGGAACGTATAATATTTATTCGTACGGTCGTTTTGCGGTTGAGTCACGATTACGCCCCGGCGGAAATAAATCGACAATATCTACGCGATCTTACGTTACAACAGCAATGAGCGAGGTATTCGCGCGTTCCGACGTGAAATAACAGATGTAGCAAAAAGATTGCGTTCGAAACGATTTCACAAACGTAACACCGCGGTCTGTAATAACAATCCCGCGCGCGCGTTTGACTGAGAAACGAGAAGGGGAGGAGGAGAAGGGGGATAGTGTCCCTCTTACCTGGGAGTTTTGTTCGACGGGCCGTCATTGAGAAATACCTGCGCGCGAGAGCCGTAATTATATCCGGCGGAAATTTTTATCACCTCGTCGTCGTCGTCGTCGTCGGAATTTTTAAATGCCGCGTGTGAAGTAGTTACATCGTTAAATAATAATGCGCGCGAAATCGTCAGAATCGGACCCGATTGTTTATCGCGTTAAACAATCGACCATGCGGTAATTGATTACGACATTAATTCTGAAGAAATGAAACTAAAAGTGCCCGTGTGTAAGAAATTACGAAATTACTTTTCGCGCTGCGCGCGCGCGCGCGCACGCTCGGATGATTAAAAAAATCGAAGTGAAAGTAATTAATTAGAATCTGCGTCGGGATTTCTTGTTTGTTCGATGATATTTGGACTCGACGACAAGATGAGAAATTGTGTTTTTACTTTCGATCGCGTCTGTACACTTTGGCGAACTTTTTGTTCTCGCGATGGAAAAAAAACCAATTTGCGAATAAATCTATTTGGGATAATTTCCGACATGTTTGTTCGACGTTAGATACGCAAGCGATGCGACAAGAGCAAACACTTATTTTATCCCCTATATTCCGTTTATCATCTTCAAAGCGGCGTAAGATAAGAATTTCACTCGGCAACTGCATGATTTGGATTTTCACGTCTCACGAGAACGGTTTTGAGAAGCACTCGAAAATTTTACGACAAAAATCTTATAATCTTTTGAAACAAAAATAAAATAAAACACATCGTTTAAAAGACGTCCGTATCAAACGACACGTGTAACTAATGCAACGTTTAGGAGCTCGTTTGCGTTTCAAAGCTGAGACGAATTGTCTGTGTGCGCGCGAATGTGCGACATGTATCGACTTAGCGCGTTCGAGCATCGGGCAGAGTAACGAAGCGACAATGACAAGCCGTGTTGCTTTCCCGATTCGCGTCAACACGCGACGACTTTCTCTAAGGCGGCGCTGTAAATCAGCGCGTGAACGCGCGAGGCGAGATGCACTCGCGTTCTAAAGAGAAAATTGCCACGAGTTACGGTAATTTATTGAACGCGTATTATCGACAACGATATGGAACGTTAAAGATCGCAACAGGTATTCGGCGCGAAGTTTTTTTTTTCTTTTACGTGCGTGAATACGAAATTACGTTAGAAAGTTTCGAAAGTAATTGTTGCAAAGCACACACGCTAACAAGCGAGCGAGCAAGCAGAGAGATTTAGAAATTACTTGCAAATGTACGTTTGCGTTAATGGAATTTGTAAAACTCACGAGCACACACACGCGCGCTTTCTCAGACATTCGTACACCTTGTTCGTGCGGAAGCAATTGCATTCGGAGATTGTTCCGAATCGCGAGCGTAAAAACAAATATCACTCTTCACATATATCCGGTAAAACGACGAAACATATATCGCTGCGCGGGGAAACGCAATCGCGTGCGCAATAAGAGATAAAAATCGCTTTTCTCGACGAAGCCATACGAAGACGAGAACCCATTTCGCGGGATAATCCGGTTTCGTGCTCTAAAAAATACAAATATCGAGGTCGCGAGACATCGTCGTACGAAAAAAAGAGCTTTGTTTTCTTCAAAACGAAATTGCGGACGCGCACGCATGCGTGCGTGCGGGCGAATCGCCCCGTGTGTGTGTTACGTTCGTGTACCCCGGAATAATTATATAAACGCGTATCATATATATACATATACATATGAATACGCGATCGTAGCCATGTCCGGCGATCACGTACAGAGTGTCTCGGAAATCGTGCACTTTCTCCTCTTTTGTGGTGACGCGCCGCAATTTCCATTGAGAAATACGAGCGATACCTTCTGTGTGTCCGATTGCGATCGAAGGACCATTAAGGAGGTTCACTGCAATATGTAACACTTATAAGACAAAGAAGTTTTCAGTTTTCCCCTTTCTTGTCACGAGGACCAATTTCTATGATATAAGAAGAAAGTAAACTTATCATGAATATCAAAGAGTTTTAAAACTATATCTGTTTCGAAAGTGGCTCCGGCTTCTATCAAGACCGGATTTCCTCGAATTAGTCAGAAAATAACCCAAACCAAGTTATTCCTATGAGGAAAAAAAAAATAAAAAAAAAAAATCAATTGCTTCGGATCCCGGTACCTTCGCGCATTTGACGTCTTTTTACGGGCTGCGGCGCGCCGGTGCGTCTTCTCCTCGCGTAGGTGTGAACCGGCACGATCAGTCTCGGCCGCGGAATGAGGAAGCCTCCTTGAGCGTTATTGGACGATGACTGGTTCAGCTCGGAACAGTCGCTGTCGGTGGTGTCGGTGCTGCTAGATCCGCGGCTAGATCGCGCGATCTCCTTCTTCATCAACGACTCCTTTGACTCGTCCGGATGTCGATCCTCCAGCTCGGCCTCTAGCTGCGACACCATATCGGCCACGCAGGGCCGTCTGGTGTAGGACTCGTCGTCCTGCTGTCGGCTGGCGATTTTGCTGACGCCACCGTCGCCGCCGTTGGTCCAATTGACCCCGCATTCCCGCCAGCTGGCCTCATAGAGCAGCTCCATGGCGCGGCCGCGCGTCGCGTCCGGGTCCAGCAGGAGTTCCGGGTCCTCCAGAACCGCTCGGCCGGGATAGCTTCGAACCTTCATGACCTCGAGGCGCGAACGGCACGAGACAAAGAACAGCCGGGCTCCGCTCTGCAGCTGTGGTTCCGTCGAGACTTTCGCTCGAGATTTTTTTTTCCGGTTCTACGCGGCACGCGCAAAGGTCAAAAGCCGACCGCCGCGCGGCGACAATGCCGTACCTTTCGCACGGCAAAACCGACGCAGCCGATATTCCCTGCCTCCAGGCGCATTTTAGCCTTCAACTTCGTTTCTCCGGATAAGAATCGCTACCGGTTTCCCGACCGACGACGATTGTCGATCCTCGCGCGTGAGAAAATCGAAAATCGGTCGTGTTTTGCAAAACAAAAAAAAATGCAAACGGTAGCTAAACTGCGTACGACGACGATCGATGCGGAAGAGTAGAATTTCAACTGATCGGACTGACGTACATCGCGCACGAGGTTGGCGCTGGTCCAGGAATAAGATCGACGACAAGGTTCCACTTATCTTCGAGCACGCGATCAATTATCACAGCTTTCAAAACCTCGTTTCTTGTTGACGATTCCCCGTCCCGTCTCGATTTATGTGTTTACACATTCCGTCACGAAACAAAAGGTAGATTATCGGACAAACGAGCGGTCGTGGGGATCAAAGAAGCGCGAGATCAACGGACACTGACGTCGGGATTTGCGCATTCACGATCGTTCATTCGCAACTTCCGGCGTCACTGACAGACCGGCGAGCCGCGAAACGTCAGACGGGAAATTACTATCGCTAGCTGTCAATCTTCTTCTCCGAGGTAGCTTCCGAGGAGTCTTCTCGGCAAGAATGCACTTCCGTCGGGTGTCGTGCGAAATCGACGATTGCGACCACAAAATTAAAATTTTCACCACTTCATTCTCGATCCGCAAAATCGGCTTCTTCCGCGACGCGGATTGTCACGAGTCCCGACCTGGATTGAATTCGCGAGTGGAACAGTGGCCGCGTCCAGGTCGCGTGAAAAGCCGCGCAAGGAACAAAAAAAGTCCTGTCCGAAGGAGGACACGACGTGTTCGTGAGCGTTCGCGTCGCGTCTGACGCTCACTGACAATACTCGCGACTGGTGAAAAGTATGCCCGTGAGCGGCGAACAGCACCACGAGAAACTCCCTTCCCTCAAACGGAGGCGCGAGTCCCCCACCAGAGGAGGAGAGACATGCACTCGTGAGAGAAAGGACAGCGGTTCTCATCCCGACCGATCTCTCGCCCCCGCAAAACGCTCCCACGTATATCGCACCGGTAATTTTCGCGACCGCGAAGGGACAGAGAGAGAGAGAGAGAAAGAGAGATCCGGGAAATTGCGCGCGAGTCCTACTAACTTCGTTAACGGAAAGAAGAAGGCATTGAGAAGTTTCGCTTGAAATTTCTTCAAAGTCGTTTTTTGCACTGAGTGCAAAAGTTTTGATGTAAATTTCAAAACAAGAATTCATCAAAAACATTTTTGCATTTAATCATCTCGATCTTTATTTTTTTTATTTATCTGTTAGGGAGATAGACAATATCTTTTTAATTCGTCATTTTGGTTCGTCAAAAACGCTCGAAATGTTTCAACGAGAAAAAATCAACGGAATGTTCTCGATTTATTCGCAGTGTTTGATAACTTTTTTTTTTAAGTTTGTGATCTTACGCGTGGTCGGAACGCTCGCTGACGTTTACGTGATTGCGATGTTTACGGATGAGTGATGGCACTAATAATCGGATCAGCTGATGAGAAAAAGAGAGAGAGAAAGAGAAAGACAGAGGCGTAACGCGGTTTTCCGTGAAAGTAAAACGTGCGTCGCCGCTTGTTACGAAATAGCATCAATGCGATGTTTGCTTTGTCTGAACAGAAATCGAATTCCGGGAGAAAGAGAATCATATTGAAATCCGGCACGGGTTATACATAATTGCGGTTTACGTAAATCCAATTACGCGTTGATATCTCTCTTTACTATCGTGAAAATTTCAATTAACGTCTGCAGCAAGATAAAAAAAAAAAAAGAAAAAAAACAAATCCTTCCTTCTTTTATTTTTTTTCACTTTAACTTTTGCATTTATTATTGTTTTAAATAAATACTCAATCAATCGAACCGAGTTCGAAATCGCACACGTCTTGTTAACGTCAAAGCAAGCCCGGACTTACCTTCCATAACGAAGACAATGGAGCCGACATCGCCCTCCTTGATAATCGTCGAGCCAGCCGGAAATGTGACGGGATACATGCAATCGACTATCTCCCGGATCTGCGTGAGTTCTAAATTCTTCATGAAATCATTGTCCAGAATGGCAGTCTTGATCAGCTCACGAGACCTGGAAAAAAAATATATATATATATATATATTATATATGAATCGCAATTACCTCCTTCCTCTGAATACGAAAAAGAATTGTATTCCGTGTGCCGCGTGTGTTCAAATCGGTTTCCTGAACACATATCGACAATTAATTTCCTTATAATCGTGAAATCGCTCATGCGTGGTTACCGTTTTTCCCCCCATCTTAGTCGAGCTTGCTCTATCATTAAGAATCGTTTTGACTACGGAAAGTTCTCATCGTTATTTATTCGTCGATTACGAATATTGCACGTCGCTCGATGCAAACGCGGCATTTATTTTCGCAGAAAAAGGCGAATGAAAACGTCCGAAGAGCACCCCGTCGGATCTACCTTTCCGACTTTATGAACTTCCGCGCCGGTTTCACGTCGCTCTTCAGAGGCTCCGCCGATATCGCCTGACGCTTCAGTCGCTGATTGGTGTTGCTCGCGCAGGACGACGCCAGACTCATGTCGACGATCTGCAGATATTTGCTGAGCTCGTTCTGCAGGAAGCAGATCGTGGCGTCGCGCTCCTCGAGCGCCTTCTCGAGCATCTCAACGGTCTCCTCGCGACGCCGCAGCGTCTCCGTGCGCTCGTACAGCAACCGCTTCAGGTCCCGTATCGAGTCCATTCTTCTCGCTTTTTCTCTCCCTCTTTGAGTGTAAGAAACTTAGGCAATAAGCACTGAGCAAATCAATCAATCACAGGCCGGCATTCTTTCGAACGTAACTTACATTTGAAAGAACGTCTGCCTGTGATTGATTGGTTGACTCGCTTCGAGTCTTATTGCTCAAGTATTCTTTCGTGTGTTCCCGAGTTTCTTTCAACGGTGTCCCGCGCGAAATGTCACTCTTTCCGCCGCGTCGGTGAACAACATACAGCGCGACCGGAGATACACCGCGCGAAAGTTCAAAACACAAATCTGCACAGCTGATCGATATGTGACGGTTTTCGTCGCACGAAACGCTGAATTTTCTCGATTAAGTTCGCTCAACTCATATTTTCCGAGATGAGACGTTCTTCCGATAAGCCAAAAGAAACTCTTCGTTACAAAAGAGAAAAAAACCGAGCAAGAGATGTCCCGTCGACAGGCACCAGGTGCCGGCGAGATAAATTTACTTCGTGATACGCCGACGTTAGAAGCGTCTCGGTTACTTTTACATAACGAAGCTGGATACACGAAGTTTTCTTGGAACAACAACGAAAGACTAAAAAAAAAAAAAGAAAAAAAAACTTGTGCTTTCTTGAGAGAATAACGACTGATGTCAGAACTCGGTAGAAAAAAACCCAACGCGCGCGCATCGTAATTACATTGCATCGCTTCGAAAGATGCATTAGCACTTTTATAGTTTGCGCTTAAGCGCGCGCGCGCGCGCGTACACTTTTCCAAGACAGGTGAAGCAAACGTGATTACGTGTCTCCGATAACAACGGAATTTTATTAGCGGTCTATAAAAAAAAAAACCTTGTGCAGCTCGGACAATCAATCGACGATACGTTGCGTGATATTATATATAGTTAGCATTTGCGATGGAAACATTGTATCTCACGGTACGTTTTCCGGGGTCAGACTTATTTTCAGCATCTCGTGTCGTTACGTAAAAAAAGAGAGAGAGAGATTGTGTGTGCGTGCGCTAATTATCATTAAGAAGAAAAATTAATCTGATATTTGATGCTTTCACGATGTGTTGTATTAACATTCGAAGATGTTTTTCGGGTTTGAAAACCGCGTTAGTGTCGAATGTTAAGAAAAATTAATAAAAAGTTAATAAACAATTATCTCGCGGCGCACTCTTCACACACAACAACACAAAACAATATCAACTATTGAATAGAAAGTTGTTTTTTATTTATATTTTATATCGTTTTTACACGTCATAGAGATTGATCGAACAGATAATCAATCGGTGTTTACCGAATGCGCGCGAAATTATCGTTGAAATCGGCGATAGGTACAAAGTCGAGTGTTGTGTAGGAAAAGAACCGAGGAAATATTTTATCCTTCTCGATCGCGACGTCACCGGCGAAAAACGACGAGCATTAATCTACTCGTGTGTGTGTGTGTGTGCGTGCGTGTGTGTTTGACAGTTAGTGACGGTTATTTTCCTGAAAAGTGTCGCGCGCGGACAGATTCGAACTATTAAAACTCGTCCCGCGGTTCCGGATGAGATATACGAACGTAAAAACGAGCATCCCTGACGACGGGCTTGTTAAACATGCCATCACGCGCGCGCAAACTTCTGGTGAATCTACGCCATCTTTTCCGAGACTTTATTGAGCGCGTGTCGTTCAATTCGGAGCAGACTCTATACCAGTCACCTCGTTCAATCTGTTTTAATCAAACCGTCGTCGATCCTTCACGAGCATCGCGCGACACTCGAAGACCGATCGCCGACTCGCCTATCACAACCGAGAGAAAGTGAACGTATTAACCCTTGAAGTGCACGCCGGGATAAAATTCACCTTCTCACGACTTTCTCGAATTCCTGGGGCAAACGTTGACGGCCGATTAAAGACCGACTCTTTCTTTTTCCGATTGCGCGCAATCGAAACAAAAATCGAAGCAAATGAATCGCTAGATCACTTGCCCACGAAATTAAACTGCAGACAACAGTCAATCAATTTTACACGCGTTTGTGTATTTGTTAACATGTAGCGAAAAATGACGGGATGTTCGTTTGAATATTTAATAGCGCACTTTGAGGATTAAATGAAATATTCGCGCGACGTCAATCCGGAACGCTAGATCGATATTGAAAAAATCTCCGAGCGAAAATTCCGCCGGAAACTAACGTCTCGATCGAATCTGCGTGAACATTTCTCAAACGTCCAATTGAACAGACATATTTCGAATTCCGTGTCGCGGGACGTTTATTAAATTTACTGCGCCACTGGCAAATAGGAGAATCGAGCTGTCAACTGTGTGTGACGAGAATTTAAACTGACAACAAACACAATGAACACAACTTCGAGCAAAGTGTTGCGTCGGTTTATTTCGTGTGTTTCGTCAATGCTTCTTAATTAAATCCCACACGCGGCTCTTAACCACGCTCTACTCGCAACAGTGGAGTGTAAAAAAAAAAAACTGCAAATTTAACGGTACGCTGACTCCTGTAGCCACTGATCGGATTGCAACCGAGAGTTTTCGCACGTAATATAAAAATATCAAGTGAGAAAAAAAACAAACATTATTTTCTCACTCGATTATCGCGAATGGACGTGAAAATGATTCGATTTGACGCTCGATTGGAATCGCATCGGCTTTTTCCAAACTTTACCCGATCTTTGAATTTCTCACGTCGATACTCGCGCGAAGACGATCGCGGCGGACATCGCGACTGTCAGTCTGGAGTGACACAACCGAACTGACGATCGGCAGACGCGGACAGGACCCACCGAGGAGCGGCACCGCGGAATGATATATACATGTGTGCACAATGTATGTGTGTATTATATATATATATATACGGATCGTGCAACCAAGTTGGAGCTGCTCCGGGTTTGCGTGTAGGGCGGTAACGACTAACGATCGGTATAGTATACGCGCGCGCCAGCTATTTTTATGTTTTAATCGCGACTCACGACTTCCTCGAAGCGCGCACACGCGTTCCCGCCTCTTCGAGGCTGCCTCGACAGCCAATTAAAAAATGATTTCTCTCTCTCTCTCTCTTTCTCTCCTTTCACCGATCATTTTGGCCAATCCTCCGTGGATGCGTGCCGATCTATCCGTAAATATACGTGCGCTCACTACTGCTGAGCGCTGATGACAACGGCGTGGAATCTCAATAGGTGTAAAAATATTTTTTTTTTGTTTTATTATTACAAGAGATATCAAAATTTTATTGTACAATCTTAAAGATCGGAGAAATTGAAAAAAAAAAGATTGCGAAAAAAATGTCGCACAGAGAGATTTTCTCGACGTACGCTAAAGATGCGCGCAATACTTTTGCGAAAAATAAAATCGAGTGGTTACGCCATTGCGATTTCGTGAGCACGCTTTGTCAATCCACTTTGCGTTGGCGAATGCCTCGGAGCGATGTGTGTTCCGCGTACCCGAGATGCGCCCTACATACAAAACCGGCCTCTACCCGGTTACGGCCCTGACGACTTCCTTGACTTTGGCACGTCGCGTTGTAAAAAAAAGAAAAAGGTCTCCTTTGCACCGCGTGACTTTGGGCGTGCAGAAGAAAAATGGTCAAACGAACTATCTTACACACACACGTGACCGACTCTCTTGTTCGAAGAGTTTCGCGTCCATCGACTCGATCACGTGCGCGTACATATTCGATATTGTAAAAAAAACAAAAAAAACAAAAAAAAACAAAAAAAAACAAAACGACAACAAGAAAGAAAAAGTAGAGTCGACGAGCACGTCATCGACTATTTAAAACGCTCGGTTGTTAAAATGTGATTAACCAGGCGGGGGACGAGAGAGTGACGTCTCTCTCGGTAAACGCGCGCGTAATCCTTCGAAAAATACAATGTTCACAATCAAAAAGTCCTTGCCTTTTTTCTCTCTCTCTCTTCTTCGAAACCTACTAATCGCAGGGCCGCGTACAAGAGGTCGCTTTGTATACGGGATTGCGAGCTCATTATGAGGGAACAACACGCTTGAATTATTTAAGTCGCGTATGCGCCGAATCCTCGAAAGGCCTCGGCGGCGTTTCTGTTTCGCAATCGCGATTCTGCGTACTGTTTACGCAAAGTCCTTTAGGACGAGACATACAGACGCGTAACAACACCGAGAGCGCCTCGTGCGAATACAAACACACACACACACACACATACGTACAGAATTTTAAACATATGCGAGAGATAATTTTTTAAAGTGCGATAAAAATATATTATACCGTGTCGTTATTTATTACGACTTAACGAGGTATATTCAGCAATTTCAAGAGCACATTTGAAAAAAAAACACCAACTTCAACAGATAGTACGCTTTAAAAAGTGACAGTAAAATTGTCGCTCAATATTGAAATGGACAGATAATAGCGCCGGCACGCGCGATAACACGGCATGATACACCGTGATGCGTGATAAAAATAACTGTAAATTATGTAATTACAAAAACTCCTTATCTGTGGTTTATCTACGCCGATAAAAAAAAAAAAATAAAACTGATATTTCACGAAAATAAAATAAAAACGCGCGCGCACGCACTTCCGCGCGCTCCGTAAGTAGCTTCATTAATATGTATGTACGCTTTGTCCGGATATGAACGAACAATTTGAGGAATGCGAATCGTTACAGGCAAACATAGAAACTGGCTTATCTTATACGGAGTCGGATTGTTGCAGCGTGATATGCAAACAGAATGCGTTCTCGCGAGAACCGCGACTCTCCAGATGCGAATTCCACGATCATCTCCATCGTGGCGAAATGCCTAAGACCGCATATTCTCAATATTGTTGAGCCGATAGTTTCCAGCCATTCGGTTGAATGACTTCGCGCACACCCGCGGATTGAAATCACCAGAAAGACGCGTAAGTTTTTCTCGCCCGTTGCGAACGACGCCGAGATGATGTGAACGCGAGCCGGCGGCTAAACACACGCGATAGTTGCGATCAAAGTTTCTACGAATCTCTTGTGAAGTTGTTTCTCCACATTCAAATCTCGTCGTGTATTTTTCCAAGTTTTAATTCATACATTTTTTATGTATATATTTATTTATGTAAATTTAATTAATGTTTTTTATGCAAATTTTCTCACTCTTAGAATTTATTATCAATTAATTTTTCAACTCGTAATAATCACAAGTGGACAGAGTTACATCTCGGGTTACAGCGTGAATTTTTTTGCGATGAGCTCACGCACTTTCTAAAACAAAAAACGCTGTACCGTTTGAGAAACTAATCGCTTCATGTCAAAAAAAAAAAAATAAATAAATAACGTTTAAAAAGATTTCGCGTGTCATAGTGTCGTCGGGCATAAAAGACGACACAATTGTGAGTGAGAACAGACCGCTAAATAAACCGTTGTCACGTGAAAAAAGTGCCTTTCGCCTTTTATGTGACGCGTCAGGTCGAAAAAAAATTACCGTAAATCCGAATCTGAAACTACTTACACATTTTTCGATCATCTCTGCGCTCCGGACGCTATCGGATAAGTTAATCGATGAGCGAGTCTCATCCGAGTTATTTTTGTAGCGAATACGATTTGACGTTGATAATTAAATATCTTTTATTGTAAGACTTCGACTCTCTCTCTTTCTCTCTTTCTCGCAACTTGACTCGGAGTTCGATGCTCCCCCGAGAAACTCGGATGACGATCCTTCGCTATCTGACCGCGTCGTTTTAACGGTCTTACTCTGTGTATGTGACTGTAATGAGACTCATTTGCATACTATGCATTTATGTACATATTCGCATTGTATTCATTTTCATACCGTCTCGTAAAGTAGTGGCGAAGTGCGTATCGACTTATTTCACGTTTTAATAACATCAAACCCATATTTACAGACTCTGCAAAATCAATTTTCGCAACTTTCCGACACTCTCCCTTTCTCTTTGTTTCTGATATGCGGTGCGCGTATTTCAGAAACGTACCGACCGAGCCGGAGAACAAGAGACAGCTCGGGAAACAGGTGGAATCGGCAGCGGAGAAATCGAGCAAACGGAATATGACGTTTCGAGGAGGCGCCACCAGCCGAGAGATCGCTCGCTTGCGTTAATTCGCCCGTTTGCTTCTCTCCTCGGCCGTTCGCTCGCCGCCCTCTCTCGCGCGCGCCGTTGCTCGGCTTCAGCTTTTTCAAATGTCGCCGATGGCCGTGACAGGATCTATTTTTAACCGCGCGGCGAGATAAGCGCGGGAGGGACGGCGGGTAAAGAGCCAGAATGAAAAGAGGGAGCGAGAGAGAGGGAGAGGATGTGGAGGAGCAAAGAAAAGGAAAAAGAGAGACCGGAGAGCAAACTCGCGCCAGTAGCGTAACCAACATCGACGATTCGGCGTTTACCCAAGCGACACCTGTTTAATTAACCTTGAATAGCTTATCCGGGGTAGGATTCGTCACTTCGACGCTACTTTTTCTCTTCGTGCGGAAATTATGACGAAAATTATATTCAGAAAAAACTATCGAAAACACGCGGAAACTTAGACGGCATCTTTGACATTGCTGTTTTCTTTTTTTTTTTCTTTTTTTTTTTAATTTTGTTATTCTATTCAGCAGAGTTATTTTTTATTCGCACACAAGATTTATTTCGCAAGCACATAAACAATGCGTTAGAAATAGGCGAGCTTTCCGGGGATCAATAAAATGTCAGCGAGAAAAGTGACAATAGAATAAAAGATTCGTCGGAAGCGCCGTTTTGTGCGCGAGATTTTTTTGAATACGCGAAATTTCGCGAACAATACAATACTTGCGTCACACGCACGAGCATGAAAGTAAACTATATTCGGGTCGCGACCGTGTGCAAAGCTTTGTTGGCATGCGAATCGCACTATGAATTATTTATTATTCCGAAAACCACGCGCCCGCGCGCGGTGGGAAATACACCTTGACATTCTCATGAATTTGCTTGAGAATTTTCTCGGAATGTCGTGGTTTTTTTATCAGCGTACTAATTACACAAACTGCCGCAGAGATAAAAAAAAAAATGCGAACACATAAGATTCTACTACCAATAATATTAATTTCTTTCTGAAAAAATAAATAAATATAAATTTGAATCGTGAGATAAAAATTCGACGCAGAAAGATTGCGGCTTTTGCGACCTTTTACGATATTTCGCTCGCACAATGCAAATTCAATTCGAACTCTCGTCTCACGACGACGCGCGACATTCGCGCAGTCCCCGAAAGCGTCCGCCGTGGCTGTTTACATCACTGGGTTCGAGGAGCGACGAATTTGTCGTGCCGCGGGCACCATAGGAGAAGAGAAAGAGAGTGAATCAAAGAAGTAATTATACGTGACGTCATCCGACTGGTTTCAACACTCGACCCGAGTGCAACGAGTCGAGTCGAGTTCGAGTCACAGCAAGTGGGCCAGAGGGGCCTCTCCTCTTTCTCTGTCTCTCTCTCTCTCTCTTTCTCTTTCTCGCTCTCGATGTGGCAATTACGACGAAGATGCGCGTATGGAAGAAATGATGTTCTGCCGTTGCAACTGCATCCGCCTTGCCGCCGGTTTTAGCCGGTGGGGAGGAGAGGCGAAAATAACCACCTCCCGAACTTTATGGCCGGTAAATCACCGTGGCGCGTTAGTGCCGATACGGTCTTACGCGCCACTTAAATCGGAGGTACCTAACAGACACATTAGCCGCAATAATCCCGACGGCGAGTAGGAAATTAAATAAACCTTTCCTAATTATTAATCAGCAAACGCAGCGGGAGCTGATGCGGCCCGTCGTTGAAGAGGACGACCGTGAAACGGTTCGCTGCGCGTTGCATTCTTTATCAGAGAGGTGTGCGCGTCGCTGGGATATCGTTAGAAAATGTGTATTAATAAAGTGTCCTCACACACATTACAACAAACGCGCGGCATTCTTCGCGCGGTACGTGACTGCACACGAGTCAGCCGTACACGATTGTACGTAAAAAAAAATCTTTCATACTCACGTTTCTATGAGTTGGAAAAAAACAAAATTCTGAAAAAAAAAAAAATTAGCCGAAAGAGAAAAATCTCTGACAAATTTGAGAACAAATAAAAATTAAGTGTGTTTATCGATTCGGACGTCTCTCAACGTCCGCGGGTGTTTGTACAGATTAAAGTGGAAGTTCTTCTGTATAAATATCTCACGAAAAGTGAGACAGTGATTGATGGCGCGTCGTTTTCTCCTTCAATGTTTGAACACCATATAATTGACGCTCTTTGCGGTCTGGTTTTGCGAAATATTGCGGAAATATTTTTTCTCACATTGAATAATATTCTCTTTTTTACTTTGAGAGACGGAGAGAGAAGATAAGAAAATTTTTTTCAATAGAATATTATAAATTTATATAATATGAATAATATAATTTAAAATTAATTACTAAATTAATTTATAATTTTTTGGCGTGTGTTTCGAGAAGGAAGTATCTTTTCTACATAATCGTAATTTAAAAAGAAATTGCTGCCTCAATATTTCGTCATTTATCAATTTAATTCTCAACCCTGTTAGCACCTGATACAAGCACGTAGCGGACACTGTGCGCGTTCAAAGACGTAACAAAGAAGCTTTTACGCCGCTCTATTTGACAAATATCGCTCTTGAAATCGCGACTTGGCAATCTCGCACGTAATACGGGTCACAAACGCGACGACACGCGCCAAATGTGACAAGGAAAAAGAAACGAACGAAACGCATAAATACAAACATAACAAAAAACGAACGCATTAATATCGAATCTTGCAGAGCAAACTGACAAACGAAAACCTTTTATGCGTTCTACAATTTCTTGTAGACAAATTTTCTCTCTCAGTATCTCTAAACTGTGTGTCTTACACATTTATATTAAAAAAAAATTTAAAAAAAATAATCTCTACACATAGTCGAGACAAAAATGTCTTAAACGTTCGAACGAAGAACGTTCGAGAACACTTCGAGACCATTCGCCGAGAAACGTAATCTTATAAAATGTCAAGAAACCATCGGGTTCAGGCAGGTACGGTCGTACAAGGAAATTCGAGCGCGTTCCCCTCGTTTTTCGACGTGTGTGATGATCTCTCATATTCATAAAGAAACTTGCGAGCGAATAGGGGCACGGAGCAGGTATTCAAAAAATGCTGCGAGGGTCCCGCAAATATGCCCGTCACCAACGCGGTGTGACGAGGGAGCTATTTTCAGGTCCCATCGGGAGGAATCTGTCCCGCGCGAACAAGGATTATGGACTCTCTTTTCTCCCACTTAGTTCCTCTCTTCATCCTCCGGATAAACTCGCTCTGCCGCTGTTTCGCGCGCGCGTGCGGGAACACGGTGTATCGATGAATAATCGGCCGATCGTTATCCGGCGATACTCCTCGTTTATCTCGGTGGGAGATCGACAAAGTCGACGACAACACGCGCGGCCTTCCACGCGCAACAAAACACACAGAGTTCCTGCGGAGTTCGCGCGTAGCTTATCTTTTTTTTTCTCTCTCTCTCTTTCACTCCGCTCTCTATCTATCTATCTCTCTGCCCGCTTTGCGACGCTTTCTTATAATAGCAGATTGACCGAGATCTCTCGCGTATACCGGGTGGACCGGAAGCTGCAATGCTGAAATGACCGAACCTTATCGTCGCGATTAGTTTGCGCGCGTCGTCGCGACCATATTGAATCGTGTGACGAAAGCGAGAAATTGCGCGGGAATTATCGTCACGTAATTTTCACGGAAACGAACTAGTTTTTTCTCGCTTCTGACGTCATAATTAAATACAAATGTAACGAGATTTGCATACGAGACTGTTCGCTGGTCTGTTTTTTCATACGAAAATAATATAAATCAACGGAAAACTTTTTATACGATGAAGTAATCTCGTGTTTCTCAGTCAAAGACGAAACCTCGCACGAAGGAAGCGGCATATGGATTGTATATCAAAAATGTGCAACGCAGCGCGACGACGAATTTAAACATAGCGCAACGCGATATGTTCTTTTTATATTCCTCGAAAATAGCGCGGAGTTGCTTCCTCTGTTTTTTTTCTTTCTTTTTTTTTTTTTTTGCAACGTATTTCTGTGCGCGATATCGCGTGCAACGCGCACGGTGCAAACGCGCTCGAATCTTGAGCACAACACGCCACGTAGGATGACTATTCTATCGCCGCAATTACGCAGTAATGTAACGTTCAATGCACACAGTTAGGCGATTAACTCGCTGCTAATCGTAAGATTGTTTAAACAGCACCGCGCTAATTCCCGCACTGATAACCGTTTATGTCTGTCGCCGATTGTGTGTGTGTCGATGCAAATGTCTAATCTCGACTCGAAAGTGTGTAATTTCTCTTTTTCCATTGTTGCAACAATTTGATTCTTCGCGAGCAAATTCTAATTCTCCCAATTTGAATTTCTCCCTCGACAAGGTGGAGTTTTTTTAATTTTTTTATTTTATTGTGAATCGCGTATAAGAGACTGAAGATTAAAAATCGTAATGCGCGATTTGTGTCGGTAAGAATATTAAACACAAGGCCGCGACAAAGATCGGCCTCTCGTGTCTCGTGGGAGGAGGGAGAGGGAACGACTCTTGAAATGTGGTGTGCGAAGCAACCAGGTGAAAGGAATACGCGTGAGGCAATCGATCTCTGAAGGCACAACAAGTGTTAATGTCATCCTCTCTCGCCCCCTACATTGCGATACACGCCCTTTGTCGCGGGAATATCGAGGCGGATTGTGGAAAAACACAATATTCTCGATTGTAAAAACGCGATGATTAACGAGTCGAAAGTGCCGCGTTGAACGTGCAGAACCAAGGCGTTTTGCATTTTCGTTAGACAATAATTTACACACACGTGATTTCGAAAGCTGTGTATGCTTGTTTTTCCTCCCCGCTCAACCACGCCTTTGCCGACGAACCGACACGCTGTGTGCAAATGCGCGCAACCGATAAAAAGATATTGCGTTTTAATGAGGTGCGCACACCTGAGCTGCTAAAATTAGCACCTGCTCCTGACCTGGGTTTCGCCGATCGTTTCGCCGTCATCGCAATTTGCGACGAATCGAATTCCGACGATCGATCGTCGCCGATAAGAAGAGACGAGACGCGTCCCTCTCCTTCCGAGGACGGTCGCGCGCGAAATTTTTGTGCTTCCTCGCTGTGGTACGTGGAAACACAATCGATGAGATAAGAGCGTTATCCGTTCGGGGTATTTTCGCGATAAGGCGAAAGCGCGTCAACACACACGGGACAATAGAGGTAGTCGAGCGTAAAAATAGATAACGTTACGGGACAAAAAGATAAACAGGCAGAAAAATACGGAGAGAATATTATCTCGAGCTACACGTGTGCGCGATCTTCGACTCCCGATTACGTGCGTTCTCGCGTATATATTGAGCCGACACGTGCGACGCGCATTTGTTTTTTTTTCTCATGGAAAATAGCGCGCAAAAGTGACGACTCTTTCTCTTTCTCTCTCTCTCTCTCTTTCCTTTCTTCGACGATTGTGCAATCGGGTTGTTTTATTTGCACGAGCGTCTCATTGTTACGTAAAAAAAAGAACAAAAAGAGCCTAACGCGGAAATGTAAAAATAACTCTGTTTTTTTTCTCCGCTTACGCAAACGAATCATTATTTGCGGAATATGGATTTGCCTTCTCACATACATACACACACACACACACACACACACATAAGACACGTGAACGATTCGCACGCTGGTTGCGATTCAACGCGCGAACTGATATGGAGAAGTATTTTGTCGCCACATTCGCTTCCCATAGCGCGCGTGCACACATCGTTCGATCGAAGATAAAAAAAAAAAGTGTGTACGAGCAAACGACGCGTATAAACTCGATAATGCGGATACTTTAGCGTTAAATGATTTAGTGCGATACTGTCGGATTTTTGTACATTCTTAACTATCTTTTTCCTCCATTGTGTTTTTCTCTGTAAATTGTGCGCAACAATATTTGCAAAGTGGCACGTGTAGATTTTAAATCTGTTCTACGTCAAAATACATCGCACATGACAAAGTAAAAGCGAGCAAACGCGAACAAAAGGACGCTTGATTTCTTAATGGAAAGTTTTCTCTCTCTCTTATCACGAGATCGCGACTTTTAACTTGTCCGTAAATCCAAACAGACTCAATCCGGACTTCGTCGAAACCGATCGCCAAAATAACACATTTCCGACACAAATTATGCAAGACGGAACCGATTTTACATCCATTCCATCTATTTAAAAAAAAAAAAATAAAATAAAATAAAAACAGTTTCTCCCGAGTCCGCCGGCAAAACGAGGGTTAAATGTCAACTTCAGGTTTCTCGCAGATAGAAGACATTCTCGGGAACTTTCGCAATTCCGCGGGTGTGCACGTGTGTGTGTGTGTGTGTGTGTCTATATCACCGGGGCGCCGCTTTCGAACGCGGAATGCAAATCCGTAATAAAACCGCTTGAGTCCGGTATAGCGCCGGCTTCGATACTTTAAACGTGCCACGTGTCGATATACTTGCGCGCACCTTACGCGAATTAAGACGCGTGCACATACACCTGACGAACGAACTTGAACGACCGCGTGCGTGTACACGCACGCGAATAAGTTTTATGAATTTTTTATGCGGATTAGAAAAAAAAAAAAAACTAAAACGATTTTTCCCCTTCCCGTCACGTGTGATGTAACGTGTGATTATTTAAGTATGCAGATAAACTTTATCTGGAGTCGAAAATTGCAGTGCGACATAACAACGGGAAACGTCGAGACCGTGTAAGCGAATATAAAGTCACTGGTGGGCGGATGACTGAGCGGATCATAAAAAAAAAATTCTTTGGGACAATCTCCGCTTCGGGGAGGGATCGCGCGCGCGCGCGCGCGCGTCAACGCTCGTTACGTAACGATATTCGAATTACAAATAACTGGAACAATATGCGTGTGAATTGACGGAAAAACTAAAGATTTCAAATTGTCGAAGATCTTTTCTGTTTTAGATTACAAACATCGCACAACATACTTTCTCTTTTGTAAATTAATTTGTAACTTGATGCTCGGTAACGAGAGATCGTTAATTGAGAGCGAAACGCGGCAATTTAAGTATTTAAAATGCGAAGCGCTGAAGACCGGCCTAATCGAAAGTACAATCGACGTGCCTGGGCGAAAGTGCCCACTTTGGCGCGTATGTAAACGACGCGCGACTACGCGCGAATGAGAGAGAGCCGGTCTCTTCTCCGACGCACGCGTGCACGCATTAAAACGAAAAACAAAAAAAACGCACGGAGTCGTCACATAGTGCGGAGAAATTGTCACTTCGTTTCAGCGGATGCGACAAACCGGTACGCGCGATACATAAATCCGTGCGCGACGAATCAAAAAGATGTCGAAGAGAAATTCCGAAGATCGGAGTCGCGATAGAATTTAAAACAAAAAAAACGAATAGAATTTAAAAACCGGATGCTCAACCGATTTTCTTTGCGTGTCAAAGAGACACACGCGATATTTATATCGCACACACGTGTCACAACATCCTGAGTGTGTATCGCGACTAAAATTGGTTTCTCGCGCGAATAAAAAAAATCAAAGACTCGCGACTATAAAGCAACACGACTCGTTTAAAGTGCTTGCTAGAGCTTTTTTGTTATCAAATGCAAGTCGCGTGCGCGCGCGCGCGATGTCACGGTTTGTATAAATAAATTTTCCGCGTTTCAACTGCGTTTTTATGTATGTATGTGTGTGTGTGTGTGTCAAACGACGAAAAAACGTTGTCGTCGTGTTGCACACGCAGCACCAAGTGCGTTGCGACATGTGTTGAAAAAAAAAAATGTTTGTTCGACGCGTTTGTCTCGGGAGCGCGCCCGAGAGACGGGAGAAAAAAAAAACAGTAAATGAAAAAAAGAAAAAAAGCCCAAAAACACAGAAATGCCGTTATTATATCGAACCAACCTGTCACTTTTGTCGACGACCTTGAGCGGCGCGAGTTCCTGAAGAGGCGGCTCCGCCGAGATGCCCTGGGCGCGACCGCGCGTCCGCGGTTTCGTCGGCGTGAGCGGCGGCGCCGGGCTGAACGGCAACACGCTCAGGAACTTGTCCAGGTGGCTGCGCAGCTCCTGAATCTCGGCGTCGCGGCAACAGAGAGCCGTCTCGAGCTCGGTGATTCTCTCCTCCTTGGCGCGCAGAAGTTCTTGAAGCTCCCTCAGAGTACCCATCGCGTTGACAGTTCCTCCGCCGATGTGCGGTGGCACCTGCTGCGTGACCTGCGTGGTGGTCGCGGTTGTGTTGCTTACGGCGACGCCGCGCGTCGGTAGCTGCGGCGATGACGATCCGGCCGCTTCTGGGGTAGCGACGTCCTCCTCGTCCGGAGGCCGCTGTTGCGGCGACGAGAAGCACAGCGAGTCGAAGCACACACGCATAGACACGCAGGCGTCGCCGATAGGCACTCGATATTTCGTACCCTGGTCCATTCAACTCGCCGTGATGGTGCTCGTGAGAAGAGATGGACTCATATGCAGCTGGTGCGCGGAGCAACGCGACCGGGTACTTAGACAAGGACGTCGTCGGGTTGTTACTATCGTTCGTGGATCAGCTCCCGTGATCGCGCTCTCGAAGAGCGACGGACCGACGTCTTCCACCGCTGCGCTGACGTTAGCTGACGTTCCGCACCAATGTCAATCGAACCGTCCCGGTCCCGAGCAAGACGGAACAAACGTCAGATGAACTGTACTGACCGAGAATGAGAGAGATGTGACGACTACGAGGTTGGGCAAAGGAAGGGATGCACGAGAGGGAGAACTGAGCGGGACGAGAGGTACGGTATCAGAGCGCGCAGCGACGTCGCCGGAAAAACCCGAAGTTCCCGAAGGACTGTGTCGAGCTCAAGATGGCGGCCATTTCGTAGCAGTCACGTGGCCTCGCTTGGCGCGCTAGTGGCCACACAACCTGTACAAATCGTTATATAAAAATGTTATTACCAATAAAAAAAAAAATTTTTTTTGTTATACTCTTAAAGCCGAAGAACAAGTGTTTTAAAAGAAACATAGTCTCAGTTTTGCGAGTAAGATTATGCTACGTAGTATATCGTCTCCGTTTGTTTTTCTTTGCATAAACAGAACGCCTCGCGTTTCTTCCGTACGAATAAATAGTAACCAAATTTATTTATCCTTATAATACATGATAATTACACATTTTATATATACATGTAGTATATATTATATAAACTATACATATGCCATATATATTAATATACATTAATATATATATTAATATATATTTTAGTAATTATATATAAAACTATGTTATATATATGCATATATTACATATCACAACTATTTTTGCAAAAAAAAAAAAAAAAACAAAACGCGTTTATTGTATATCATTTTTGCGCGTACTTATATATATATATATATATACAGGTAGAATATATGTACACGTTTATAAATAAGAAAAAAAATATTATTGATTTCAATTTAATTTATACTATTACGTTTTGTCATTGAGGAAGAAGAGGTTCGCTCTTCGTTCTTAACACAGTTTTCGGGCTGTTCTCGAGCTGTTCGACGCACTGTATCTTCTCGCTCTTCTCCTCCGACTGCAGAAACGCCTCGTTCAGGCAGACGTTGTTCAGGCTGACGGCACTGTTCGAGAAAATGGCCGTGCTGAGATTGGGGTTCTTTATGTCGACGCTGTTAGCGCGATTATGCTGGAACAACTTCGAGCGCTTCTCGCGCTGCTCGTGCGACGACATTATGTCGCACGCCTTGCCAAGAATGATCAGACTGTTCAATATGCGAAGAGCCACCAGTATAAAATAAGCAAACAGTAGAAGTATGAAGTTAGCGGGTCTCGCGGACGGTGTCAGAGTTGTACAAAGAACGCGGGCCATTGCGACCCCCAGTGGAAGGGGTATAAAACCCATTCGCCGCGCGACCAGATCCGACGGATCTGAGAACGCGGTTTCTCGACGGCTTTGCGCCATATCGTACGCCAGACTCACGGTGTAATCCCGGTAGACGGTTGAAGGCAGCTCGTTGAAACGCGTGATGAACGCGTGTTTCACCTTCGCAATAATACGATATTATTGGCGATAATTATATGATAAATATATATAAAATATATTTGAATACTAAAAGTGAGGACCAACCCAATCAACGAGAACTTCCGCTAACAATAGCATCACGCAGTCCGGTAACAGAACAGCAAAACGATCGCTGTGCCACGCGTACTCTTTCATTGTTTGCAGACTCACTGCGAGAAGCAGCATGGTCAGGTGAAACCTCTCTCTGACGTCGGCGCAAGATAATTGGAATAAGTTGTTCTTGTCGAATTTCTTGAAGACGGAACCTTTTAGTTCCACAAACTGAAAACAGTTTATATTAAACACATCCTGACGTAAAAAAAAAAGATTGCTTCACTTTTTATGATACACTTACGTTGTTAGACATCATAATCGTGAGAAGAGCCTTATTGCTGCTGTTGATCGCTACGTTCAACGTCGTAGCTTGGAACAACACCAATATACTGTGTAATACTACGAAATTGCAGTCAAGGACATATTTTCTTACCGCTTAAATGTGCGTTGATCGTATCTGAATACTATCTTATTTAAAGGATACACACATAAGTGAAAGCAAATAAAAGATGCGGTAAAGTACCCAAATGTTTGGTACGATTAGAGCTCGAGCGTGAACGCGGCTCGGTAGCGGTCCACAGCAGAGCGTCTATTGTATCTTGACCGAAGGCACTGAAGAGACGATCTCCCACCTCTAACATATTATAAAATATATATAGTTTTATAACAGACTGACTCTTAACTAAATGGTACATCATAGAAGTGTCCACTTTCCAGGTTGCGGCCCAGCAACCCACCACCACAACTCCTTTCAACAAATCACACACTTCAGCTGGGCTTAAATACCTTTCCTTACGTTTTGCATGAACTTTTCCACCTCTGCAAATAAAGAAAAAAGTTCTTTTTTAGAAAACACAATCAATTTTTTAATTGTTTAATTAATAAATAAATATACAAAATTTTATATATTTATACAAATGTAATATTTATTACACAAATTTATTGGAACATATATGACTATTTTTAAAATTTAAATAAAAAAAAGAAATATATTTAAAGATGAAATAAATTAACTGAATTAAATGTCTTATCTACCTTAAACAATGTCGTAAAGGTCTTGTTATCACCGCCCATAGCGCCATTGCAAATCTCAAGGGTAAAAATGTGTAGACAAAGAGAAAAGAATCTGCACACTATAAAAAAAAAAACATATATAAATAGATCATTATAAAAATAATTTTCTGTTATTTTGATCCCTTTGTACAACAACCTGATAATCACCTGAAGAAAGCCATAAGTCATGAATCTTTCTACTTCCCTGGGAATTTTTATGAATGAGTAAACTTTCTCTCTTCTAGCAGAAAATCTCTCCTCGTCATGTTCCAGCTGATAGCCCCTTGTTAATTCCGTCCGTAAAAATTGCATCAAGGATACACCTGGAAAACATCACGTATGTTGTGTTTATTGCGAATGTGTGTGTGTGTGTGATTAATGTCACCTTATCATTTACCCACTTAAAAACACACTTTATCGTGTGTCACAAACAATACGATTGCTTTGTGTGTTGTTCCTCAACGGTCACGCATATGTGTGTACGCACCTTGTTTCTTTCCTTCTTCCTCTTCCTGACCGTTCGACAATCCCGATCGGTAGTGAGAAAGATCAACACTCTCCACCCGTCTGTCGGCGGGTGACACATGAGTCTTCGGTCCGCGAAATCTGATGGTCCTCTTCTCCGGCAAGCTTTGATCCATATTTCCGTCGTTGGCCTGCATCGTTTCTGCTTGTTTTTCCGCGGCGTGCATTCGCGGCACTGCGCTCGGTCATTCTACGAAGTCTGTAATTTTCCTAGCCATAACCAATCCTCGCGTGTCATGCAAACGCTGAACTTTGATGTCGCGCGCACACACCTCGCCGGAACAGATAGACCGTCATAATAACAACATTGTCGCGAATAATGCCAGGCGTGTTCTCGCGAATAACAATAATCAATTAATAAAATTTTAGTTTTTATCAAACGCGCGCACGAGAATATGCGAACAATTGATTCTCACGACGATGATGATGATCCGTCCGTCAGGGGTGTATTTTTATCATGATGATGTCAATCCGATGTTCACACGGTTCCGTCAAAAGTACGTAAAATTTTCCTATCGCACGACACCTCACGTTATTTCGCAGGGTAATAGACTGGCACACAGCTGTGTGTATCCTCAATGTATACATAAAATTCTGACGTTACGCGCAAATATTACGGACAGTCGATAATATTGTTGTCAGTCACCAATTATCGGCTAACGATAACAAAAATAAATTTTATGAATGCCTTATCTCAATCGCGACAAGATAAAAATATGTAAAATTACATTTTGCGTTAAATTATTCCAATTTTTATTGCTATTTATTTTAACTTTTTACTTAAACAAATTGTTTCTTCTCGTTTTTGGTAGTTAAAAAAAAAAAAAAATATTTAACCATGCAAGACTGTTGTTGTTATTGTAATTTTGCGTCACGCTTCCTTAGCTACGAATTCAGTTTCAATCAACAACAGTCCGAAGCGAAGCGATTTTGATGTAAAGTAGATTTCTGAATGATTTTCAGGAGAGAGAGAGAGGTTTATTAAAAAAAAAAAAAAAAAAAAAACTGTTAGAATATACAATATTTTTCACGATGAATACTCCAACGGCAAACAATGCTTTTTCTCTTGATAATACACTTAAAACTAACGATGTGGAGCAAGAGAAGAAGAACTCGTGGATTGACGCGAACTCCGTGGAAATACCGAATGTCCTGCATCCCGACGACTCGTTGATGAAAAAATTTCAAGATGCTCTGCGAGATCATCTCATTCGCATTGACAACAAATTGAACAGTGAAATATTAGATCTTGTGAGTATTCGCAATTCTTTTGTGTGTGTGTGTGGAGATTTAAAAAAAAAGATAATTTAAGAAAATGTAAAAAGATGTAAATTTCATCTTCACTAAACATTTTAGGAAATTAGAATAAAATCTGCTAGTAAAGATCGCGAGGAAACATGCCTGCAACTGTATTACGCTCAGCAAGATGTGGCCCAGCAGAAAACCGCGATAGAGAAATATCAGAGTATGATAGCGAATGTGATTTTGCTGCGCGAGGAGAAAGACTCGCACGTGAAGAAAGCCAAAGAGATTCATAAGACTGCTCATGCCAAATTAATTGACGAAAAGAAGAAGGAGGAAGATCTCAGACACGAGCTGGAACAGCTCACAGCTCTGCAGGCGCAATTCGCGGAGCTGCAGAAGGAACTCGAGAGTCACATAACTGTTTCCAAACGAATGTCGCAGAAGGACAGGGCGATACAGCGAGATCTGATCGCTCGGAAGGAGCAGAAGGACTTTGTCATATTCAAACTCATGGAGGAAGTTTGGGAGATCAAGACCGAGATAGCCAAGTTGGACGTGCAGCTGCAGCTGAAAAATAAAGAGAAAATTGAAATAGGCCAGACGATCGCGGATGTAAACGCCGATCTGGAGGCGTTGCACAAGCAGCACAAAAATCTGTGCACTGCCTGGAATTCCGTTGTGCTGAACATAACTAAGCGCAATAACGTTTACGAGCAATTAAATACAGAGCGTGAGTACGTAATATACGTCCGTTAATTTTTTCAGGACTTCGTCAAAGTGTCATGAGAAATAAATAAACATTATTGTACAATTTAGTTTAATCATCTGATCGTCATCACAGCGAAAAACCGACGTAATCTATTTCTTTTCAGAAAAATATGCGAATCTTTCAACACGTTGCACACGGAAATAGAGAAAGTAAAGAAAGAGACCGACAAGGAAACGGAAAATAACGAGCACCTGACTTCGTTGCACATGCGAATACAGGACAACATACAGACTAGTGCGAAATTGTTGGAGGTGGAAAACGACAAACTTGCTCATTTGCAGTCCGAATTAGTCAAGCTGTCGAAATTTAGCGAACAGGAGCAACGTGAATTTGATGTGGTCCAAGACGTATGTGAAGATATGATTCACACTTTGTGCTGATAATACAATGTATACACATCTTAACGTAACGTCTATTTAGGAATGGCAAAATCTGTTGAACGAAGAGGACGAGGTCGATAGAGAAGTGGCAAAACTTCTGAACAAGCAGAACGAGTTGGAGAACACGATATACAGCAAACTGGAAGAAAAGGTCACACACGACAAAACGGCTCGGTATCTGAATAAATTGTTATCGAATTCTAAAGAGAGGATACAAGAACAAGAACTGGCGTTGGTGGAAACGGAGAACTCCTATGGCAAACAGTTACTGGAATTGGAACAATTGAAGACGTACGTTTCTCACGAGAGGACGGAATTGGACGAACTTGTGCAAAGTAACGTTGCGAAAGAAAAGGAAATAGATGAAATTCAGAGAGAAATTAGAACTCACGATACCTTGATCGACAGGATGCAAGACAAACTCGTTAGATTGAATAAGAACATCGAAGAGGTGATGTATCGCGTTAGCTGCCGAAGCTCTGAAATTATTATAAATGGAAATTATTACACTATTGTTCGAAATTTCGTTTTAGATATTATCGCAAAGAGGCGGCGAGGACGTCAGTCCTCTCGACATGAAAATAAAATCCTTGGAAAAGACCATAGAAGAGACTCAGCAAAGCAATCAGAAAGCGCAGCAACTCTGGCTTCGCCAAGAGGGCCACATGATTACACTGAGCCAGCAAAGGGACTTGCAACTGCAGGAACTCAATCTTCTCAATAAGGAAATTTTGATCATGGAGCAAAAGAACTTGAAATTGGAGCACGCGTTGGAAGTGCTCGATAAGGAAGAGTCGAATATGGAGAGAGTGTTAAATCTACTGCAACAGAAATTGGTGCAGACAAACGCGCAACTGGTCGTGCAAAAGGAAATGAAGCAAGAGCTTGAAGGCAAAACTTCTATCACAAAAACCGAAGGGATGAAATCCCTGGAAGATGCTGAATTGAATTTGATAAAGATGCAAAATGATTTGAGGCAATCTCACGAGGAAAAGGCACTTTTGAAGAACAAGCTGGATGCGACGCAACAGGAAAGTTTGTCCTGGGAAAAGAAGGTAAATTTTCAAATGTTAACTTAATAAAAATTGTATACAAGAAAATGTGTTAACAGTAACATGCAAAAGTGTCACAGTTCTCAATGTCAAGCAAATTTAAAAGCATATTGTTTACAGTTGCAACTGATGCAAGAAACAGTGAAGAAGGTGAAGGACGAGCGCAGCAGCGGAGATATCGCGATGATGAAAAACGAAATTCACAAAATGGAAATGCGCCTGTCGCATTTGCGCAGAGTGCAGGAAAAGTTGATCCACGATATGGAGTTTTGCGTGACGCGACGGGAAATGATAGTGGACAGAGTTACGAGCAAACTTAAAAGAGATCCGAAGTGTCAACACAATCAGAAAGTTATATTCTGCAAACGTCTCGCCGATCAAAGACTGAAAATTAGACAGATCATAAAGGTAATTGCTATGAATTGTCTGATTGGAGAGGAAAAATCTTTCTTTCTTCTGAATCAAATTTTCCGCAATTAATCTACAGGAGACGAAGAAAATTGAGTACAGATTACCGGAGCTAGAAAGACAAGTAAAAGATGCATTAGAAAAATATGACGAGTTACGGGCAACGTTAAAAACGATAGAGGACGATATGCCAAACGTGGATCAGGAAATTGCGCAAACAGAAACTATCAAGTATCACGTATGTTTTTACATATTACTATTCCTTTGATTTTATTTTAAAAATTGTGTGTTTATTTTGGTCTAACA
Organism: Pseudomyrmex gracilis; assembly: GCF_002006095.1. NCBI lineage: Eukaryota > Metazoa > Arthropoda > Insecta > Hymenoptera > Formicidae > Pseudomyrmex > Pseudomyrmex gracilis. The sequence goes on along the minus strand of NW_018020593.1, from coordinate 773,836 downwards.
AGAAAAATCTCTTATCTATGAGCAGAATTTGCAAGCATTGGTTTTCAAGCAACGAAAGGTCAAAATGCTTCAAGATATCAAAAACGGTCGGTACAGGATGCTCTTCAAAAGCGAAACTTCGCTGAACGAGGAGTTTCAAAACGAGCAGATTCTTCGTGATTATTTGAAATACGTAATGGAACGGACAAGTCAAGATTTTCCTTTATTGAAGAATAACATTCAAAAAATACTATTGACATTAGAAACGCTATAAAAATTCCTAACGGATATTAAAAATAAATCAATTTATATATGTAATAACAATAACTGGAAGTGTATAATAAATGTATGTAATACGCTCATCGTACGGTATATAAAATTTATGCTGAATGCACACCTTTAATGAAAGACTCCATCGACGAAATAGGAGTGTCCGGTAAAATACCGTGTCCCAAATTAGCGATGTATCGATTCTTACCAAAATTCAACACCATTTTTTGTGCGCGAGTCACAATCTCGTCCTAAAAACATATGTAACACAAAAAACAAAACATATAATAAAAATATATTTTCGTATTTAAATTGTTTGAACTTAAAATTTATTTAGTTCATGTGTAACGCACCTGAGAAGAGTACATTGCGCAAGGATCCATGTTACCCTGCAACGTGACATTAGGTCCAAGTTGCTTCCTCGCTTCGGCAGGATCAACAGTCCAATCGAGACCTATGACTTCATAACTTTGATCCTTTGCAAGGATTTTTAAGGAATTCATAGTTGCACCTTTTGGAAAAGCAATCTGGAAACAGATTTAGTGTCTGCATAATATATAGCTGATTAACACAATTAAAAATAGTCATTCGAATAATCATAATTAACTTTACCATAGGAACTTCTGGAATATTTGCTTCCTTCAATTGTTTTCGCACACGTTCACTGATTTGTTTCAGATATTTGAAGGAATAATTTGTGAACAACGCATCATCTAAATAATCCCCATTGCTTTCAAATACTTGAAGTAACTTAAAAAAGAACATAACATTGTTTTTTACACAAGAAAATTATCTTTCTTTCTTATTTGAGTCATATCGTGTCTCCAATTGTACCTGAGCACCAGCCTGCACTTGCATCACCAAATAGTCCACAATAACATCAGTGATCATCTGTAATAATTTATGAGAATCTTCTGGATACTTGTACAGCCAAGATCTAGCTTTTGCCATTGTGGAGCTACCTCCTCCTTGAATCATATAACCCATCAGAGTCCACTGAAATAACAATTAACACTTAAATTGCATAACAAATAATATAAAAGAATTCAGACTATGAAGAAATTCTCACAGGTGCTCCAGTGAATCCTATTAGTGGTACTTTTCCATCCAGTTTGTGTCGAGTCAAAGTTATAGCATCCCCAACATACTTCAGAGCTTCCTCCACATTTGGTCGCACAAGCCTCGCCAAATCATTAGGATTAGCCAAAGGCTGTGGCAAAACTGGACCCTAATAGATACTTTCTCTTTATAGAAAATAGATGACAACATTGATGTAATTGAGTACCATACACATCAATATTCTTGCTACGTGTTATTGAAAGGAAATACTCACCACCCCTGCTACCATCTCAACCTTCAGGCCCATTGCCTGAGGGATAACTAAGATATCCGAGAATATTATACTGGCGTCCAGATCGAAACGTTCTATCGGCTGCAAGGTCACTTGGCACGCCAGTTCCGGGGTTTGGCAAACGGTGAAAAAGTCATGCTGAGCACGGACCTGCTGAAATTCGGGAAGGTATCTTCCCGCTTGTCTCATCACCCAAACCGGCACCCTGTCAACCGGTTCCCCGCGCGCAGCTTTGAGCACGCGATCGTTTCTCAAAGGTGGAAAATTGTGCTCGATCATGCTGTCGATTGCTCTGTTGGTCGTTACTTTGCGTCTTTCGAAAATTCGCGTTTGAATACGGTTTTCCACAATTTTTTGTTTTTCAAAACTCCTTATATTGCAGCGTAATTTTCCAATTACACTCATTCACAAACACGTACAATTTTGTGTACAGTATAATTTACTAATTTATACAAAAATATGCGCTGAGATTAGTTGGCAGTGTGATTTAATATTAGTATCAAAGTCAATTGTGTAAATGACTTGTTTGAAACAATACTGGATACAAAAGTACGTAGCATAAATGAGTAAAAAAAAGACCAACTTGATGAAATGAGAGCAGACGTATGATTACCGACGTATAGTGGTTTGAACAAATGCAATTGCTAATAGTTAGTCGGTAAGACGCTCGTGACGCTACTGACAGCGTGGAAGTGTCATCCCCTCTTGTGTCCTACGCGCCTCCGCGCCAATTCAATACAAATTCTCTTGTTATTCAGTTGTGTTGTGTGCGTACAGTGTGACTTGGCACATGTTCGGTAAAATATATACTTTGCGTAGCGACTTGTCTATTCCCGTATTTTGTTATTCCAAATTCGTGGAATTATATTTGTAACAGATTACTGCGCATAGAAATTGCGAAAAAAAAATGGATGACGTGAATATCAACGAAATATATTTGGAAGAAGTTGAGGTAGAAGTGAATGCTGACGGAGACAAGTGGATTCGACTGAATTGGAAAGAAAAGACAAGCGATAATGACAAAGGATCTCAGTCGACAGAAGAGGTAAACTTTAATAATCAGAAACTTACCGAAATAGCTGTTGACAATCTTTAAATTGTTTTTTATTTATTTCGATTTACATTCAGGAATCCAATACCGAGACCGTGGTAGAGGAGACAAAAGATAATGACATTAAAAAGCCGAGCACAGAAACGGAGGATGACGGTATATCTGTCATCTCGGAAAGTGACGAGGATAACAAAAACGAAAATGCTCTTCAAATTTGTTCTCCATCTAACAGCAGAACATCTCAAGTTTTGCAAATACTGAAATATAAATCAAATAATACTAAGGTGTTACAATAATTTGTTTTAGAGTTTTGATCTTTTATATCATTTATTTAAAAGAGTAATTTAGAGACGTTTTTTTTTTTATTTCTTTATGCATGTTTTCTGAATGAATATATATGGAATTTCAAATAAGATTTTTTTTATTATACAGACCAATGTTAGAAATATTATAACAGCGTTTGCAGTTGGAATTCTTTGTGGTTATGCACTTAGCTATATTGTTAGTGTGCCAATAGTTGGAAATGATTATGCAGATGCAATTGTAACATGTAAAAACGCAAGTGGTGACAATCTTAGCAAGAATGTAGAAGAAGGTAAGTTTGAATATTTGACAAAAGATCTGTAAAATGTTAATTTTAAGTTTCAATTGTTTTTTTTTTTTTTTTTCAGTAAAGACCACATTGGACAAAATCGAAGCGCGAATATTAAATAACGAAAAATTATTGACACAGCTGTCTCAGCTTAACAATTTCTCCAATCAAACAAATAAGAAGTTTGCAGAACTGTCCAGTACTGCAGAATATTTCAATGAGTCACATCCATTGGATGATTTCCATATATTTATGAACATATTATCATCGTTGACAATTATACATGACAATAATAATTCTTTGAAAAACGAAATGAATGAAACGTTGAACATTATAAACAATGTAAAGACTTTTTATGAAACACTGGTATTATTTGATAACGATACACAAAATATGGGTAATTCTACTGTTTTGAAGTAAGTACATTTTACAATATAGACACATTGTGTTTTCTTGAGTATATGTTTTCAATTATTGTATTATCATTTCAGAGTTTTACAAGACGATCGTGATAACATAGCCACTAAGTCCAAGTCGTTCCTGTCCAACATAAAAAAAACAATAAATAAGATAATGTCACATATCCATAAAAAATACATCAAGATAAGAAACAAATTGAACAAAAGAGTGTGCTATCTAAAAAATCAGTATCCCAATGATAAAGGTTTAAAATTGACTGAGAATAATCAGCTTTTTGATGATAAATACTGTTTTCCAAAAACATCGCGAAAGTTGAATGATGAAATAAATACCAAAGATGATAAAAAATATAAACAAAACAATAAGAGAAAAGAACATTACGATCAACAGGATAATTCTTTCAAAAAGAAGTTGTTACAAGATTTAGACAATTCTGCTACTCCGAAGAAAGTATATAGTTGTATAAAATATAAAGTGTAGTTCTCTTTTCGTTTTTTTTTACAATATGGCAACAATTGAAAAGCAAAATTATTTTGATCGAAATCGGTTCTGACTTTTATTTCATTCTTTTCCTTAAAAAAAAAAAAAAGAAATAACTCGGAATTGATTTCGAATAATATTACTGAATTCTAGATCTAGTCGAGAAAAATTAATGAGGCTTTGCAATGACATTAGATTTCTTATTTTTTCTAATTCGTGGAAAAACCAAAAGACATTTTGAAAACGTCTAAAAGACAGTAGAAGATATTTTTAAGTCGTTTTTTAGAGACGTGTTGTCTGGATAATAACATCACTTAAATAATACACAAACAATATTAGCTACTAACATGTTAATCTAATAATTTAAATAACAATAACTTATTACTCAGCAATAGTTTTGTAATAAATAGCCTGATTTAAAATAATTATTTTACAGGATTGACGAAACTATTACAGATAAGATAGACCGCAAGTCCCAAATATTTTGTTCGCACTCGCAGTCAGCCAATTGTCCCGATTATAATGATAATATAGATAATATAGATACAGCCAATTGTCCCGATTATAATGATAATATAGATAATATAGATACAGCTAACAGTGCATCAAAAAATGTAAATCTTTTAAGCAACAATGTTGATTTTTTTAAATAGATTTTCTGATTAATAGGAAGTACTCATAGATTATGCGATATATTCCAGAAGTTTCAAAACTTGTGTAAATTTCTTTTAGCACAAAACTGAGAGTTTTTTCGTTATCAAAAACAAATATGATACAAGTACAAAACCCGTGAAGCATAGAAATTCAAAGGATCAGTTTGCAGAAGAGAGAAGCAGACCAATGGAAAAAGATAATTTCAAGAGGGATGATTTTACTAAAAATGTCTTAAATCACAATAATGCAAGTACTGAAAGAAGAGATATACCTCCTCAAAAGAAGGTGGAAAACCATGAACCAAGGTTTGCCTATCACGTTTTTACATACTAAACGCACAAAGCGAGACAATCAGTAATTTTTATAAACTGGCAAAAAGACGATAAAAAAATTAACAAAAAAAAATACTAATATGATCTATAACGTTTAAAAACAAAATTTTATTTTCTTTAATAAAAAATTGCGTATTTTTCTTTAATAAAAATTTTGCGTATCAACAATTTGTTTTATACATTGAATATATTTTAAAATATAGTTCTTTTCGCAAATGACTCTTTTATGCATGCAGATCTCAAGAAGATAAGGAATCACAGTCTTCTCCTGAATATAAATGGGAGTTCTTAAATCGAGTAAAGTTACGTTTCGACAGAGGATGCCGACAGTGGAAGCTTGTAAGGCATCTTTATACGGATTATGAACGTTGCAATGATTTAATAACCTCTATTAAAAAAGTAGACAAATCAAATATATATTCGCAACACGATTCCACTGTGTGGTTCTTCAATGGATTCCGTTACCAGCTGTCTTGGCTAACATACAAATGCGGAATACAGAGGTAATCTTGAATTAATTTCTGTGTAATATTTAAAATCAAAATGTGTTATTTTCTTTGATAACAAAAACTATTTCAAGATTGTGTTTAGTTGTGTTTTAAAATCGTAAATGGGCCAATACGAGCCTTGAAAAACACTGTTGATCGTGTGTAGAATGTAGTTTATTCAAAAAGTAAATAACAACGTTTCGATTCTTCTTCGAATCATCATATATCCATAATACCTGTGTCGAAAAACAAGCAAATGAGAATTAAATTGAATTAAATTTTTATTAAATGAATTAAATACTTTTAAGTATAAACCTCTTTTTCTTTTATAAATGATGTCTTTTATTCAAGCAGGTCTGGAAGGCATGGTGAACATTTGACCGCAGATGTAGTATTTTTTGATATCGAGAAGGAAACTTGCCTTCACATGGCTGAGTCCATATTGAAGAAAGAAAGTATAAAAACGTATTCTAACGATTTCTATTCTAATTTACTTTCGATGACTCTGAATTCCGATTCTGATGAAAAGTACTGCATACAATGGGACTATATATCACAGGACAACACAAACGAAGCATGTGGACTTTATATGTTTAAGCCATAAATTCTACTATAAAACTCAAGTTTTTGTAAATAATGATTTATGATTCGTGCGAAATTTGTAAGTTGTAAAACGGGAAGATTTGTCGATTCGCGCATATCGCAAATCTCCGCGCTTTCCGTCGTACTATTCGCGAATTCCATAATAATAATTGCTGTCACCCAAAATACAGACACAGTCTGGCATCAGAGATCGGCGCCTTTGCCACGGATTTTAAAGTATTTCTCTCTCTCTCTCTTAAATATCCAAGTACGTATCTTAATATTTTCGCACCGTTTAGATGTTTATTTATATTTTGACATTATTTGCTGTTGCGATGTGAAAACATCTTATTCAGATTTGTGACGATATTGTAAATATTTAAAAAATATTGTAATAATTTGAAGATTTGTAAGAGAACAATATCACACAAGTCAGTTTGACATACCACCGTGGTATAAGAGATCGGTTTTTTGCAGCTTGTGAAACATAAAGTTAGATAATGCTTTAATAATTTTACGTTTATATTGTAATTTGTAGTATAACTTATGCATAGTATACTAGAGAGACGTAAAAAGGAAAACTTACGTCTATTTTTATTGAAAAGTATTATTTAACAACTAAACTTTCTTAGTTATTTATTAAATCGAATCTCAATAATTGTATTATTGATAAATGTTGTGTACGTATGTGTAGAATATCGTATTATAAAATTTGTACATCAAAGATGTAAAATTTCATATACTACTAATCTGTAATTCGGAGTTAAGTTTAGAGAATCTCTATTAGAAAATAAGTTCACACAAAATACCTCAATTTATACTAAAGAAGTTTTTATCGTGACAATGAAACTACGTGTTAAATGGTTGTCAATAATAAAAACAAAAACATTATTAGCAATTTCACTTTTTTTTTTCTGCAATTTCGACAATTTGCTGTTCGCGCGCGAAGACGCGCGTTCGCGCTCCTTGTTCTCTTTCGGAAATGCGAGAGAAAATCTATGTACAAAAGATACAACAAAGTGAATAAAATATACATTTTTACAACAAAGCGATTGTAATTCAAGAGAATGAAGAAAATAAAGTTTTTGTTTTGGCGCACGTGTACTCGCTTTTCGGAGAAAGAACAAAAAAAATAGGAGAATAACAAACATGTACAACACACACCATACACAAATCTCAACGTTGTTATTTCGTTTGAAGATCTAAGACGCATTGAAACGACTCGAACTGTGTTCGAGCTATGTAAATAAATAAATAAAGGAGGCAAAAGAATTATTACTTGTCCGAGTCCTCTGCTGCGTGACGCGTCTCCTGCGTGCATGCGTCGTGTTGACCGTCTGTCCGTCAAGGTGGAAAGAGAGAGATTACAATTCATTATCACGGATGTAAACAATGAGCGAGCTCGATCGCGATATGAATGAAACGGATTTATCCGGACGTTATGATACCAGGGTCGAGCGAGCCGAGCGAGCGGCCGAACGATCGCGAACGGGGGATTATCTCGCGATTCCGAGCGTTTTGGAGCAGCGGCGCGTTTGACATTGAATGATCGGAACAACAAAGGAGCACACGCGGGCGGCGCAAAAACCGCTTTGTTGTGGTTATTTTTACATCGGGGAATTTAATATACATACTTTTGCGTGCAACACTCTTAAAATAGAGCCGCGATCGCGGCGTGGCGTTGTATCTTCCGCGCTCTGCCAAAGAGCGAGGACCATGTGTTTTGAGGTTACCAGAATCCCGAGTGATTTCGGTTTGAGTCTCGAATATTCTCGTATAAATAATTGTTAAGATTTTTCGTTGCAATCCCCGAAAGAGAAAGAGAGAGAGAGAAGGAGAGACAAGAGAGTGAAAAAGGGACAGGGAGAAATGGACACTGCGTGCGAAATAGACGACATTCAGCAGTCGTTGATCAAGCGAATTTATTATCTGGCACGAGACGGAATGGGGATGGCACTTTACACTCTGCTGAGCGACAAATCCGAAACGGACGTGAATTATCTGATTAATCAGGTGAACCGATTGCGTCATTGTCTTATTTGCAAAAGTTACGTGATTATTTTGTCACTCGATTAGGTTAGAACATTCGACACGATTTTAAACTGAAATGTCGATTTCTCAAAATAGACACGATGATTTTACTGGTTTTTGGAAATTTTTCTTTTTTTTTTTTTATTAATATACATTTAATTAATCCGGAGCGTTGTTGCATTTTGCGTAAACACACACGCGCACACGCACAAAGATCTTCTGTACGTGAGCGGTTGACACAAAGAATAATTTCTAAATTTGGAATACACCAGGCTTCTTTGTCTTTAAAACCGAGAGTATGTCATAAATTTCTATCTTCGTCGCTCCAACCGCATATTTCGTTCTTAACTAAAATATCAGCTGCGATTATTTAAAATTTGAGAAAGTGTTATTTTTTTTCTTTTACGAAGATGTTTGGATTTGTATTTACAGAAAGTTCTTGAAGATAATGGACAAAGGTGTACGCCCTTGATAGTGGCTGCGCGTTACGGACACAACAAAGTGGTCAGAATGTTGCTCGACAAATTTAAACCTGATTTAGAACAAGAAGGAACTGTCAAATTTAATGAACTTGTTATTGAAAGAGCCAGTGCGCTTTGGGCCGCAGCTGGTAAAAGTGACACACAAATCATTCAAAAGATACAAACAGATGTTTTCCTAATTCAGTTACAAGACTGATACTTGTGTAACATTTCTGTTGCAGGAGCGGGACATTTGAATGTTCTCAAAACTCTGGTGAGAGCCGGAGCAAATGTGAATCATCAAACAAAAACTGATTCCACTCCTCTCCGAGCGGCGTGTTTCAGTGGACGTTTAGATATTGTTAAATATTTGACCGATCATCAGGCAGATATAAATATTCCCAACATGTTCAACAACACTTGTCTCATGATAGCAGCGTACAAAGGATATCCTGATATTGTAAGAAAAAGAACTATTTAAAATTGATGCGAAACAAAGTATAGAAAATATTTACATACCTGGATTTAACAAATTAAACATCTAAAACCTGTGCTTTATGTAAAAAAAAAAACTCTTCAGGTGAAATTTCTCTTGGACAAAGGTGCGGATCCTAACAAGAAAGCGTATTGTGGAGCAACGGCGCTGCACTTCGCGGCGGAATCTGGCCACACCATCATCGTTAGCGACTTGTTAAAGTACGGAGCAAAAATGACGAAGAACGCTAGCGGCATGACACCTTTAATAACGGCCGCCGAGCGAACGCGAGGAAAAGTTGTTGATTGGCTGTGTTCACAAAAAATGTGCAAAGTGATGAGGGAAGAGATGATAGACGCTTACGAGTTGCTCGGAGCGTCTTACGCCAATGACAAAGATAACTATTGCCTGACCAAGGCGTACAAGTACCTGCATCTAGCAATGAAATTAAGGTAGACCGCATTTATCATGAGTTTTTCTTCTAGACATTTCTGTGTCTGTGATTTTTTTTATCGCATGTGTCTTTCTATCGCAGGTATAGTGATACTAATAATATTATACATAAGAAATTAGGTTCACCTATAAAGGCGTACGAAAACTGGAGAGAGTGCGAAACGCTAGAAAGATTAGAAAGCATCAAAAACAATCCCAATGCGATACACATGGAGTCACTCGCTATTCGAGAGAGAATATTAGGTAGACACACACGCACAGATTGTTGTTGCGCGACCTCGTTGTTGTTAATCGCGCGATGGTTAAGCTTTTCGCTATCGGAATTATTAAGAGTTTCTCCTGTGTTGTTTTTCACATTGTTTTGCGACGTGATTGACCACGTGACTGTGCGTATACAAAGGAGAGCAAACATGTGATCTAACCTCATCTCAAGTTTTGCTCTGCGCATACGCTCTATTGTGCGGAGTGGGAGTAAGAAGCTTTAACTATAGCGAGATTTGAAACCGGCGACTTAACAATAACGTGATCTTACTTTTATACAAAATGTGATTACACTTGTGTGTGTGGATGCTTTTTCGAAAGAAGGAATTCTTTCTCGTTTGCTAGGTACTCATAATCCGGAACTGCCACATCCCATAGTATTCAGAGGCGCTATATTCGCGGATTACGCCAGATTCGACAGGTGTATAGATCTGTGGCTGCACGCTCTGCAATTGCGACAACTCAACAACGTGTCCATCTCGACGGATCTTCTACGATTTGCGCAGGTTTTCTCGCAGATGATACACGTGGGCGTCGGTCTGGATCTTTCGCAGGTGATAAACGTGTTGGACGCGAGTGTTATGGAGCTAAGCAGAAACAAGGCTAAGATTCAAAATCCGAGTCCCAAAGACGACGTTGAACGATGCGTTGTAAGTTCATTGAAAAAAAAAAAAAAACACTTCGCGTCCTAAGGGTCGTATTCTTTTTTTTTTGTTTTTTTACAATACAGTCGCTTGTATTGAAAGTTACTGGTGTGCGCGAAATGATTATTAGAAAGCACGCGTGCTTTTTTGTTTATTTGATGCAGTTATTTCTGGAATCATCGAAGTATCCGGTGAATGCGCGCGCACCGGACAACGATAATACGCGCGATTGCGTGCTGTATCGTCCCCGAGAAAAACGGGGAAAAACTATTTCTATATATTCAGAAGTAATGTCTGCATAGGAAGAAATGGAATCGAACATCACAACGACTCTGTACATTCTGACGATTCTAACGAAACTGATGACGCTGAACGGGAACAGAGGCAATGAGGAAGAGTTGTCGCGAGCGCATCAACTTGTGCACAAATTGTGCGCGTTGAAAGTGTGCTTGAAGGACGGCCAGACTCTGTTGCACCTCGCGGTGAACTCTGAAACTCCAGTCGACGATTTTCACACTAACGATGTCTGCAAGTACGTCGCGTGGAAACCTGCAACAACCGAGTGATCACAAAAAAAAGAAAAAGAAAAACTAATTGTTTCGCCTTTACAGGTTCCCATGCGCAGCTACGGCAAAATTATTAATTCGCTGCGGCGCCGATGTAAACGCGATGGATAACAAAAGAAACACACCGCTTCACATCATTGTTGGTTACGGCAAACCGATCAGGTGCGCGATATAAAAATTACTCATCGAGCATTTAACTAAATCTTTACAACGTTCTAATGATTTGTTAATTTATTCAGCGACTTCGCGACTTTGCACGCAATCATAATGAATCTCATAGAAGCGGGAGCGCACATGGATACTGTAAATAACAAGGGACGCACTCCGTACGAGACGGGTACTACGACAGGTAAATCCGATTTTGATTATCTTTTTCGCAACACGGTTTCCCCCGAGCCACACTTGGCCGATATTCAATTTCTTATTTTAGGTGTAGCCAAAATAATATTGCGAACTCAGACAAAATTGTCATTAACGTGTATGGCGGCCAAAGTGATCAAGACCTACAACCTGCCTTACTCCGGTCACGTTCCGCGCTCGCTCGAGAGCTTTATAGAACTGCACGGGCCCGGATTGTATCAGAGTTGACGTTACTGCGACATTCTCGACTCGTCGCGTATAAATATGATACGAACGTTATAACATCACGCATAGAAATCGCAACGAGATCGACGAATAATCCACATTTTGACAATATATACTCTTCCGAATGTCGCGCGCACTGATTTTTACTGCGCGAGATACGCTAATCATTGTCAAAAAAAAAATATCTCTGTTCAGTGAAAAAAAAACAAACTATTTGAATGATTACGAGGCTATTTTATAATTCTCTCAGTTTTCGTTATTGAGAAGTTTTTGCTACTTATAAATGTAATTACTGTGATAAATAAAAAAAAAAAAAAACAATTCAGACTAAAATAAAGTTTGTAGACTTTTAGGGCGAAGAAGTGTATAGTGTGGAGAGTTTAAACTTTTAGATATAATATATATATATAATACACATATATATATATACGCTCTCGTGATGCTATAATAGATTTATTTAATATTTACACACGCATATATTCTGTATACAATCGTAGAACGCTAACGAAGTAATGGTAAAACATATAATAAGTAAGAATATACAAATATTACGCACAAATACTTTACAACAACGTATTAATTACGTATTATTTACATGTTTACAGACTCGGCTTTTATCATCCGCTCTTTATTTTACACATTTTACAACGGCGCTCGCTTATCGATAACACTTCTGTACAAATATACACGTGTGTTCGAAAATCGTTTGGCAAAGAGAAAAGAAGAGTAAAAAATAAATAGTAATCCTTATAAGCAGGTACAATTTTATTCGTGGCGTCAGAAATTTTTTTTTCTTTTTTTTCACGTAGATACACATTCGCTCTCTGTATTTATTTTATCGGAGAAAAACCGAATGCACACTTTTTCTTCGTAGTTCCGTGTTATTAGGGTGCGACGTATCAACGGACAACGCCGATTTCTAAATTTTCGCATTTAAATTTCCGCTGCCCTGTACCTTTAGTCATTCGAAACAAAAAAACATTGCAACGATATATTTCGATATTTCGCGAAGAGACGCAAATATCTAACATATATATATGTATATATATATATATATATACATATACAGACAATTGCGCAGCAAAATAACCACCTGACCAGATAGCCATTTACATCTGACAAATGCTATTTTTCTGGCACAATTGCTTTGATGCGATATTGACGAAATTTACTTGAAAGTTTTATTAATTAATTAAAAGTTTTATCAATATAAATTTAATTTTAAAAAATTTCGCGCGCAGAATCTATATTTTGAAAATTTTGTTAAGTTAAATATAAAATAATGACTCATTATTGGATTATAGTTGCCATCGAGCATTTAAAACAATAAAATACTTCAACACAAGACGAGTGCCAAGTCTCGATAGATGGAATATTTCCATTTCAAAGTCCACGGTGTCTCGTATTTTCCGTGTCTTCTTGATACACCTGTTGCGTATTCGGTTAATAAATAATCGTTCATGACGCGAGTGACGTATCGAGCATACACGATAATAATAATAACGAAATATTAAAAATATTAAAAATATTTAAAAAATGTTAAGTGTTCTTTATTGGCAAGAGATCTTTCTTTGCACGAGATCTGTATCGGAAGAGTTCTTTTTTTTATTATATATCTTTTTATTTATATTATCTGATATTATTGGTAATATATATATTTATGTGTATGTAAAGTTGACACAATGTGTTTTTGGTAAAAATTACATGTTCCATACATGTGATTAGAATCGATTAGAGAAAAATCACCGCTGACTTTTCCTCGTGTAAAATCTGGCAGCAGAGAATGATCCGCTGACGTAGGGTGCGTTTGCTTTGGGCGCTTGCGTGCTTCGGGTCCGTCTTTTATTGCTCTTCGAATGTAGAACAAAGATAGACTGGACGCTCAAAGCGCGTGAGCGCCCGAAGCAAACGCCGCACCTGTAGAGTGAGAATAGGGAATCGGCCGCGTTCAGCGGAATCGAACGCTTAGTAAACACTTTGTGACTGTTGTCGTTGGTGGCTTGTGTAATTTTACAGTTGCAACAGATCTAGAGAAATAGACCAATCATCAAACAAAGCGCTGAATTCTGCCGAACGTGGCGCAATAAATTTCCGCGTTTATACACACTTAAAGATAAACTTAAGAGACACTTGTTTGCGCATTATACCTGTCTTTCTACAAAGATTCGGGAGACGCTGGGCGAATGTTACAAACAAAAAACAAACAAAAAATGTTGCAAAATTGTACCTTTCGGTCATCACCTTGCCGGACAAAAAGTTACTTCTATCGTCGTGTTCTTAATTGGCGATCCGCTTGTAACAAAGTTCATCAACTTTGCTAACGTTGATTGGAACGGCTGAATCATTGCGCTGTCCAGATACGACGCCGTTATCATCACTCTCGATCAATCTCGGTGATGATCTGGCAATTGTTGCGATTGCCAGTAAGTTGGTTCTGCCACAATTCGTAGCTAGATTACACGTTGTGGATTGAGAAACAGTTGCCAATTGTCTCTTAGGCGGAGTAAACTCGAAAACAAATTTCCGATTATCTCGTAAGTTTAAACTTTCTCTAATTCGCTATCAGTCATGGATTTATTCGTAAAACTTATTTATTTAAAAAAAAAAACAAAAAAAAAAAAAAAAACAAGGATTCACTTCCGACGACCGATATTTCGAGCATGCGGTGCAAAAAGTTCGTACATCCTCACACGTCCGATTGTGTTGTAAACTAAATTTCCGGTTTTTGGTTCACGCGAGAACTCTCGATATACGGATGAAATCACGGACATTTAACGTCGTAAGTGTAAACAACTTAACACCGTTCGTACTCGCACGTTGTGTTCTATCTTTTTTTTTTTTTTTTACTCAATACACCCACAAAAAACAAACACGATGAACGCGTATGTAAACACGTCGGCCCTTGCAGCGCGCGAAAACTAACATATCTCTTTCTTTGTCCTGTCGCCGCGCTGCTTCGCAAGTCGTTTCTCGATGAAACGACGAGAACACGAATCTCGCACGCCGCCGACTAAAAGAGGAGACACCGCGGCCCGTGAGTCTCAGCGGCAGCCGCATCCGAGGACCGACATGTCCTGATAGTTCTTTAACACCACCTTGTTCTCCTCATCCAGATAGAGCATAGAAATCGAGCTGAGCAGAGTTGGCACGCAACACGCCTTTGGCACCATCGTCGGCTTGGTCGAGTAAACGAGCGTCTGGACGATCGCGTGATTCGTCGAGTTCAGATGGTCCGCAAGAGGAAACGGGCAATCACCGTGGCAGTAGAAGGCGTCGTATCCGGGCGGCGCAACAATCCAGTCGTTCCAACCAACATCCACGAAGTCAACGTACAGCGGATGCCGACGACAATTCTCGCGTCCGTCCTTCCGCCGATTTTTGCGAAGGGCGGCCCGTCTGGCACGCCGCTCCATTATCTGATTCGCGGTCGCCATTTTGTAGCGGCCGTCGTCCATGTATGTGAGAAGCATCGGACGGTTGACCACCCACGCGTCCGCGTGCTCGTCCGCGGCCCGCTTCAGTCGCACGTGTTCCCGCTGCTCGACGGGCGCACCCTTCACATCGGTCACGTGCACCAACAACCCGTGATTGTCACGGTGATTCTTCATCCACCTTGCAACGGCCGGATGCACGTCAAGACTGATCGTGTAGTTCTGCGTCATGTTGATCACCTTGCTGTCGATCAGCCGCAGTATCGGTTTGCTGCGACCCTTTGTGCCCGGCCGCATTATGTCGTACACCATCACTCGGCAGCGATTCGATTTACCCTCGACGCTTGGCATCGCGACGCGCGCCAGATTCAGTTCAGCCGCCTGTAGACTCTCGCTGTCGGGAATCTTGCTCACGTCAAAGTGCAGCCGAACGCGGTTCGGGTTCTTAAACTTGTGATCCAAGTCGCTCTCTGAAAAAAAAAAAAAAAAAAAAACAATACAATACGATTTAAACGTACAAGTCGCAATACAAATTAGTGAAAAAATTAATTTCAAGGAGCGTCTTTTCGCTTGTAAGTGTGCGCACGACTCGGGAAGTGAATTAATTAATCAAGTTTAACACACGGTATGACAAAGAAAGGAATTAACACGCATCTTTAAGATACAAGGTGGAGAGACGAGACATCGCTTTTTCGCGTTGCGGACGTAAAACTGTTTTTTTTTTTTTTTTTTTTTTTTAATTAAAAGTCTCTCTTGGACGCACAATTACCTCATCCAGGTCCCGATCGAACGTAGGATAAATCACGAATCTTGTTTTTATGAGAGACTGTTTAGAAATTCAATAGGCAAAGGCGATTCTTTAAATTTCCTGTTGCTCTCTCGCCGGCGAGATTTAATCGCAGACAAGTTTATTTATATTTATGGCATTTGTATATTAATAAGAATTGCTGCCGGAATGATCTCTCCCACGTGACCCGACGTGTCAGTCTTTTTCTACGACGCGCGCGTAATTTAGGTTTTACGCTTCTGGGAAAACAGCTAATAAGAGTTAAGATCTATGACGCAGTTTGCGATCCTCTGAAACGGCTCGAAAAACAGCGGATTGCAAGAGCGGCGGCTTGCAGCAGTCCATAAACGCAGCGGGTAATATGTATGTAAATTTCGTAAGAGACGATGTTGCACACACGGACACACCCGCCGATATGCAGGCATGCCGCATACATCATCCGCACACGCGGAGAATCTAGCGATTGTGTGTGATGGAAGCGAGGTAGACGGTAAAAATGTCAAAGGACTCCTATCCTCGTTGTTAGACGAACCATCTTTCTGGGACTGCATTTTACGCGCGATCCATTTCCACACGGGAAGGGATCGATCGCGTTCCGATTTCGTCGCGATGATGAAATTTCTTTTCACGATCTACCTGAACGATTTTTCATTTACAAACATTGTTTTATCTGTTCGTAGAATTTCGTTAAATATCACATTTCGCGATCGATCGTCATCGCCCGCTTCGAAAATTTTTCTCTTCTCTTCCCCCGATCGACAATGTGATCGTTCAATGTGTTACATCAGATCGTGCAAAGAAAAAGAAAAAAAAACACAAAGCCGTGTGTGTAATCTCCGAGTTATTGAAATGTATCGTTTGTAAACAAAATAAAACGTGAGCGCTTTTTTTAGCACACACTGACGCGCCACATGGAGCGTCGGCCGTCAGAATTTCATTTGCGAAGCGTAGCTACGTCGAGAATTCCTGCGCCTGAGAGAGGCTCTATAGCGTCGGGAACTAATAATAATCGGAGATTGTTGTGAATGAAAAAAAAACAAACCGCTGAATTGGAGGCGCAAATTACTTCTCACGTTGTGATTTCATCGACGCCCGGATTTTGTTTCACGTTGGGATCTCGTTTTCTTTCGCGCGCGCGAGAAGATAACAATAAAACGGCTGTACAGATAAACATGTGTAAACGTTTGTGTGCGAGCAGAGAACGGGGAGGAGGGAGGGACAAATATCTGCGTTTTTATTAAAAGAAAAAGCGCTTTCGTCTCTATCTATCTATGAAAAACAAATGCATCAACGTGTTTTCTAGCGCGGTACCAGTCTAATTTCTTTCTAATTTCTTTCCATCTTTCTAATTTCCTGCTATCTTCATCGCTCCGAGCACTTTCTCCTTCTGATTATGTCATCCCCGTAAAGTGCCTCGACTGCTTTTAGTGGTCTCTTGTTCTCGGGATTATCTGGAATAGCGATGCTATCCGCTGACAATGACATGGGATCGGGAACGATGATCGGTCGAAGAGACGAGAGAATGTCGGACCGCCCAGACCTTTTAATATCCGGATGTGAATCATTGTGGTACGGAAGCTCTCTCTCTCTCTCTCTCTCTTTCTCGGGTCTCTCTCGAGAGCGAAAGGTAGCGGAGACTCTCCGGATAGTCTCTTCGGACATTCCAAGTTGGTCTCATCATCGAGCGATAATACCGCCGCTAAAGAAGATGGACCGTGTAAGAAGCTGAGTCTTTATTGTTTCTTTTTTCTCTTGCTAGAAGGAACCCTCCCGCGTGGGGGCACACAATCGGATCGAGCCCACACGGCACGTTCTCGACAATCACCGTGGACCGAAAAGCCCTTTGTCGGTTGAACCACCATGAAATCGTTGAGAGATGCCTTTCTTTTCCTTTTCACACGAAGGGAGACGAAGTCGCGCGAACGTAACGTATTATTTTGTGTGGAACTCTTCTGAAGAAAAGAGCTCCCTCTAAAAGACCCTTAAATTCACGTGGAACAAGGGATTCTACATGAGAATTCAATATTGTTCTCTTTCCGAATCAATATTTTCCGTTGAATTATATTACAAATCTTCTTTTAGAGAAATACAAATAAACCCCGGAGATAATACAAACCGCGTGAGATCGCACAATCGGATCGTGGAGACGGCACCGGGAGGGGGGAAAAAAAAGAACGAATTTGTCGAAAATCCACGTTTCATTCACGTTTCTCGCCGCGCGCGCGCGCGCACACTGTTCGAATGACGATTGATAACGAGCGCATTGCATTCCATTTACTACTGCACTTTCACTGAGAGACGAAAGAGTCGCCAACCTGTTTTCGAATTACAAATCCTAACTAACGCTAGTTTTCTCACCATCACGTTCGCGTGATTCGCGAATGTTTAGGCGTGAAAAACATATGCGTAAATAATATAACAATATTCTGTTCGACTCTTAAACTTATTCACGATGTGGAATTTCTTATAAAACCTCATAACTTTAAGATAAACACAGATAAATTGTTTTTTTTTATCTTATCGGAGCTGTATTAGCTAAGCGTAACTTTTGTGTAAACGTATATCTCGTCCCTTACATTCCTTAGATAATCCCGTTTCTTAGATAATAAACGTTTAGAGACTAGTTTCATAATTCGTAAGCAAGTTGTTATCCTCTCTCCCCTCTTCTGTTTCGCGTCTCGTATTTTGAAATTAATTCGCTCGACTGACAAAGAGAATACAAACCCACTCACCGATGTGTGGAAACGTGCGAACGGTGTTGGCCGATCGCGCGTGAATGCCTCGTTTCGCGATGTCAGTGGTGCCGATCGCGTTCTGACGCTCGTAGAGCTTCCTGAGTGATTGCGGAACGTGCGCCGGGCCCTGCGGCTTGGGTTTCTTCGTTAAACCGAGCAGAGGGAGCAGACTGGCTTCCATCCCGGCGATCACCTGTTCGCGCTCTTTCCCTTCGAGACGTTTCGATGACGACGGTAATGACAATAACGACGACGACGACGACGACGATGACGATGTTGCTGTTGTGTTCGTGTTGATGCGTAAGCTCGCCTCTGCGTTAGCATTCGCACTTGTTAGCAGCGCGACTGCTGCTACGAGCACCAATTTCAGCAGCGGCGACATGCGCATCGTGATGTCGTCACTCACTGACGTTACCTCCCTGAAAGCGAAAAAAAACAAACTTGCTGAAAAGAGTGGATTAATAAAAAAAAAAACAACGAATTGGCGAAAACTGTTGGAAACAATTGGCTTCCCTATCGTTGCGTTAATTATTCTGTCGCGCGATCTAAGTTACCCGCGAAACTGACTTTTTATTACAAAATCCGGCAATTGTTTTCCGTGACGAATAAGGAGAAATATTTGAATTATAATACAACTATGTAGCTTTGTGTGCAGAAAAACACAAAATTCAACACATCGCCCAAACTGATTAATTATCCCTGTTAGCTCTGACGTTCTGCAGAGCACGTCACGAAAGGTACTGAAGGAAACCCAACGGAAGATACCTCGATAGATGACCCTGTCTACAAGATTAGTAGAAAATGCTGATTGGTTCGAAGAATTTTGGGAAGGGATGAAAGAATCTTTTCCGAGATAAGACAATGGTTCCTTGAGAAAACACGCTTCGAAACATGTAGAATGCAAAGAATGATGAATCATGCAACGGCAAACATGCATTTTCCAAACAAAAAAAATAAAAAACTATTTCTGGTAACGATCAATCGTGCGAGATCATTTTTTAAATATTCTTTCGCAAAACAAACGCGCGCGTTTGTCATTCGTTCGCGATTGTTCGGTGGCTGTCGGAAATTTTTCACAATTTCTTCGATTTAGCGCGAAGGATTCCGATTCGATTGGCGATTCCTCGATTCGATCGCCAACAGGAGAGAATCGTCGAATCCGGGCTCGACTTCCAAAGTGATCGCTTTCTCTTACTCTCGACCGCGAACGGTTTTTTACGATCTTGTCAATGTTAAAATCCAAAAATATCTTGGAAAGTTCTCGAAGCGAATTAGACGACCGAGCAAAGCGCGAGGGAGACGCGCGGCTGTCACAAACGAATTTTTTTCTTTTTGAAAAATCTGTCGCAGTTTCGCATTTTCATTCTTTATATAAGAAGTTGAGTCACACAACACACGCTCGGGACGGGAGGGGGGAGGGAGGGACAAAACATTTCATTTGCTTAATTGCCTAATGTGTTTACGATATTTATGTTAATGCGGCGCGGAGTAACACACACGCCGGTACGTTTGTGCACAAAGTTCGCGGCTTCGGGAAAGATCGTGAAGCGGATCGATCGCGTGTGCGTAAAGCAAATGCGACTCGCGCAATTGACGCGTTCGGAGCTACGCGCGACACGCGATTGCCGCGTGTAATTTTCGAAATTACGGATCGGAACAATGTTCGCGCGTCGTGACATACTTGCTTGTGTGCATTATAACAGCCGGAGCTCCGACAAGTCGGACAAAACTGGTTTCAAGCGATTTTAAGCGCACGTTTCTCGCAAACGGCGGAATATTTATGCTCCGTGGCTCGGTCGCGCGCGCGCACGCAGCGCATTATCGGTGGATGTTAAACGGATATACATACACAAACACATATATGTATATATATATATATATATATATATATATGTATATGTATATTATACGTATTTCACTCTCGATTTCATTCAGCACAAAATGCCGAGAGACCGGCGAATGCCTTCCTGTTTTAAAACGAACGTTGACGCGAATCGGAGAGGAAACGCGTGACTGTGATGCGATTGCGAGAAGCAAAGCGAAAACAAGCTCCTTTTGTTTTACCGTACACGAAAAGGTTAAGCGCTATATAGAGAGTGCATCTCGCGTAACCGTTAAGTGGAAAAGTATGAGAGGCGACTATAAATACATCAAATTTAAAATACGTAAAATATCAATTTAGAAATTACGCAACTCTTCGGAGTGCGTGCGCGTGTTTACGATTTTTTATGTTTTTTAATCACACAAATTCCGAAATGTCTCGACTATTTTTTTTTTTTTTTTATTCCGCAGACGTCTCGAATTCGAGATTTAATTGTATCTCGATTAATCCGTACGCACGTGAGGCCGCGGAAAAAAACACGAGGCGTTGGAATAAATCACAATACGTAATGAACAAACTCTGAGATACATTATTAGCTACATGAGATGCCACCTCTTCTAATTCTAATTGAAGGCGCGTGATATTTTTCCTGTTTTTTACGATTTTGTAAACACGCGCACGCGTGCAAAAGCACGCGAGTTCTCGGTATTCGTGCGAATATACGTTTGGCATACTCATCAATAGCGATGCTAACGCGCGCGCTAATTAAGTCTAATAATTCTCTTCGCAGAAAGACGTCCGACACGCGCATATAATATCATCCTCTTCCCGCTCCCCATTTCCTGACGCTTTCTTCCGCCACTCGAATAGCACACGAAATGTATTTAACTCATTGCGCACAAAAGAGAGTATGTTTCATACAGCGACGGCGCATGGAAAAAAAATTTGCCAGACTAGCGAGAAAATTTTGCTAAGACTGTTTTGGGTTTTTTGCCAACAAAATGTTTTGTCGACGAGACAAAAGACTTGGGAAACTGAACGAGTTTTCTTGCTGATGACCGTATAATGGCAAAAAAACTTGTTTTCCGTGTCGGAACTCTTTCTCGTTATACTATTGCACATTTTGATTATCATCCACCGAGATGTCATTCTCTGCATTTTTTAGTTTTAAAACAATAATGTTTTTCTTTATGCAACTTTTATTACAATCACGTAACTCAATGATGACAACAAAGAGTCGATCAAATGACAGTCTGTTTAGCGAAAGAACGAAGATGAGACTGGGACAGAAAGAGGTTTCCCGACAACTCAATTAATTTTTTAATCGAAAAACTAAAATCGAATTACGCGACTCGCGATTACGCGTCTTCGCTCGCGTATGATGACAGCGGGATACAATATGGCGGTTTGTACCGCTCGGTGGGATACGCACCGTTCCAGGTGAATCGCGCGGGCCCGCACGAGGGCTCGCGGGGACCTCTCGTGCGGCCCTGGCTACAAACACACAGAGACCGGGTAGAAAGGTTGGTGGGACCAGAGCCAAGCTGTCTGCCGCCGCTGCCTCTCGCGCGCTCGCCTCTCTCGCGACCGCCGGGAGCGACGCCGAGCCGCGCGCGACTCTCGTTGCGCTTTAAAGTTAAGTAACACGCAGAGATATCCTTTCTTCGCGCCTCTCTCGCGCGAGACCAACTTGTTTTTCAAGGACAATGAATTTACCGATGGACGCATTCGCGCGGAAAAAGGCTCGTCACGCTTGCATTCCTCTCGCGGTGTATTATATGGTGTGGGCGCGGGCGCGCGCGCGCGCACGAGCGCGGATAAACACGTAGCAGCGGCGCAAACCAGCCGACCGCCCTTTCGTCGACCACCGGCGGTTGGATAGAGAGCGGACCTGCGTGAGGCCCCGCACAGGTATGCCGGGTCCGAAATACATCCCCGGAGTTTTACGAACGTTTTCGTGGGGACCACCCGCGTGCAAAGGCCCCTCCTTCCTCCTTGAACGTCTCGCGGATCGTTAATGGGGACCAGCGGGGTCGATTCCGCAGGAATTTACGCCGGGGTCTCTCTCCCGTCTTTGCCGGTCTCTAATCGAAGCGGTGCAGAAAAGCTGGCGGCAGAAATCTGCGGAGGCGAGAACGGCGATCGTCGGCGACGGCGGTAAACGGGCCGCCGCCGTCGCCTCCGCGCGTTTTCCCTTTGGCACCGCTTTACCTGGAAACAACATCGGACGAACGTGAACGGCGCGATTGGATTTGCATTCGCGCGCGCGCTTTGCCAGCGCTACGCTGGAATGCGACGCGCTGGAATATACAAGGATAAGGTCGGCGCGGTGCGGCGTTTCACGGTGCACCGGTGAAGCGCGCGCGGAGAGTCTCACATACAGCGTAGGCACGTCATCGTCTAAAATAATCGGGCCGGGGGGTGACGGCGGGGCGGCGACGAGGTTGACGGCGGCGGCGACAATGAGCGCGGCGGCGGTTGAGGAAGAAGTGGGTCGGAGAGTAGAGCGGTGGAACGCCGATCGGAAAGAAAGGAAATAGAAGAAGGAATCTCGCGGTCGCGCGGCGAGCGCGCCTCGTCAAGCAAAGAGAGAGAAACACAGCGGGGAAAAAAATTAAAAACGAGAGAAATAAAGCGGGAGAGAAGGTTGGTTGAGAAAGAAAGATAGAGAGAGAGAGAAGGAAAAAGAGTGAGAGAGAGAAAAATAAAGAGACACGACGTATAGATTGTGCGCTCGATCGCGCGCTCGCGTGCGAGAAAGAGAGAGAGGAAGAAAGACAGGAATCTTTGCTCACCTAACTAATCGCGAGTCCGTAGTTCGAGCAGCCACGGCATCTCAACGAGGGGCTCCCACGGCTACACCACGCGTAACCTCACCTCACACTGGTCACCACTCGCGCGGTCCACAACGCAAAAACCAGGAGGGCACTCTCCGGTGTCCGTCGGTTCGCGGTAGGGGAACGCGGGGGGAGAAATAAACGGGGGTCCGCTTGAGAAGGGAAACGTCGAAGTGACGACTGGCTGGCTGTGTTTCTCGAAATCTGTGCTCGTAAGAATTGTTATTCTTCCTCGTTGCGCTCTTTTCCGCGGTACCATATACGTGTCTCGCGGCCGGACATCTGGAGAGCAAGGAGCGAGCGGCTCGCCGATCCTCTCTCGTCGATCAGGCGGTCATAACGCGCCGTGTGAATCGTGCGTGCTCTCTCGCGAGGAGAGGGAGGAAAGGAGATAGGGCCCTCCTTCGTACACCTGCGCGACCTATCAACAGGTCCCCCCGCACCATGCACGGCACGCACAGGGCACACGGAATCCGGCCTCGCCGAGTTCCAAGCCGATGCGCACGTATGCACGGATCTTCCTCCTCTTCTTTGCCGCTGTGCTCTGCCGCTTCTTCCTTCTTCTTCTTCTTCTTCCTCTTCTACCTGTTGATTCGTCGAGATATACGTCTCTCCTATGTTACAAGATACGACACTATTAATAATCGCCGCGCTACTATCGGAGAACACTCGCGCGTTTCTCCCGAGGTACGACGGACGCCACGCGACGTATCGCGACACACGGGAGCTGATTCTTGAATCCCGTGAATACGCGCAGACGAGAGCGAGCGAACTATCGCGAGGTTTATTAGGCAAGGCCGCGTTCAACGTGTGCTCTCGGACCCCGTTCCAGCGCGCTTCGTTCTACTGGCCCTTCCTTTTCCACGGGGCCCCCCCACTAGGCCGCCGATTCCAGGACCGCCGCGTAGATGCTCGCCGTCCTGGTGCATTCCGCAGCATCAATTCGCGCTTGTTTTCCTCTTCGAGACGCGGATTTTCCGGGAGAATCCTAAAAAAGTAATCTCTCGTATAACATCGACTTATCTAACTTTTACAAAAGCGCTTGTATATTTAAAATTACATTTAAAAACAATTCCAACGCGTTTGCGCCTCATATTCTGTAATACACAAGAGTAACATGTGCGTTTATAAGAACTTTATATTAAAAAAATTTATACGTACAATTAGAATCCGACGTTTGTATATTCCTCTCATGATCCGACTCTGTACCAGAGTTTGTCGAACCTCGTTGGGCGAGTAAAAATTTTTCAAATCAACGCGGGACTTAAGATCCTCATCGTTATATCAGACGGGTACCTCGCACAAAAGAACAAAATGGCGCCCCGCGGAAATGCAAGTTTCGTAAAAACGGAAGTGGGAGGCACGGAGATCGCAAGACGCTCCTGCGAGGCTCGCGCGTTCCTTGTTCCTCTCGACGGACGCGTCGTCGTCCCCGCTCGCACCGTCGTTCTCGGAAACTACCATATACTCACTCCTTCCAGCCAGTCTGCCGCTGCTGCGCCTCTCTCCTCTTCTCTCTGTCGGCCAGCGTTTCTCTCGCTCGCCCGCGAGAGTGGTCCTCAACCCTATTCCCTCGTTCATCTCTTCCCTGCCCAGCTCGGGAGGCACGTATCTTTCGCATACGCGCGATACACATCGGGTCCTAATCCGCTGAAAAAAAAAAAGAAAAGAAAAAGAAAAACGAATCGATCTCAGACTTCATTCGCGAGGATATCGGCGCGCTGTCACGTACAGGTTTTACCGGACAAGAATTCCGCGTGACTTGACGAACTTATTTGTGTTAATCCACGTATCTCTCTTCTGTACTACCTTCGTCTTCGAGAGCTCTCCTTCGTGTGAAGTATCGTTTTTTGCCGAGACCAGTAGAAGATGTTTGTACAAAATCTTATTTTCTTGGTTTTTTTTGTTTTTGTTTTTGTTTTTTTTTTTTTTTGAGGAGACGAACTTTCCTCGGCGCAACGGTCGAACTTTCCAACAACATTCTCTTCGGTCAAACTCGACAAATATATCGATATTTACTGCTGCGTGCACCATCTGTACTCTGCTGTGCGCGAATTCCAAATTACGTAGCTACGCGCGTGTTGTGTGTGTGTGTGTATTATGCAATTTTCTCAGCTATTTAGAAAGTCTAATTTATGTAATGCAATTTGTTATTGAAGTATCTCAATCGTTTTTGCAAATTCGAGCAAAACGCAGCGCGACACAAACGCGATGTAGTCGGCGCTTCGCTCTCGTGGAAAAGCAGCAAAATTCACCAGCAGAAGTCGCGGATATCGAATCGAAAATGCAGGAAGTGATTTTATCACTTATTGACAGTACAGCGAATTACATCGAGTCTTATCGATCGAGCGAACTCGCTTATTCGCTCTTCTACTTTACGATATCAGAAATTCGCTCGCTTCCGTAACAAGGTTTGCTGGCTTTTCTCCACATCAACTATCCCCTCAGATCTTGATAAAAATCTTTATTTAAGAAAACCTCTTTACGTTATATACATGCACTTTACATCTATGTAGTGTACAAGGTGTTTCCTAAAAAAACCTACCGAAAAATATTTCGGTAGATTCTTTGGCACGTTCCAAAACGAAATTTCAATGGGAAAGTAAAGAGACTATATACAATAGCTTTTAAATTACGAGCGATTAAGGATCGTTAAAGTTACTCAACCTCTGGCCACGACGGAGATCTCAGAACGTTCCAAAGAAGTTGAAATATTTTCCGGTAGCTTTCGGACACCTTGTGTAAAAAAATGTTTATGTACATTTCTATGTGTGTATTGTGTGTTTTCTTTTCCTTTTATGCCGGCACTTCCGGAAAAAGATTCACCAAGAGATGATCAAGCAAAAAGTATGCCAGATGTTTGTTGAAGGGCGCATTTTGCAGGGGATCCAACAGAGAATCCATCAGCTTGTTCCAAGGCTTGGACAGTCCTATTAGCCACCATGGTAACAAGGAATACAATCCTTCTTTGGCAGTCTTACAGTAATCGCGACATTTGTCTTGCGAAGAAAAGTCCTTCACGTAATTCCCGCCTACTATTTTTGCGTGTAGGAGTTTGACGACAATAGAGGCGCGACCGCCGCTCAGAAGCTTAATCAGCATGTTGTAAAACATCGCGTTAACAATAGGATCCAGTTTCTTACGCGACAAAGAAGCGAACACCCAGAAGAGTCGCGAGATGATCGAGGGCACGTTCAGCAAACCATCCACTGCAACGACAACGTTGACGAATAAAACTTTAAAAATCTAACGCACAAGTAAAACAAATGAAACTGAACTCTTACCAGCTTCCATAATGCACAAACTCGCACCCCTTACGTGATCACGCTGCGGCAAGTTGCACGGAAAATTCTGAAAAGCAGTGGGTAGATCCAGATTATTGCCAAATACACCGTCCATGAGCTTTCTGCCTTTGCTCTTCACGTCGAGATCGTGATCGCTCGACGGTTCGACGCCCACGTCCATATGCTCGTATTTCGTGTTCGTGGACGCCAGAAACGTGCTCATAAACTTGTCGAGATGCTGTCCCTTTTCCTTGCGCAATTTGTAAGCCATGCTCTGATACAGAATGCCGATGTCGGGCGTGCTGTAGTTCGCGAAGTACGGTTTCAAGTGCGGCGTCGTCAGAAAGGTGTAGAGGAGCTCGCTGCTCCTCAGCATCGGCTTGGACAGCAACTTCTGCAAAAACTCCTCGTAACGCTGGCGGTTAGCGGTAAGAGGTAAATGGGGGTTTTTGCGCGACGGTAACGGCGAATCGCTCAGCTCCTTATCGCCGTGGAACTCGGCGAGTCGCGTTCGCAGCGCGTAGAAATCTTGATCTTGTCGCAAAACCGTCCACGACTTGGCCTCCGCTACGCTGTGGATGGCAATCATGTAAACTGGTTGCGTGCCGCCGCCGTCCACGTGTGGGACGGCAACACGCCACGTCGTTAAATCACGACGACTCTTGAAGCCTTTGATTTCATTATACGCTCGAGCGGTGCAATCTACTTCCTCGACCGGATAATCCTGTAGTTGAAACGGAGCACCGTCCATTGTGGTTGTGCGTAGAATCCCGTCCATTTTGCTCGGTTGATTGTTGGATCGTACAAGAGTCAAAGCGCCTCCGCTCGCACTGATTTGAGCAAACACGTGTTTCGTGCACAAATTTTTACATAATTCAAATATATTTGAAATACTTACTTGGCTGCGATAGTTCTCGTCGCATTCGCTTTTGTTTGCTCCGACACTAAACGACCGCACAAGCGTTTATACAGCTGAAACGCAGTAAAATTATAATAAACATCAAGTTGTGTGATTGAAGATTCAATAGTTGACATATTTTTGACGTTAAAATTTGTAGCGATGTGAATTGTAAAAATATTTTTACCTGATAGCTGTGATGGAATGACGGTAGACAAGTGCTTTCGAGGAGTGCATGAGCTTCTTGGTGAGCTTGGTAGAACGGTCGTGACGTTCGTAGCTCTTGAATTTTTTCTGGCCCACCTTCCAATACTAGGAACACACGCGGTAATTCCATTTAATACAAAATGTGTTTACTTATGATACAAAAAATTACTTACTTTGTTGTATGCCTTTCGATATGTGTAGCGGCAAATACAGATATTCCGGACCGTCGGGATCAAGATAAACCGTGTACATATTCTGAACGTCTACATACAAGCTTTTCTCAGCGCTTGACGTCATTTCCGGATTCAGCATATGTTTACTCAGATCATCTGCAAAAGAAAGAGATGTGACTTTTGAAAGAATTATTATTTACAAAAAGAAAATATTATTATACCGTACGTACCAATATCCAAACAAAATTGAAGAAGATTCATGGGTCCTGTCTCTTTAATGTGTTGCATAAACATGTACAACAGTTCGGGATCGTTCAAGACCTCAGTCAACGACGGTTTGAAATAATTTTGTGTGATGTGCGAATGCATCGCTGGAAGCGTCACCCAGGACTGCAACATTGGTACATTGACACTCTCCGCGGCATCAGACAAAGAGGTATCGCGATGAGTGGACAAGTTTACTAGCATGTTTATATTTTCTGGATCGGCAAGTGCGTCGATTGCTGGTAACAACACCCAGTTTGCCAAAATTTCTCGAAGTATTACCTAAAAACATATGTGCACGCGTATATGTTTGAAATAATTTAAATACTTGTGTGAGAGAATTTCTATAAACCATATTAAATACAATATATATTACTTTGTTGTTTGCCGAAACATGTATGGCGGGTAACAAATGCGGCAGCAGTGCGGTGGCCAGTCCGCGCAAATAGTTCAACTCAGCCTTCCTCGAGAAAGCTGCCGGATGAATTTTCGAGCTCAGGTAACTGCCGATGTAATCCTGCGGCATTCTAATTTCAGACTTTGATTTCTTAACGAGCACATTCCAATCTTGAGCGTGTTGTATAGCCAGAGGAATCAAATCACAAAATATGATAGTCCCTATGTCCGCGCGTAGCAATCGTATGGCAATATTTTTTGCCGCGGTCGTTATAGCTAGACGCAGCTGTTGTATGAAAGCCTTATTCGTTGAAAAATCCGAGTACCACGCGCAGACGTAAATTTGCAGTATCTTTTCCAAAAGCTACAACAAAGCAGAATTATTCTTGTTATCAGTATATACAAGAACAGTAGAGAGTATCGTAACATACGCAATAATAAATAACAATATTGACATCGATGATGCAACAATTACCTGTTCTAGCGCGAGGTCGAAGTCTTTGGGAACCTTGACCTTCGTTGAATGCGGCAATAACTTGTGCCTCGTGCAGGTGTTGTTGCTGCAGACGCTGCACGAATTCTTGATCTCGTACCTCGCGATGAACTTGCCATTTACGATATTGAATCTCGTCAACAAGCTATCGACACTTTGCAGCAACGGAATCGCGTAAAAACAGGCGATTGCGTAAATACTCGTCACAATAAACACCCATACAATGCTGCAATTACGAAGCGAGGTACAGTGCGATTAATACTGTCGCAACGCAAAATTCGGATAATCGCGCAAATCGCTCACCTCTTAAATGCAAATACAATGAATACGATGAGCAAACTGACGACAGCTGTAACTACGCTAAAAAAGTATAAATCGAGCATTTCCTCGGAACGTTAAATGAGACCAGGTATGTAACAACACACAAGCGTGTTGTTTAACGAACCATCCTTGTTTACACAGTATTTACACTTGGAGCGTTCGGAGCGTTCGAGAAAAATACTCGTAAAATTACTCGAGAGAGATGAGTGTTTTCGTTCGTGCACGATTTGACATTTCGTTGACAGCAAGGTGGCGACTCTATAGCGCGAGCCGCGCTCATGGGGGTTGTTGGAAACACATGGTGCCAATTGTGCGACGAACAATTTTTGCGACAATTGACAACAAATGGCCGATGGAAAAAAAACTTGATTTTATTTCTGTGCGATATTCAAGAATGTATGGACAAAACAATTAATTTAGAGTAACCTATAAAACCTCTCCCATTGGCATTGTTGTTGTTTACGCGTATATTTTGTTCTAATATCTATTTTAAACTGAAAAGATGCCGGCACCTCCAGATCCGAAATTTTTGTTACGCGGTGACATGGACGAGAGGGTGCACAGCTTGTTATTCCGGATTAATTCCGACGTGGAGCATCTTTACGCTGGCGACGGAAGTGGCACACTTCACATATGGGATTTGAGAGTATGTATAGTTTGTTAAAAACTGTAATTAGAATTAGAAATAATTGGATTCAATCGTTAAAGCTTTTTGTTATTTTGCAGAAAAATAGGATAGTCAGTCAGTTCACCCACGACCGCAGTCCGTCCTTCAATTTACATGCAACCGATGAGACTGACCTGATAGTGCAACGAAGATCCGGTGAAATACAGGTATACAATGTAAATGAATCAAGTTGGACGCTAGTTAAAAGTTTTTCTTTCACATTTTACAACTATTGCAGGTATATTTAATAAATGTACTATATGTGAACTCTGCAAATTGTATGATGAGTTAAAGTTTTATATAAATGAAAATTGTGCATTACAGATCTCAATTGTCACCTGAGAAGCAATCAATATTTATTCCACTCGAATCTTCAGCAGTTGGAATGTTGTCTTTAAAAACTTTTGATATAGAATTGACATTAGATCCGTCTAAACTGTCGTTTGGTAACAAACTTGGTCAGATAATGGCGATAAAACCACTAACAGATGTGGATGGTTTGGTTCTGGTCATTTATGAAGTTGGAAAGATGTTATTGTGGGATATAAGAAAGAATGAGGTTGTCAGTTCTCTCAAGGTGGAGCAATACCCAATGACCTTTGATTTTGATACTTCGCTGATGAAGGGAATTCTCGGTAGCGCGTCAGAAAAGTTGGAGGCACGTAGCAGAACAATAATTTTCAGTATTTTTTTGTAATATCCTGAATAATAAATATTTACAAATTTGCAGATTTTTGAAATGGCACCAGATCACACCTTGTCCCACAAACTCACGAGAGAACTCACAGACGAGCATGTTACAGGAATATCTCATCTTTCTATAAGACCAGACAAAAAAATTGTCGCTGCTGGTACCTGGGACGGACGTATAATGTTATTTTCCTGGAAGAAACTGCGACCGCTCGCGATATTAAACGAACACAAAGACACCGTTTACGATATCATTTTTTCGCGGCGTAAGGTCGAGTCTTACGACACCGAGTGCTTAATGGCGGCGACTGGTAAGGACGGTGTGATCTCCATGTGGGATATATACAACTGAGAAGAACATGCGTGCCAGATAAAAATATGTGTAACATATAATAATTACGGAGATGATTTGCAAAAAAATAAATTAAAAATCATAAATTTTCTTTGTAGAATGTGATAAATATTTTTCAAGAAGACGCGAATCGAAAGAGATTGTTGTAAATTTCTTATTAAATATTCTAAGTATCAAACTGTTTTATTTACGATACATTTGTACACATATTTTCAACACCAACTATTGCCATCGGACAATATGGTATGTTTTTTTACCTACTCTTAGCAAGGACACGTTGTTGCTTAATATATGTATGCCAGGTACGATTACTTCATGCTTGTTCATGATCCGTTGATGATTTATGTAAAACCCGCCCGCCGTTATAATTCGTTGCGCGTCGTCTTCCGTCTTAAAGCACTTAACTTTCATCGCCAGATCGTACACGGTGATTCCCGGCTCGGTCATAACGTCGACTATGGTCGCACCTTCGAACACATCTGCTATTTCCGATGCGTTCAGCCTGACGAAGGACTCGATTGACTTGTCGTATAACGCTGCTGACGCGCGTTTCGCGGCTATCAATCCTTCCTCTGCAACAAGTTACAGCAGACACGCACAATAAAGTTAATATCAAGTTCTTTGGTAATGTAAAAATCTTTATTATATGAATCTCGTATACCTCCGTGTACCAAAAGAGTAACTTCCTCCGCTAATTTTTTTTGCGCTATCCTATCTTCCGGACTTTTCATGTGATACTCGACGATTTCAGTGATTTTGTTAAGCGACAAAAATGTGAACAGTCTTAAAAACCTTTCCACATCGGAATCCTTGGCTCTGATGAAATATTGATACAGTTGGAAGCTCGATGATTTTTCCGGAGACAACCAAACTGCGTTCTGAAGAGACTTCCCGAACTTCTTCCCACCTTCGGCTGTAATGAGAGGTAACGTTATGCCGTAGACCTCCTTTCCCGTGCTCCTAGTGATTAGATCATATCCCGACACGATATTGCCCATTTGATCGCTTCCGCCGATTTGGAAGCGGCAATTGTACTTTTTCATCAGTTGGTGCCAGTCGTACGACTGGAACAGCGAATAAGTGAATTCGGTGAAACTCATTCCCGTCTCGGAATTCAATCGCGACTGAACGGACGTTCTGCCCAACATTGTGCCTATCCTGAAATATTTGCCGACATCTCTGATAAAGTCAATAACATTTATGTCCTTATACCAGTCTATATTGTTTACTACAATAAGGGGCTTCAAATCTTGATGCTTTTTCAAGAAATGAGCTCTGTGATTGTCAAAGATGGTCTCTATATTCTTTGTGATGGACTTGATGTTCTCCTGAATTAAAAATTTGTCCATTTCAACGCGCTCGGAACTTCTGTGACTGGGATCACCTATCAAGCCTGTAGCTCCTCCTACAAGAGCTATAACTTGATGTCCCGCTCTTTGCCAGTGTAAGAGATTCATCAAGATGAGCAAATTGCCAACATGCAGGCTATCCGCTGTTGGATCAAAACCAGCGTACACACATTGCGGCGATTTGTTTAATAAATTTGCTATTTTGTCTCTGGAATACGAATAAATATAAATGTCTTTTACACACGGTATAGTATTACTTTTTTATAACAGAATTAAAATAGTTCTATTTAATTAATAAGAAAACAAGAATTTATGCACTTACTTACTAATATCGGGAAATACACTTTCGTACATGCCCCTTTCATACAGTTTCAGTATATTTCTGCTGCAGTAAAATCTGTGTTTGTTAAAATTATCGTGTTTGAAACTGGAGCATAACCTCATCAACGAGCGAATGTTCATTTTGCTTTGCAATTGTGCACTTTGAAATTAATATTGATCACTATCTTCGAATTCGGCAAGTCGAATCTCTTTGTATTTCCTGCGCGGAAGTAGGTGCAAACTTATATTGTCATTGATATTTGGTAAACAATTGCGGCATCCATCCCTTGCGGTCCAGCTCTCTTAACCTTCCTCGCTTCGTTTAAACGCTAAAGCCCTCTTACCTTGTCATGCATAGTGTACACACACACAAATAAACCAAATAAGACACATATATATCTACAATATCTAAATTCCAAGTAAATTTAATCCTGGATGCTAATTTATCCAAAATAAATTAAACAAAAAGATACAGAACATATAAATTTAATTTCTGTAGCATGTGTAAATTTATTACAGATCAATATATATGTACAAAGACAAATGTAATATATTAATATATAAGTGTATTAAATCAAAGTGAATACTTTTGTGCAAATTAAGTACAATAACAATTGTAAACTCATTTTGTTAGAATTGCTTGGAAGGTGGCGTGGCAAAATATTTCTTGTTTCTTCTCGCAAAGGAACTGCAAGTAAACAAATAAAACACAGATAAGTACGACGTAAAAAAAACGAAAAAAAAAAATATTGTTAAATTTATTTTCATTTTACCTGCCACTAAGCGGAGTGGTAAAGAAACCTCGAGAAATACTGCGCTTGAGAAGCGATTCTTGTGATGGCGTGTGTTTCAATTCTCCGGTTCTCGGAGTACAAGTATTCGTGTTCGTGGGATTCACGTAATTAACCCAGTAATCGGATGGGATTTGTAGCAGAGCTTCTACTATCTGAAATACATTGTAAGCAAATTTTCTTGTCATTTTTAAAAGAAAAGAGAAAAATATCGCATTATCGAAATATATCTTCTCTTACCGCGACTTGGTTTCTAGTTTCATTGAGCATGGTGATGGACGGCTCCTGCGAGCTGTACGCAACTAGAGTCGGACCAAAGATCTTCGCAAGATTGCTGATGGGCATTTTACATTCAGGACTGCTCGACACTCTCTGCAGATGCAACATCAAATAGGCCAAGGTATCTCGGTTTGGTTGTGGCATTTCCGAAATGGCCTGATAAATAATAGCGTCGGCGTCCTGTTTGTCCGTCATTGTTGTCGCGCGCGACAAATCGACCGCCACAGCCATACTAATCAACGGTTCACGCAACGATCTGTAAACAATCAGATAAAAATACATGAGATATTTTTTATATTTTTTTATTGGCCAATTTCACATTATCATATCATTTTGCATTAATCAATCAAATACAAAATAGGACAATGATATATACCTGAGGAAGTCTTTCAAGGTAGAACAGATGGTTGGAATATCGATGTTGGAAAGATTCGGAGCTCCTTTGCCTTTCAGAAATTTCTCTTTGAGTATCTTGGCTTCCGAGGCTGTTCCGTTCACTCTGTACAAACCTTGTTCGTTCATTCCACGCAATTCGACTTCGCTGATGCAGTGAACCACTATGGAAGGTACCATAGGTGGAATTCCGGGTGTGTAATCGGCTATGGTGCCCTGCAAACGATATATTTCATAAAACTATGTCTGTAAATATGATACTAATGAAAAAAAAAAAAAAAAAAATGATATTTACAGGTGCTCCACGTAATGTAGGTGTATTTCCCGCTGGAACACACGGCAATGGCAGCAAATCTTTACATTCAGTGTGAGCTGTAGATCTGCATTCTCTGCATTTTTGCGCAACTTGTGCAAATCCAAATCTATTAACAAAAACCACAAGATTCTCTTTTTCTACACACACAACACAATCTTATAAGTCTATAAATATTGATCAACAACAAAATAAAAGTTACCTTTTACCGCATGGTATACATGTTTCCCGCTTGATAAAAGTCTTTGTCACGAAATTGTGATTCCTGGACATTTTTTTATTTAAAGTATAGCCGCCGATGTTTGGACTCGGTTTGTAAACTTCTTCCGTATCCGAGGACGATGAGAGCATGTCAGCCTTTGGTGCTGATGGCTGGAAACAAAAGTTTCTCTCTTACTTGGTATCACATATCGCACATATGAAAGCATCGCCGCGTTTCAATAACATACCGCTGTGTCTACCGGCGGTTCGTCTTTATCTACGTGCGACAATTTCGATTTGTTATGTTCCCCGCTGCTCTTACGCCGTTTGCGCGAATGACGTTGAGGAGTCTGAGCATTCGCGTTGTCATTGCCAGGTACAGTTTCAATCGTGGACGACGCGGTAATCGTACCGTCTTTCGGCACGACTACCGTGGTAGTCGCCACTATTTTATCGGAAGTGTTCAGTTCGGCAACTTTGTGCAACGCGCTACGACGCTGCTTCGGAATAGAGAATTCCGCACTGGGTCGGTGTTGCTTCCACTCCCGCGTTTTCTGATTCTCCAGCACCATATCATTTTCCCAGTCGTCCTCCGACTTCGATATGCACTCGCTCAACAATGAACCAGTTCTGTCCAATTCCGTTATCGTATTGAGTCTAAAATGAACAACGTGTGAGCATTTGCCAATGATCATGATCGTATCTCCGCTCGTCAAAACGCTTACTTATCGATGTGTAGATCGGGAATGTGTATGTTACTCTGACGATTGAGAGTGTGCATGTTACTTTGACGATTCAAAGTAGTATTATTCAAAAACTGTAGTTTTTCCCTGGTTTCGTCATTTATATTTTTTCCACCGTCATTGAACAAGACTCTCCTTGCTGTGTCAATTTGATTTTCCTACAAAACAAAGCAAGTTAGAACTTGTGATATCTTGAGGAATACATAAGTTCCAAGAGTTTTCAACTACCAATAGATCTCTCTGTTCTTCAACAGCTCGTCGCTTGTGATGCTCCTCCTCTAACTTTCTTCTGGCGTGATACATCTTGCTTTCCAGCATTGCATACTCCTGTTGAGACTTGTTCAGTGCAGCATGAAGACGCTGGCATTCTTCTTCCGATGCCAGCCATTTCTGTCTCATCTCTTCTTGATTCATAACAAACTTCAGGAATGCTGAATAACATTAAAGAAAGACAACATTTTATAGTAAAATGTAGAAAATCTACAAGGTTAAATTCTTCAAAGTGTTTCTCTTCAAAGATAAGTAGGACTTCAAAGTACAACACTGGCATAAACAAGTAGAAAAACACAAATTACACAAAAAAATTTTATTACCAAAACAAATCCGAAATAAGCAACAATACTAAATATTGAAGTTGATATGATAATAATTTAAACAAAAGAAACGAACCTTCTTCGCAGGAATTATTTATCAACGAATTTGTCCGTCTAATCAGATCATCGTAGCTCGCCAAGAGCGAAAGCGAAGCCATTCTGATAGCTTATTGTTACCGTTTTTCCTCAGATTCTTATTATATAGTATTTTCTCTCTTTTGTTCCGTTTAACTATTTTTCACTTAAACAGTAATCCGACCGGATATCCAGCAGATATCAACGGACAGAAGTAGACAACCGAACTTGATACGCGCGAGTTCGCTCGTGTCCAACATCGGAGCCGTCAAAGTTTGAAATCTGCCTTTTTTCCGCGACCGTTAGATCATCGACACGAGAGACCTCTGGCGGAACGTAAAGGCCATTCTACATTAGACGCAGAAGCAGGTCGGAAGGAATTTGCTATTCACGTTCGTCAAGTCAGCCAATCGACTTACGTGATTGGTCAATTCTGCGAGATCAGCGGCCTGCGACCTGCGTCTGCGTCTTATGTAGATAGAGCTTTATGTAGAATGACCTTAACGCCTGTTTTCACCATCTCCGATTACCTTACTCGGCGATTAAGTATCAGTCGTGATTGGTCGATTCTGCTAAACAATTAATGCGACTAGCAATTCTAGAAATAATCGGAGATGGTGAAAACGGGCGTAAGTCTGGACACCTTTGCTGTGCGAATAACTGTGGGCTGCTGGTCGCTATTTTTCTGATGTAATCGAGATTCCAACGACTCTCTCATTTAAGGCACAGAAAAGTGAAATACGAAACAGCAAGATGAAAAAAAAAATAGAACACGTTGCTGTGCCATTTACTCGAAATCAGAATATTCGCGTGCGAATTGAAAAAAAAAAAAAAAAAAAACTGCTGGCGGCTGTCTCAGACGCTCTTGGTCGAAAATATAAGTACAAAATAAAGTTTATTATAAATTTCTTCTACAAGATTGTAATATATATTATAAATTCTAATTAACTGTGACTATGTATTATACATGTAACAAGTAATCACGGCGATATAAAGTATGTTACTTAGATATTGCTTCAGTTGAACACAAACTGTCTTTTTGAATACGCAACGTTTTAAGTCTCGAGCGAACAGAATCGAGTTCCGCTTGTGTGTTCGCTATCGATGCGGCGAGATAAACGGATTCTTGAAAGCGTTTCTGGCTGTTTTTCAAGTTCTGTGGCACCAACACGCCAAACCACTTTAGAGGATCGCTCGGTTCATCTTCTTCATCTTCAGCGTTCGATTTCTTCAGACTCACATCGAAACTGATGGCAGCAGCAGCAGCAGCATCGCCGTCGTCATCGTCATCAGTCATTTCAGTTCTCAGATCAAACAAAGACTTTACCGTGTCCTCGTCATTTGGAACTTGCAAAATACCGATGCTTTCCTTACCGCGAATGTACCTTGCCTTTGCCAGCTCGATGAAGCCAGACTTTAACAAATTTTCTATTTCGATACTTTTACGAAGCTTCTCCTGCATTAATTCCAAGTTACGTACAAGTAACTCATCAATCTCTTCTAACATGGCACAGGCAGTATTTTCTTCACTCATTATTGTTTAGATAAATGCGTTTTATACTTGACACACGCAAGAAATAGCTTGCACAAATTTTTCAGGTTACGAATGTGGATTCAAAGCTAATGACTGGTGACACGTGAACAATGAGCTGAAAGCGGAATATAAAGACAGTTAAAACGTACAAATAATTTTTTCGTTAAAGAATTGTTTAAGATCCTTACCTTGCAAATTTCGATGAAATAACGTTTATTCAATACGAATTTTGTATGAAACGAAATAAGTAGCGTTGCTCTATCTTTCGAAGCAAAGATTTGATTTGGTGTATATATGGCTCAAAGAGCCGAACTAAACTAGTCCATACGCCATTCGAAGACTTTTTGCAATGGTTTGATTTAGCATTTTCGAGACGAATGATACAACATCGAAGGTGACTTATAACGGTTAGAAAAACAATGTATCATGTGTGCTTAGATGTCACGTGCGTACACGTCTCATTTAAATCGCCGAATTTCAAGCTTCTAAAATCCGTATCGCAACTCGGATTGAGATCGATATGCAATTTGGCCAATCAGAGCCTATCTCAAGTTCAGTAAATCTTGTCATGATTGGTCAAATACGATATTCACAGAAACGAAACGTAATTTCCCCGCATCGCAAAATAGAAACGAGGTTCAATTGCTTATTGTGTGTTTTGTGTACTACAACGTGCGACTCAAAATTCGCTTAATGTGTCGTTGCATAGACACGTTATGAGAGTGAAGAAAACTTGTGACTATGGACACTCCGATATTAACGAAAAAGCAGCAGAGGCACAGCTTATCGGCCAAAAAGAAGTCTGCCAAGAGTTTACGAAATGTCTTGGCACAGCCTCGTGAAAATTATTGGTAATCAGTCTCATTCACTTTGTGCTTCACTTATTCAAATTCAAGTTTGTTTTTAATAAATTGCTGTTATTATAATATTTTTATGGGTATTACAAAAATATTTCTTGACAAGTAACTTGGCTGAGTAATTCTAAGTTTATGTATTCATTGCACAAACGTTTCAGGCCTGTTGTAAATGTGAACCAGTCTCCAAAGTTAGTGACTCTTATGAACAAGTAAGTCTGTGTAATGTGTAAATAAAAATAAATGCTGATAAAAAACTTTATCAGCAAACTTAAAGTATTTTATTGAACGATATTGTTTATAGATTGTTGTAGTGAAAAATATCATTTATAGATTGTTTCAATGAGAAAAATGTTGTTTGTAGATTGTTTCCCAAACTGAAGAAGCCAGTGGTTAAACTTTCTGCATCAGAGTGTAAACACATGTCCAAAGAAGAACGTGCAGCAGCCAGAATAGCCAAAAAAGAAGCGTTACTAAAGGAAGGTAGTAGTGGTGAAGATTTTTCAGACTCTGTAATTGTAGGTATCAATAGGCTTACTCGCGCTCTAGAGAAAAATAATATATGCTGCGTCCTGTTGGATGCTAACGTGGATCCACCTCTCTTGATAAAACACATTGTTGACATGGCACTGAACAAAAGCGTACCCGTTCTTCTTTTACCCTTTTTGAAAACCGTTACATTACAAACAATTGGATTTGCTTCGGCAGCTTTCGCTTTAAAGGTACTGTATCTGATGATTCTCATTTCAGAGATTTGATTCTTTGCAGAATGTAAGCGTAAGTTATATTTTGTTATTTTTAGCGTTCCGTATTGCATTCTCAGGAGAATGTATTTTGTTCGTTATACGAATTGATAGTTGAAGTTTCGTCGAACTTCAAACCTCCAATACGTTCGCTCCGACTTTTTGAGCCTACTGAGACATCCGAGGAGAGTGCAAATTGTCATCCAGCGCCGATAAAATTGGAAGTAAAATCGGAACCGATTTTATTCACGGATGTGTATAAATACAGATCTTCTAGGAAGGAGAGAGCTTTTGTACCACCAACGACAAGCGAAAGTTCTCAAATCTCTCGAACACCGTCGAACGAATTTATCGCGCTAGGCGATGATCCTGCCGAGAATAAGAAAGAGTCTGTACATATTTTCAAGAACAAAAGATATGTAAATGTTCACAAAGAAAAACAGAAGAGCACCGTGAAAAAATATGAAATTATAGAGCAAAGTGACGAGAAGTTTTCCAATGAATCAGAATTACCTGGTAACAGTAAAGATTCCGTAAAAGATAGAAAAAATTATAAACGAAAACGGAAACATCACGTTGAGTATTTACCGTTAAAAATTAAATGTATACAAAAGAATAGTAACCGAACGAAAACAACTAAATTTGTTAAGAAGAAAAAGTGATGTTAATATGTAAGTTTTTACGTACATATAACCTAGAAACTTTGACTTTGTAAATAAGGACGACTTTCCACTTTTCCCAATAAGACCCTGTCGATCAAAGATCGAGACTTGAATGTATAGCAAGCCACACACATACCTTATATTCAAATTATATAATCTAGTTTTATTACATCAAATAAAACCAATTGATCTCTTGTTATGTTATGCATCATCAATGAAATAGAAAACAGTAACACTTGCAATTTAGACTATCTAATATACATAGAAACAAGTATCAGTTATATTTCTACAATTATATGTACACATCAGAGTAATGCATAATATATATATATATTAATTTTACACATATCAGTCTTTTTTGGGTCAATAAAATATTTTGAGAGCAATAATTTTATCATACAATATTATCACTTAATAAACTAGATTTTACAGATGATCTACATATTAGACTAAACAACTTAGAGCCGAGGAAGTAGCTGCTACTTAAAAAAACAGAAAATATAACTGTATATTGCAATATAAGGCATAGAAGAGTCAATGCAGTTGACTCCAAGTGAATTGAATAAAGTGTGCCCGTCAATGCAGCCAAGTAGGCTAAAGTAAAACACCTCCTCTCAGCTGTGAACAGTGACTTCAGACAATTTAGAAAAGAACCAGAACCCCACAGGAGACAGAAGCTGCAAAATGAGTCTGTTATAAGTCTGTTATCTGTCTGAAAATTTTATTAAGAATATATTTCAACACACATACGCCAACAGAAAGAAGAGACTTCCTACAGAATGGAGCAAAGCGACCTTTCTTAGTCTAAATCCTTTGAAAAAGTATATCATTTTCAGAGTGAAACACAATGCTCCTAGAAGAATACACACGGTAATGTATTTGTATCTTGTTACCAGCGTCTGTCAGAATAGAAAGAATCAGCTCGTTTTCCGTGAATAACTCGTAACGTTAATACCGATATGTAGAATAGAATCGCAGGGGAGTGTGATTACCAAGTTAGGACAGCAATTTCCTTGCATCCTCTGGAACCATCCCGCTTCCTCTTTTACTTCGTCGAGATGTTGTCTGAACCATTTCCTCCCAAATAGATTCGGTTTTGGTATTGGCACCAGAGGAACGTCGACTTTGAATTGCTTTTCATTTTTGGTGAGATACTCGTTCAGTTCCTTATTGAGATCTGTCATTTGGATCAGAGCTTTTCAAGGTTTGGTTTGGTGCAGTTGTAGCCAGATCGTGCAGGCAGCATCGAGAGCGTCAAAGCGGCGGGATTCCCACCACTTCGGCTGTGTTCCAAGATTCACTGCCAGCGTTAAAGATCTATAGTTTACGTCACATATATTATACAATTTTAGCACTGGCAGCAATTCTGGAACACAGCTTTCGATGCTCTCGCACCAAGCGAGAGCCGCGTCCATGTGCGTGACGCTCAATTGTCGGCTTGTGGAAAAGTGGTTGCGTTCAGACAACTCAACGGTTGAGAGATCATCACTTGTGATAGGACTATTCTTCAAAACTGCTGCGGTTTCAAAAGTACGATCCAATCAGAAGTGATTATCTCTCAACCGTTGTGCAACTGTTGAGTTGTCTGAACGCACCCAATGTTTTTCGACGCGCTCGTATGCGTGAAACGGAACGCAGCCGAT
Organism: Pseudomyrmex gracilis; assembly: GCF_002006095.1. NCBI lineage: Eukaryota > Metazoa > Arthropoda > Insecta > Hymenoptera > Formicidae > Pseudomyrmex > Pseudomyrmex gracilis. Next base: position 732,310 of record NW_018020593.1, on the reverse strand, counting down.
GCTGCCTGCACGATCTGGCATCTCTGCTCTCGGTGCTAGCCGGCCAGAGTTTGCAATTTGCAACACTGCATATGACGGATAGGCTATGTCTAGTATATATTTTCTAAGGATGCTGATGATAAAGTTGGATTGCATCAGCCATATCGGTTGGATGTGCGTAGTGAATATTTTTGAACAATTGTCGGTGTTTTACACCACTTTCTTTATTATTATCTTTAATTTAAACAAATGTACAACTCTGTGGCTTGGCGTCAGGAACCCAATCCACGGTTTTAAACCTGTTATCAAAAAGACATAGAATGGCGTATGGACTAGCTTTATAGGTCTACTGAACCAAAAGAGCACCAAACCAAATCTGTTCTAAGGATGAAAGAAAAGGTCGCTAAATTGGATTTTCAAACTTACATTTATTTAAACAAATCAACATTGATCTCTCTTATATTTATACGGATTGTATACTGTGTTTTATTTGTTGCACAGAGGAGAGGATGTACCTTTTTATTATTTCTATTTCGCGAGATCTACGTATCGGAGCGCGTCGTTTTGACAAAAATCATCATTCATTACCAGAGTATCGTGGAGGGAGGAGGTGAAATGGAAGGGGAAGGAAAAGAAAAGATAATTTCGATTGAGTATCGACCAGTGTCGCATGATAAACGCACATAACAGATGCCAGATCATGCCAGACAAGCATCGACGCCGTCAATCGCAGGATCCGGCAAAGAGAGTGGCGGAGCAACAAATTGGTGAGACAAGTGTTTTTTTGCGTGTTTAGTTTCGCGAGTTACTCGTGATCGAGTGTAATTTTTGTTAGTAAATTGCGTCCCGCTCTCTATATGTTAAAACAATCAACCGCGCGTTGTGAATTTTTCCGTGCGTTTTGCTATCTTATTGTACTCGTGCCACTTGCGATAAATCAGTTCCGCCCTTGAAATTAAATACCAAACTATTTCTATCTCGCGTTAAACCGACGTTTCGACCAGAGTCACAAGATCGAGCAGAAAACATCGAAGCGGTGGGAACACGCGAACCGACGGTCCTTGTGTACGTGTCTCCTCGTTGCTCCTCTCTGCTCGATCTTGCAATTCTGGTCGAAACGTCGGTTTAACGCGAGATTTGGTAGTCAATTTTAAGTGCGGAACTGATTTATCGCAAGTGACACAAGTACAATAAAACCGTAATTTGTGACCGTAATTTTTATTTAGTGTCCGGGGTGAATTTAGACAATTCTTTTTAAACGGCACAAAACGCCACGTATTGCGAGATCTCGAATCTTTTTAACGCTAACTTTTCCAAAATTGGGCGCCAGATACGCCGGGGGGCGTATCACCGAATTTCACAAATAATGTTGCCGGTTAATCGCAAGACACGATGGACGCGAGAAGCGCATCGGCTAGTCCAGAAAACTTTCTAACGGAGAGGCGGGATTCGAGTACAAATTTTCTTTGTAAGAACGCTGTTTCTGGCTGAGGTCCGTTTCATGCTTAAGCGTATATTTATCTATAGTATACGTGACATATACTACAGATAAATGCGCGATCAAGCACGAAACGGACCGCAGCTCTTGTATCGAGGAGTAGGGAGTATCCCGCTTCGATACTCTCTCGATTATTCTTGGAGATCAATTGTGTATGCGTGCGATGTGTAGTGAAAATTTCAAAAACAATTTTACTAGTTGTTGAATAAGATTATATTTTAATAAATTCGCTCACTTTTGTAATTTTCACTATATTGCATGATATACAATTGATCTCCTGCTGCTCGACACTGCAATACTAATGACACGTTTCGTTTCATGTATATGATTTATAGTATACGTGACGTCATATGCATGAAACGCACTTTGTAGGTACCTTTTCATATATGCAGCATGCTGAGGCAGCAAAGCATCACGTAACTCAAATTGTCTAGAACTGCTCCCACTACTATACTCAATTCGATTTGCCATTCTCTGCGTTATTATTATTGCACATGAAATTCCATCAACTTAACGCAGAGAATGGCATCGAATTGAGTATAGCATATATGTAATACTTCATTACATATATGGAGTATAGTAGAGTATAGTAGTGGAAGCAGTTTTAGACAATTTGAGTCACGTGATGCTTTGCTGTCGCACCATGCTGCGTATATGAAAAGATACTCGCAAGTAGTGATGGGAATTCAAATCCGTCCACGCTATCGTTTTTCTTCCCCTACTTAGGCACACACAGCGTTGCCTTCTTCTTCTTTGCTTATGGCTCCGTGCCCCTGAACTGTTTAGGCACCGGCCAGTCTTTGGACACACAGCGTTGCCGTGGAAGGTGCCACAGAGTAATGTCACGCGATAGAGAGATAGAGAGGTACTATCATGAGTATAAGCTCTCTCTCTCTATGGGTAGTACTCGTCGTACTTCTTCCACCAATAGTAAATTACTCTCTCTACCGCGTGCCGTCACGCTGTAGCACCTTCCACGGCAACGCTGGGCACACAGCAGGATGCCAGTTTTGAGACGTTTGCAGCATGCTATAACGGTGGAAGGGATGTGCACAAAGCAGCGAGTAAATGCTTGCTGATGTGCGCATCCCCTCCACTTGCTGCTGCATGCTGCATGCTGCAAGCGTCTTAGAATTGGCATCTCTGGCACACAGTGACGCTAGATAGCAGTGACATTTGGACACCGCAGAGATGCCAGATCGCGCCGGAGAACCGCACAGGGACGCTGTTTTCGCTTGTATGCGTACGAGAGCATCGAAGGCGGTGGGGATACTCTCCCGCTTCGATACTCTCGATGCTGTCCGGCGCGATCTGGCATCTCTAGGACACCGTCTTGCGCAGTTTCGCTTGTGTAGCTGAAAAGCTCCCTATTCACTATGTTACGTAAGTAGATGGAGAAAATTGGTAGCGGACGCGGACTCGAATTTCCATCACAATTACAAGTATTGTGACTATTGTGAGAATAGAAGAGAGCCGGGGACTAGAGTCTCATTTTGTATCACAATGTAAATATTGAGTAGCACTAATTAGAATATTACTTAATGATAATAGTCGCGTAATAAATATACTAATGATAATAATTATCGCTCGTGTGAGTAGAGAAGAGGAATAATATCCACGTGTAAGCAAAAACGTAACGTGGCTGAGTCTCGTGCCATCTATTGTACACGTGACATAAAGCACAGGTAACTCTCGTATAACGCGGATATTCCGTTCCACAGAAATGCCGCGTTATATAAATCGCTTTTATACGAGGCTCGCGTAAGCGATATTTAAAAAAAAAAACGAGATTAGACTTCATATTAGTACAATTTGTAAATCGCGTTTTTCTAGGTTGTTCAACTCGTGTTGTACGAGAGTTACCTGTATGAATTTGTTCAATTTATCACATGTACTAGAGAATGCAGCCAATATATAGTTTTGGAAACTCAGACAACAAATCAATCACATTTTTTTTTTTTATTAATAGAACTACGAAACCGTAGACACAGGCTCGGTTTTTTATATTCGCATTTTTTACGTGTGCTATTTTGTCTGTTCCACGTCTGTCTGTTGTGTCTGTCTCTCTTCTCTTTTTCGCACTGCTCACGCAGCGGCTGCTTGATCTCTTTCGTTCACGCGATACCATGGAATAAGATTGCTAATTAGGTTTTTTTATTCTCAACAGGTGGATTTCTCTAAACTCATACTTCTTTGTGTCGCAAAAATGTATTCATTCCAAGAGGAGAGATAAAATTGCTCGTCAAATGCAAAGATTGATCGTCACTGTGTGACAAGAGATTGCAACAATTGATCATAAAACTTATACGAAAGCTGATGGAAAATGACAAAAAACGAAGTGCAAAGGCTTCCGAAAAAATCGCCATATGTGAATTTCGACAAGGTAACAAAAAAAAACGTTTTTATCTTTTTTTAAATCATCAACAGACGTCTTTCGTTTTCCACTGCCTCAAATCTTCAACAGAATTGCGAAAACAATTTGCTCAAGAAAGAATATGGTCTATCGCATACAAAATAACAGCTGGCATAAAATCATCTCAACGATTGCCTGGCGTGCTGTAGCAGAGAGGAATTTTTTCAGAAGGAGCGAAGCAATTTTTCCGTCCTAAAAATTATGAATTTTACAGAGAGGTTTCACTATACAGAGAGTTTTCACGAATAGATATATGATTTAATTTGTTAACCAGGGATTTCAAACTTGTTTCATGATAAAAAACACAATTTGTGAAAAAACTTGCCTTTCCAGGCAAGCCCGCACAATAAGGTCTCGTGGAACTAACTAATCGCATAGTCAAATCAGCCAATTGATCAACGTGATTGATCATCAGTTCCTTTGAAATCCACTTTTGTGGATATGGCGCTAAAACCAGCGGCTAACACTGTCTGTAAGAAACTATAAAGCCCCTTGCACAATGGAAGGAATAGCGATAGCGATAGAAATAACACAGTTTTAGACACAGAATTCCAACTCGTCGGAAATTTTATAGCTATTGCTTATTCTGATTTTCTAATCTGCATTGATACATGTGTATTTTTGTACGTTAGATTCCGCTGTTCCTACCGTTATTTATAAATATAAACTCTTTACAACTGGTATTATTTCTATCGCTATCGCTATTCCGTCCATTGTGCAAGGGGCTTAACAGAATAGCCGCTCTCAGGTTTCTCTTTAGCTGTATGCATGGGCGTTCACAGGGAGGAGCATAAAACTCGGCATTTGCCCCTCCTAGAGAGGCAAGTTTTTTCACAAATTGTGTTTTTTATCTTGAAACAAGTTTGAAATCCCTGGTTAACAAATTAAATCATACATTGTGAAAACTCTCTGTACAGTAAAACCTTTCTGTAAAATTCATAATTTTTGGGACGGAAAAATTGCTCCGCCTCCCCTGAAAAAAATCCTGCAGATGCCCATGGTAGTATGTGAATTACTGTGATGACTTTATTGCCGGATGCTCATTGGTCCAAATGATCTATGCCAATGATTGTGCCGAGGCATTTTGTGTACGACGACCATGTAATCGAACACACAGTCAAACATAATACATATGTGATCTTTTATCGCTCTTCGCTGCCGAAAATCGCAAAGAGAAAAAAAACTATTTCATAAAAATGTCTCTCTTCTCTCACATCAGATTCATCGCATTTCATTGATTGCGTACGCGGATTTACGCAACTAAGCATACGTGTTTGCGCGCGTGCACTTGTAATTAATGTATCAGTCTCTCTCTTTCATTTATTCTCACTCTCTCGCTCTCTTTCTCTCTGTACGTATAAGTGTGTACGTCCTTCCGTGGACATAAATTCGTGTGTATCTTCGTTAATTCTATTATATTTGGCTTGTTCTCATACTTTACTGACGGCCTCGCTGCACCTAACGCTAATGGCAGCACGAGTACAATATTTATTTTTATATTGTAATAACATTCTCTCTCTCTCTCTCTCTCTCTCTCTCTCTCTCTCTCTCTCTCTTTCTCTCTCTCTCTCTCTCTCTCTTCAAGTTTTACATGTCCCATCCGACGACGGCGCGCAAATGGCGGCATAAACGGCGTTTCGGTATGGGTCGTAATCGATTGTAATTCTATATATATATATTTGTGTTTCTGTGTGTAATAACTCTATGTATAATATCATACAATACGCAATGACGCTGTAATAAATTGTTAACTATATACTTTACGTAACTACAAGGGAGAAAACTATATATTTATATGCATATTTATATCTTTGTGTATATATATATATATATATATGTATTTATATTTATATGTTTACACGTACGCGTAATTTTACAGCGAATCGCACTATGTGATGTTAGCGCATGTGTAATATAAACACACGGCGAAACACTGTGTAAGATTGGAAAGCGCATCGTTGCCGCCGATCACTTCTTTGCGTCTAAAGTTGCAGTTTCCCTTTTCATTACGTTCTTTTTCACCCGTAGCGATTCCGTGCATTTGTCCTTCCATAAAGAGAATGAGTATATGTTGCAAATCATGAAATAACAGAGGGTGAACCTTCTCCCTTGATCATATCAATGTCGTGATTAATACCCAAACGTGTGTTTTGCAAAAACGTTTTTTTACAGCGACTTCTTTTATTTGTTTCTGATTTTATTTTCTATAAATATCGTCGTGTGTAGAGTTTTATATCTGTTCTTTTTTCTACAGCCTACGAGAGAAACGCACGGAAACGGAACACGAAATAGCGCTCGATCTCGTGACGTTCAGAAAGCAAAACAGACAGATAGAACCAAGTGAGTGAGGAACCATAGACGTAGAAGATATATAGACTGCGCGTTTTTTTGAAAGACAGAGACAACATACTTTGAACAGTAACTCTCTCTCTGTCTATCAATGTGGTGGGATCAGGGTCTACTGTTTCATACTGCCTAACCTGCCATCACTCCTTAATCTCTTTCACTTCTCTTCACCCCCACTATTTTTCTATCTCCACTTGCCACTACTATTCTATCAATCAGCGAAGACTTCTTTTTCCCCACTATTTCCTAGACGAAAGATGAGGTTACTGAACGTCTATGGATGAAGCAAAAAGCGCAGAGCACCTTTCAACTGATCACGTGATTGCATAGAGATCGGAACGCAGCTGTTATGGCGCAAGTCACATGGTACGCGTGAGTTGGAAGGTTCTGATAAAGCGGATGTAAACTCGGAATCATGTTCGTAGCCTCTGTACGAGTCGCGAGACCAGTGAGCCGGTTTCAGAACCAAGTGAGTGAAGAACAGTGACTTTTCTTACTCGTTCGGATGGATTACTACATGTTTATCACTCGAGTTATCGTCTGCTGTATCTGAGTAAGTAATTACTAGTCATTCATTGATCGCATGGTGTTTATGCATGGATGAAACTGAGAGAAAACAAAAGCTTTTTTTAGTTACACACACACATGTATCGAGAGAGAGCGATGTAAGACACTTACAAGGCTTATATGAAATGCGACTGATCACCCGAGGGAGCGATTGATTTGCGGCACGAAACTGTCTCTCTCTCAGCGAAGTATGATGACGCGACACGAGATCGACACGTGTCTCGCCAACAAATAGAAAGAAAGAGACGCGAAAGATGTAATCGTTGACCACTCGGCGTCGTCGCTCGAATGTAACTAACGCGTTCCTAATGTACATTACGCGGGCTAAACTGTGTTTCGTGGTTTTAACATGGGAGAGAGTCCCGTTTTGTCCCGGGACGCACGTACTTAGGCTGCGGTCCGTTTCATGCTTACGCGCACATTTATCTATAGTATACGTGACACATACTACAGATAAATGCGCGATTAAGCATGAAACGGACCGCAGCCCTAGAGTGAGAAGAACTTGCTACGCGCTTACACATGCTATACACAGTGACCACCAGTCACGCAGAAACACTAACAACAAGTCCGCTCGTTCCTCGAGACACACGCACGATAATAGAAAAAGATCACGAGCGCAAGAGGGGCACTTGCGCGGAGTACTCTTATATTGTAGAAGAAAGGGGGTTAGAGAGCGCGCGACAAAACGTTCCTCGGGCGAACGCAACAACGCAAACAACGAATATACAAAGAGCTCGCGAGTGGCAACGCAAGCGGCAAGTTTTGATCGAAGAAACGACCGTGACGCGCGACGAGGGGCTAAATTATCAAATATTAACGCGCAGCCGATCCCCCCCTCTCACACTCCTCTGTATCGGTTTTTTACCCCCTTTAGTAAGCCTTAATCACGCGGTTTGTCCACCAACGCTTCGACATCTTAATTAATATTGCACGCACCGGCACACACGGGGCCTAATGTCATCCAGCACCGCTTTGGTTTTTCTCTCCTCTCTGCCGGATCACTGGAATCGTCGCCCTAAACAAAATCGATCGCGCGAGTCGGGATCGCCGTACTCCGACGATCCCGCTCGCCGGTGTATCACGTATATATATAAAAAAAGATAAAAAACGAGAATAACGCAGAGAAGTCGTATGTCGTCGAGCACTGACGGCTCGCGATCGACGAATCCCTCAGATCCGCTTATCCTCTGTGTGATGAGGGCTTTCTTTTATTATGTAGCTTCTCTTAAATACTTGTTGCACGCGAGCGTGTTGTAAATATCAATATAACTAACCGTATATACGCGTACGGCGTACGTAAACAATTATACTTAGTGGTTTTATGCGCGTCAAGGATAGAGTAAATCACTCAATCTCCTCGGACGCACCCTGTCGTCGACTTATTTTCCTTACTTCTCCTCCGTACAGCAGCGCATTCTGCGAGAATCAACATATCGCTTCAACATACGCTTATGCATTCGCTATGGATTAGTTGCTTTTTAACGCTAATCGGTACTGTGTAATCGTAGTACAATATCATATGCTAAATTTATGTTATAGAACTAGTAATCAACGTGCTACGTGAACTGCCGCCTGCGTCCTCGGCCGACACTGACCTCATCTTCGCACCAAGGTCATCGCATCTACCGGATGTCTGCTCGATCGCGCGCGATCGTGCACAACATCTCGTCTCTTGAGCTGAGAGCATTCTTGACGGTCGCGCTCCGCGAGGAAAGGTGCTCTCGTTTCCTCACGAGCGCGACGGAGAAACGCACAGTGTATTACGCTACATTTAAATAATATAGTCAGTCCTTGATCCCTCACCTTCTGACGTGTTTTTTCGACGTGGTACTTTTTTGTTTTTTGTTTTTTTTCACGTGAATGTCAAACGTTCAAAGTTTGTTCAACGTTGCTTTTTTTTATTTTCTTCATTGTGTAATCTTCGTGTAGGCCAACGAAGTTTCTTCAGCGTTTATGCGGATGATGTTCGAGTCTTCTGTTTTTTTTATTTTTTTTTATTTTTTTAATTTTTTTTACGTCATTCGACCTCGATCTTAGTGTCTTCACTAAATGTGCCCTGTCGTCGCGCATCTCTTTAGGTGCTTTCGAAGATTATACACTCTTCGTTGAGGCCCTTGCGATGAAAAGAACCAAGCGCGTCCGGCTCGTCTCCGGTTCGGCGGCCCATTTTGTCAGCTCTCGTCGATTTCTTCTTATTTAATAAATTTTATAAAACCACGACAATTGTGGATTAGAAAATAACAATTTCTCCTGCCCCAGAAAGCTGTGTACAATTGTGATTTCTATTTGTATATTTTTGCACGATGCTGAGCTGCCCTGTAATAAGGGTGTGTCGGTTACAAAGTGAAGAAGCCAGTGCCGATGTTCTACGGATTGTATCGGCGACGGTCTTCTGGAAGCTAATATCACACTGTCGTGACGTACTCGCGCATCTCGGGAGAGTCGGCTCTGTACCAGGGGTCGTCGTACTTGGACACCTCCTCGCTGCGAGTCCTCGTGGGCGCTTTGGTACGCTCGCGCGCACGTATACGCGGTCCCTCCTCGCTCAGTGACCTCTTCGTCGCGTCTATGTGTGGCACCTCCAGCAAGGCTTTGGATCTCATCAATTGCGGCCTCTGTCTCTTCGTGTCCTCGCTGGCGGCGCGCACGATTATACCCGGCGGTGGGAAGGATACGGAATCCCGGATTCTCGGAGGTAAAACCTGGGGTAGTCTGTCTTCCAGAGGATTGGTGGAAGGAGCCGGCGATTTCAACCGGAACGCGCCTTTGCGAGTGAGTCGGGTCTTAGGTCGTTCCGGCGACGGTTCTGGCGAGTATTCCGACATTTGCGGCGCGATGCTTTTCCTCTTGGTGATAGGCGTAGTGGGCGTGGTGGGCATCGGCGACCAGACCGGTGATGAGTCATCCGGTGTCATGACCTTCGGCGGTGTTTTCTCCGGCGATTCGTCCTTCCAGCCGCCCTGATAGAGTGGGAACGGCGCGACCTGATTGAGAATTCGCCACCGGAACTCCTCGTCATCGCTCTTCGGCGATTTCGCCGGCTCCGGCGGCGGACAGTGAGTCGGCGTGACGTTCTGGAACGGATCTACCTTGGAATCATCCTGAATCATCTCGATCGGGATGTCGCTCGGCGATTCGTCGTACGGCGTCCACTTAATCTCGCTGATGTGCTTCTGCTTGTCACGTTTCTTGATCCCGATCGTCGGCAGCGGCGAAGAATCCTCGTAGGGCGCCCACTTGGTGCTCGTGATGGTGATCTCCGGCGAGATAAGACGTCGCACGATTCTGTTGTCCAATTTGGTCATCTGCCGCGGATCCGGTTCTGGCGACATGCTCCTGCGTATGCTGTACTTGGGCCGCTCGCGCAGACTCTTGCTCTTTGGCTCGTCCTGACTTCTATACCATTTCGGCGCCTTCTTCTCACCGGGTAGAGACACGTGCGCTTTCATAGCCCACTTGGCTCGTAACGGCTTCTTACTTTCCGTCGGACTGACGATCTTCTCTTTGTCCTTTTCCTTTTCTCTTTGGGAAAAGCCCCATTTCCTCGAACTTTCACTCCTGACTTGAGCGGATCGCTCCAGTTTGGGTCGATGGGGCTTTTGTCTCGGTCTCGGATCCTCGCTCACTTGTCTCTTTATTTCGGGCTTCTCCCACAGTACGGTCGAATCGTCGGGCGTCAGCGACTTGGAGTAATATAATTTCTTCTCTTCTTTCTGCACCGGTTTCTCCGGCTTCTCCTCTTCCACCGGTTTCTGTTCCTGCGGCGACGCGGGAACCGGAGTCTTCGCTTTGGGACAAGTGCATCTGGGCTTCGGATTCGGCATCACCTCCGGTACCTGCAGCCACTTGGCCTCCCGCGCGAATCTGGTATCGTCGCTGCTGTGCTTCCTTAGGTCGTGCATCGGCGTCAGCAGATTCTCGATCGACCATTTGTCTCCCTCCGCGCTGTGATGCTTTCTGAGATCGCCCCGTTCCGGCTTCTTCTCTTCCGGCGTCAGACTGTGGCAGCTGCACTTTGCTTTCCTGACAAGGTCCAGGTCGGTGCTCGAGGTGTGCAGCTCCCATCGGAACTCCGTGCCTTCGCTGGTGCGTCTTCTCAAGTCCCAGATCGCGTCGTCGGGCGACAGGAAACTGCTGGTACCCCATCTCACCTCGCTCCATGTCACCTCGGTGCTGCGAATCTTTCGGAGATCGCGTTGCTCTTTACTCGTCGTCGGTGCATTGACTTCGTCGCAACTGCAGAGCTTCGTTGGCGTTCTCTGTGACTCGAGTGGCGCGGGCTCGATGGCGTCCAGGTCCTCGATCATCAACGCCATTTCCTCCCGACGTCGCCGACCGCATCTTGAGCAGAATGTACTGTCGCGACTAGACCGCGGCGGCCGCTGCTGGCGGGTGGGGCTGGAGGTCGAGGTCGATGCGGTGGGGTCAAGCTGCAAGCGCGGCTCCACGTCGTCGCGACGGCCATCGTCAGAGCGTCGTGACGTCGCAGCCGTGCCTGGCGATGCGTACCAGCAGGTGTGTGTAGCTCCGTCAAGCTGCCTTGGTGGGTACCGCGACTCCGGAGACGACGAGGCTCCGTTCGAGGCCGTTACCAGACAGACTTCCGCGCTCGCCGGCACCGCAGGCCTGTTCGAATTCACAGAATAGAGCTAGACCCCCACAAATAGAGCGCCCCCTTACATCGCCGTAGTTCAAAGCATGAGATTGTTCTTTTATTGCATGCTAAAAAAAATATTTTCAGTTGCAATAGCAAAAAAGAACCACGTACCTTCAGTTCGGAGAAGATCTCCGTGAAGAATCCGGGCTCGCTGTTGATTCGCAGCATCTCAGAGCTGAGTCGGTTGACGATCAGGAGGCATCGGTCCCAGAACTTGTCCTTGCTGTCTTCGATGAGGAACGGCTTTAACGGGTAGCTGATCTCGTTGCCCATGTAGCTGTAGCTCAGATAAAGGCATGTCAGCACCGTCGCCTGAAGCTCTTTCTCGGACGCTTCGTCCCCGTCGACGAGCTCTTTCACCAGCATGTACACGAACACTACGTTGGCAGGGTTTATGAAGGGTACGTCCTGTTCGTGTGCCAAACAGAAGAAGACACGTACATATGCTTTAGAAAAACACATTTGGAAACGTAATTTATATTAAAAGGATATGATTCATGTCTGCAATCGTATACTTCAGTCAATAAACGATGAAGTTCGCGACGTGTCGCGATTGTCGAAACGCGAGAGGATGTAGAATTATTTGTCTAAAAATTTGCATCTCACTGAGATCGATGTATTCCTCAAAGACGAGCTTAAAATGAATGAGAATCTAAATACACGCGACTTCTTCAGAAATAAATACGTCTCTTCAGCGTATCAGACGCAAGGCCCTTCGGAAACAAATATAGTTACACAGATGTTAATTAGTGCGGATACACACGTAAGGACGACACAATATGTCGTGTAAAAATAGAAAATCTATTTATACGCGACTTAGATCTTCATTAGCCGTGAAACACACGGAGAGAAGTCGCGCGCCAAAGTAAGTCGGGTCTTTTCGCGCGCGAGCACTATACATTAATGCGCACGTGTTGCGAAAACAATGGACAACTTTGGTTTTCCTCACTTTTCGAACGTTACGTATTACCAAGTAAAATATTAGGTCGTTAAGTGAAACTTGACAAATACTAGAATATTAGAGCAGAGCCAAACAAGATGTATGTAATATGTGTGTTGTTTATTGAATATAAAACCAAACGATCTATTCGAATCTTCCTCAATACTACTAAAGTGAAGTAAAACTTTAATAGGTTGACAGCACACACTTACAATGCAAAATATATAACTCTGCCGCTCCTCGGTAAAACACCAGAGACCATTTTACACCACAAGTTTACAAAAATGTACTAAAGTACACGTCAGTGAATTTTTAATTTTTATTTCAATTGATTGAAACGTTTTATATTCAATATAAACATATCTTGTGATTTGGGTCTGCATCCTCTGTTTCATCTTCTCATGAGTTTATTTAATTGTTATATGTATTTGTTGTTAGGCGTTAATATTTGATCATTAAGTATGAAAGTTGACAAATATACACATATTTATTTGTTAATACATATTTGTCAAGTTTCATACTTAATGATCCAATGTGTACCGTTGGCACATTGTGTGAGTAAACAATGTGTGCACTCTGCATATATGCAGATATACGTTACCTGCATTGTCGCAAGATAATGTAACTCGACGTTACTTTGTAATTCAATCAATTAGTTACGCGCAATTAGCATTCAAATAATGAATGCCTCATTAATAACTCGCGTGTACGTGTCTCGCGCAGGTCGCGATAATATACACACGTTTCAAGTGAACCGCGCGCGTCCGTCACACGTAGGTGTGATACGCGCCAAGACGGAGTCGCATTAGCGCGCCCGAATGCATCGGCTCATGATCGCCAGGTGCCTACGTTAGGTATAGGTGCATCGATTCGCGAGAGGGTGTTTCACGACGGTGACGCGGCCGTCACACACACACACACATACACGCGTGCGCGCGCGGTGAGTGCATTAAGCGCGCGGTGAGGCCACACAGTGACCCGGGGGAAGGATCGATGCCCCCGATACATTTTCCTCGCCGATCGGCAACCTGCTGCTGTTTTTATTTCACGCGCCTCGACCTCTCTCTCTGTGTTCCTCGTTAGCCGTGTCGGCTTTTAATGCACATTACCGCCGCGCGCACTCACGTTTGCAATTAGCTCACACGCCAGGATGCGTCTTCCCCGATATATATATATGTACAGCACTCGGCTCTTCTCCTCCTGTTGAGGGCCGTCGACACTGTACCCGGTGTGACAACGCGCCCGACACACGTTCCGGGAGAATAATCGGAGCAGTGCACTTTGCACAATGCGGCGGAAAGAAAAAGGGATATTGCGCGGCCTCGCGTGAAACGAAACCACGCCGAGATTCTCTTTCCTCTCGAGGAAAGCCTCTTGCGGAAACTCTCTCCTTCGCCTCTAATCACAGTTCGCTTCTTTGTCTCCGCTCTGAGAGAAATCCGCGATTGTAGGACACAGGTTGTACCTGTTGTACAACAGGTTTTGTCGTCGTCTTATCAGGGATTTGCAATTTTTTTTCTCATTGTCGGTAAAACCGTTGTAAGAAGATATATAGATGTATGTGTGTGTAGAAAAGGGGTGCGCTTTGCTTCTAGACTATTCCGACGTTAAAATAGATGACGTGTTCTGATAGACTCGAACCATCAATGGCATTACAAATGCCGCGGTAAGCAGATCGCGTGACGTTAATATCGAGAAATTATTCATAGATAGCGTCCATGGATACGTTTTTACGTCCCCGCGACTCGCAACGTAAAACCTGTATGCTCGTCGCGTGGGCGACAGCAGTAAGCGGAAAATTATGTACAGAGGATCAGCTTCGAAATACTGGTGTACTCGGTTTGGCAAGACCTTACTTCAGAATTTTTCTTCTCACAGAACGTTTCTTTTTTATAATTTACATTCGACGCGATCCGTTTTTGCATTATTGAAAAATTCACCGGTCAGCGAGTGAAACAAAGAGAGAGAGAGAGAGAGAAAAACCAACAAGTAAATCGTCTCCCAATGTTTACGTCCGTCTACGATTTTGCCGGACTTGCAAGGTTTTCGCTCTTCGATGCATGATTCATTAGACTAGGGTTTCCACGTGCTTCGACCTCGAGTCTCCATCGAGAGAGGCGACTTATTCGATCCCAGGTGTAGGCGCGAGGGTAAGTGAAATCGCGGTACAACGGAATTGGGGTGCTAATATACCCCGGCGAGGAGACATACACTCTCTCCAGGTCGGTCGATATTCGTCAGGGGTGAGCGGCCTGGCCTTATACCCGCCGCTCTTTCTCTTTCTCGTGTTATCCAAGTCGTCTGTGCGGTGCGAAGAGCCCCTATAAACCTTTTAATTAAATTTCCAAGACCGCGGATAACGGTTCCGCGAGAAAGTTGCCACGTCAACTCGGGCCAATTAGCGGCACGCCTACGATCGCAATTACACCCGGACTCGGATTCGAAGGTGTAATGAGAGAGAGAGAGAAAGAAAGAGAGAGAAAGAGAGAGAGAGAGAGAGAGCTCGTTGATCCGCTCGTATTGCGTTCCTCGAAAAGCGCGCAATTAACGTACATGTAAATTAATGATGAAAAAAAACAACTGTAATACGCGCCGCGAATAATCCAGGTTTAAAGGATGAGTCACGTGGAAGTCGAGCTAATTCCGTATTATACGTTAGATGTATAGTCGCGTTCGTGCGAGGACGGGTTAATTATGAGGATACACGTCACAACACGTGTGTCTTGCGTGAAAAACGTGATCGGAATGGAATTTTCTGCTGTATGGTTTCTTCTCGTAAGCAGATTTTCAGCAACGCATGTCTCGGCCTGATCTCGTTTGACGACCAGACGGTCGTAACCGGTTAGGTAAATTGTTGTTCCCCTTCCCCCGGAAGAGCTGTTGCTCGTGCGCTTTGACGTTTCGCTAGATCGACGGAATATCGCGCAGAACGACGGGGGAGAATTAATTAATATTAATGCATTACATATTCAGCACCTGCAAGCCTGTGTAATTCAATTTATTATATCTTAGTACTCGGATTACCTGGTATTCCTGTGTGTGATTCTATTCTTGGATCACATCGGACATGTGACCAACGACCTGTCAATAATAGGGTGTGTCACGCCGCGAAAGATGTTTACTCGGGAGGGATCGCATTTAAACCACGCGGTTCTAATTTTGGCAAATACAATTTGTTGTCTATAAACAAACCGCTAAAAATATTGTCTAAGAAGAAGATCTTTGAGTTTTGACTTTGAGTTTTATATACTTGTTACTGTTTTTTACGCACAATGGATGGATTCAGGGTGATAAAAATAGCTTCGCGTTCGCAAGAGCCGATATCCGAGAAGGAGACACCTCCCCGTCGTAATTAAAAATCGGTAAGGGTGAACGTCCCTCGCATCTTCCCCCACACACATTTCTGCACACCATCCCCTAAGGGGATGGATCGCGCGCGACATTGCTGCCGCTTGAGCGTAACTTTGCGACCCTCACGCGCGCGACCCTCTTCACCCCTTGCGCCGATTTCCAACCCCCCTTGTAATGCTGTCTCGTCGCGCGACGAGATGTTGCGTCTTCTCGAGAATGTCCATTAACGCGAAGTGGCGTGCACAACTTTTACTGCAACAAAATAAAAACCCCTGAAACGTCCCGGAGAATCAAAGTTGAATTTACTTCAGAGACAAGAGCTTTGTACACTTTGGCGAGAAAAGAGAAAATGTGATAGAGAGAGAAGAGAGAGAGAGAGAGAGAGAGAGAGCGAGATTTGAAGTTGAAAATCAGCACATGTCTCTCAAGAGATAGAGACCACTATAAATGGCTACCTTCGATAACAAAAGCCTATGCATATTTATTCAACGACGCAATTGACAAGAGGATTAAACGTGCGCGTGGACAGACCGGAGAGAGCGCCGTGTTCCCTATCTCTAGCGGTGCACAATTGCGTCGCGTTGTATTAATAGAAATATCCAATGTTTCATCGCGCGTTTCTGAGAAAACACCGACCGAGACGAATCGGCCGCGCATCCTCGTTCGCAGAAATGTTCCCTGGAAAATTCCGAGTCCGATTTATTTTCCGAAGTTGTAGTTTTGTCGCGATGTGAATGTTCTCGTGAAATTTATCCGGAAAAAGAAATTTTTCGTTGGTCCGAAATTGAATAAAAAAAAAATCGATCAATATACGCTTCGAGTGTAACAGCGCGCGTGCGAAGGTTTTACAATCATTTTTCCAGTTCCCTGATACATAAAAGTGCTTCTCATCTTGAAAAAGGAAAAAAAACACAATCCGAGAAACGTGTCCTCGATGAGAGAAACGGATACGCGAAATCTGAGGATTGGCAAAAGAACGACTCGGTACTTGTTAGCGGAGTATTTTCTGGGCGAGATGATAACGCACAAGATTCTCTCTCTCTTTCTCTCTTTCAGAGATGTTGGACGCGCGACTATCGTTATCTCTCGTTCGCCCTTTCACGCGTGAACTTATCGACATGAGAAATCGATGTCGTGGGCGCGCAGGGGTGTTACTAGGGAACGCGAGTCTGCTTTTTTATTATGGAAATCTTCGACGCCGCCGCAAAGCGGACTGACGCACGCGAATGTCGCATTATGTCGCAAACTGTTTTGCAAATTGACAAAATATGCCATGAATTATTGAAAGTGACAAACCAGAAGGTACACACTTGTGTGTAACATATATTTAAGTTTCTTCGAACTCGCAATTACTCCCGTTGCGACGCAATTGCTCCTAACTGCGCGTCAATTAATTACGTTAGTTGAACGTTTAAATCGGAAAATCTCGAAGGTCTTGGCACACTTTTAAACATTCTTCGTAGGCGACGATCTAGGTGCCGATAATATGTCACCTATGTCAATCTTTTTTTTTTTTTTTTTTTTTTTCAAAGAAAGATCTTTGCTCTGAAATAAAATACGTTGATGCCAAAACCGCGTATCTGTCCGCACAAAGATTATTGAGACGATTTGTGCGTCACTTGTGACAAGGGAAACTTCACCCACGTTACACGCGAGATCGGAGAATCGTCGCCGCAGCGCTCCGGGAATTATTACTTTGCGCTATTTTTCCATGAACGAGTTAGAACGCGGCACGTTTGAAGGTTGCACGACATTGATGACGGACGATAACGACTTCCGACACACAAAGCAGGCGAAAGAATACCGTCGATTTCGCCGATAATTACCTTTCTCGTGCATGACGTTTTGATGTGAAACAAAAAAAAAAAAAAAAAAGAAACCACGTTCCGAGCAGAGCTAATTTCGCGTAGGAGCTATTAATTTCTTGCACATTTAATTTGTTAGCCCGCGAGACGGAATTGGAACTTGTGTGTGTGTTTGTGTTTGTAGGCGTGACCCTGTTTTGCGTAATTCAATCAGATAGGAAATTGCTTTCTGTGAAACAAAATAAATCTCCGTCAAATTTGAGAAAATATGCTTTGTTCGCGACAAAAATTACGCTTTTTTATTTGTAACGAGATATTTAATAAAAATTTGTATTTTATTGAATTGAAGAAATTACACGTGTTTCGCGCGCGCGTGCGACAGCTGCGAGTTTGTCAATCAAAACGAAATATGATTTTAAAATCGACGTGTTTTTTTTATCTTATAAAAAAAACTATTTGCTCTTGTCATTTGCAGCAATTTTGCGGGGAAAAATTTTTTCTTTTTTTTTTTTTTTTTTTGATGAAAGAAGTTAATGTACCGTGCGTATATGGCACAAGGCGAAGACAGTGAAACAAAGTGGGATAAACAACAACGCAGATTTGTGCATTGTATTATTAATAGTTTGACAGTATTTTTAAGTCGGCGGCCATCTACGTCAGTTGACTATCGGAGATTGAAAATATTTTTAGGTTTGATCGATAGCTCCTCTTTCTCTCTCTCTCTTTCTATAAGCGCGTAGAAGGGCGAGCTTTGTGTAGGGGCCGTACAATTTGCATAGGTTGCGATCGCGCACGACAGTCCCATTAGCATAAAACGCTAAATTCGTAATCGACTGTAAAACCGGTACTGACTAAAACCACAAGCGATCATTCGATTGATTACGACTCGTTCTTTTGCGTGGGGGGGAAAGAATTTTATGGTCACTTGACCGCTGAAAACCACTCGCGTTAAAAGCGGAGGAAAGCAATGGGGACAAGGAAGACTCGCACGAGCGAAGATTCCGATATAAGTTTCTAGTACTCTGCCGTAGAAGGAGAATATTAAAAAAAAAAAACCCAATAATGATTATAAATATTTATAAAAACATTTGAAATAAATTTCAGAAGAAACTATTTTTTAACAAAGAGGTTCTACACCTAAAAATTTCTGAGATCTAAAAATTTCAACATTTTACGTCCGATTTCAGGCGAGAAGGTGTTAAACAATGACGCGGTATTAAAATTCATTTGCGTAATTGCATAACGGAACATTGAATTATTCACTATCCTTTTTCCGCTCTCTGCGATGAAAATAAATGTCGGTGCCCCGAGTGCATAGATTATGGATGGATGGAAACTCTCGGAAGGTTCGTTCCGTGAAAAGTTCGCCTAATTCTCTTCGTGACATATTGCGACTGACATGCTCTTATTGTGCGTTACTGCGGTATTCCCGCGGGAGTTAGAGAGAGCGTGTCCCGTTAGGATTCGAAAGAAGCCCTTTCCTCTCCTCGCGACACGTGCGGACTATCGTTTCTCCCGGTAATGATAGTCCCTTAAGGGAAACGAAGCCTTTTAACGCACCGAAGACAAATATTCGTAGGTAGGTTTTTAATTGGACATTGGGAGAGGCGGTTGCGGTTTTTCAAACACAAAGCTGCGACGACGACGTATCGATGACGACACAGAAACTGTGTATATCTGATTTACACTGTAAATTACGTGTGCATTATACAAATTTTACACATTAACTCGTCCTGTAGCCAATTTGTTAGTTCATCGATTGCATCATCAACAGTGTGCCACCCGTATCGGGGTTAAATATCGCCAGTCCAATCACCAAGAGTTAATTGGTTCGTGCCGGTAATGCACCTTGATTAACCGGTTATCACGATAACAACATAACTGCGAGAGTGATTTATTAATTACGACCCTTAAGCCGATATCCCGTAATAATTTTATTATCGAGAGATATTGTGCACTGAAGAGTAACAACGCGCACGCACACACACATACACACTCACCTGCCAACCTTGAAGCAGGAGATTTCTGTCGACAGTTCTGAGCCACATAACAGCGTCGCCGGCCTGGAAGTCCCTTAAGCGGGTGCATTTCCTGTGCAGGAAGACACCGAGGCACTTGAGCAATTCCGAGGTGGAGGCCTGGATGACGGTTTTTCTTGGTCCAGGAGGCAGAGGCTTCTGCACCAATTTCTCACACGTCGGATTGTGCGTGGTATGATTATTGTTCGACGCCGGTGGCTTTGTCTGAATCAAATCGACGGAAAAGTTACCGTTTGATATAAAGAGTTTTGTTTGTATTAAAAAAAATTGTTCCACTGTGATAAAAAAAAAAAAGAGTAATATAGAATTACAGAAAAAATGCATTGAAAGGAAAGCAAAGGTTTTACGAAGTAGCGTTTTTCTCGCGTAGTTTTTTTTAGATTAATTTTGAATTTCGTAGAGTCAATACAAACACATTTCGTATCGACGAATTATCTTTCGATAACGTGATCGAATGTAATTGAATGATTGAATAATTGTTAATGTATATTTGATAATTATGTAGAGAACGGTAATTTATACATAATATATTATTACCGAATTAATAAAATGTATAACAGAGATCTAGTTTCATTTTTGCTTGGTTTTTACATGTTAATTCGTAAACTGAAAATGCGCAGAAATAATTCAAGAAAGGTAAAATTATTACGACAACGTAAAACTTTATAAAAAAAAAAAAAAGAAACTGCAGTATATACTACACACAAAAGGAGATATAAAGTCGATCGATACGCTTTCGATCGCGTCTGGGGTCAAAGCACGTTGTATATTTCATTTCTTTCTATAAATTGCTTCTTCGTTATCGGTCTTTACACTTTTCTAGACACAACAGGTAAAAAACGCATGTTTTCTATAATTGTATATTACTCCATTTTGCTCGTTCCCTATCACATTTGTTATATAATTCTTTGTGAATCAATCTCACGTTTTCTTCGTGACAAATAAATATCGCCGATTTCTAAGATATCAGAATGATCTAAAAAAAAAATATTGTTTCTACTCACCTGCGGCGTTTGTATATTTTTATTCTTATCAACGATAGGTATATTATCGAGTGGCTGCCTGAAGGAAATGTTTTTGTTCTTGTTGTCGAGTTTTTTCTTGTTGTTGTTCGTTGTACTGAACCGCTTCCACGACAGGGCATTTATAAACAGCGAGTGTTTCTTGAGATTCTTCTCCAGGGCGTTCTTCTCCGAAATGATTCTTGCGTTGTCGTTGTTGTTTAGATTAATGTTATTGTTCTGCAGCGAGTTGTTATTGGTCGGTGGATGATTCGTGGGTGGCGCCGGCGCCACTGTGGCAACGCTGCTCTTGTTCTCGCGATTCTTCGCGTTGTTTAGCTGTTCGTAATTGAAATTGTTCAGCGTAAAGTCCACGGAATGCTGATGTCCCGCCGCCGGGTAACGGCGATCCCGCGGACTAAACGATAATACAGTCCCCATGCTGTGGCTACGCTGTTCCAGATGCGGATGTTGCAGTTGAGCTTGTTGCTGTTGTTGCTGTTGCTGCTGCTGCTGCTGCTGCTGTTGGGGTTGTTCCCGTCCGCTTTGTGTCGGATGAGTTGGATTTTGCGATTGGCGACTCACGTTCTCCCGTCCCGGACTATTTGGATTGCCGGGATTTTGAGTCGGCTGGCCGCCGGGGTTCTGGTGATTTCCCGGATTTCCGGGATTGTGACCAGGATTGTGACCGGGGTTGTGTCCCGGGTTGTGTCCCGGGTTGTGCCCCGGATTGTGCCCCGGATTGTGGCCCGGGTTGTGGCCTGGATTGTGACCTGAGTTGTGGCCTGGGTTATGACCTGGGTTGTGACCTGGGTTGTGACCTGGGTTATGACCGGGGTTATGACCGGGATTGCCCGGGTTATGGGGCGAGTGGTTCGAGTTACGATGCCCGGGATTGTGGGACTGATGTCCCGGATTATGGGACGTGGCGGGCGGTGGTCTTGGCGGACTCGGTGTAGTGACACGTCGCGGCGGTGGCGGGGGTACTCGAGGAACCGAGGACTCCCTCGGGGGTCCCGTCAGCGGGGTCGCATCCCCTGGCTCAATGGCCTCCTCCACGACGGGACCCACCACCTCGCTCAACCGACCTCCCAGCCTGCTGATTTCTGCTTTCGACTTGAAGGACACTACTATTCCTTCTTCCCGCGCTGTGGAACGTGTTTCCCTTTTCTCTGCCAAACTTCTTGTATCTTCTTATTGGACTAAGCAAAATTTCGCGATAACCTCTCCGCTGGGGGAGAGCGTCAAAAAAAATATGGCGGTTCTCGACAATGACTAACGAGTGAACAAACACGAGACGTACTCGGAGAAATAGAGACACGCGAGTTTATATTTTGTTCCTTTCACTTAACGTTAGGTCCTCACAGATGCACAGTCTCTGTATCTTCCGTATCGCCGAAGATATCACGCGGCAAGATGTCGTCGATACGCGCAAAAGATGTCGGCCGTCGCGCAAAATGGCGTGCGATCGATGCTTTACCACCCTCCGTCTCTCGGAGGGAGGATGGGTCAGGTAAAACGAAAACACTGGAGCGACGCACCGAGACCACTCGATATTCCAAACTCCTGACCTCCGCGTGTGTCGTATCTGCTTGCTCCCTCGACAGCTGTAGACACTTTCTCAGGTCGCACTCTCGATGCACTCTTTTTTCGCACTCTTGATCTCGCAATCGGATCACGGCGACGTGGTCCAGAAATATCTCGGATCTCTTCTTGTTTTTTAAATTTAAGACTCGATCACGTCTCGAACTACCAACTACTGATGCTCTTCCTTGCCAGTGTCGATCTCCCAAGATTTTGTTATTTTTTTTACGCTCGTTGCCTTGTCGAATCCGATGTTTTGATGCGGCTTCGAAATCACTTCGAGATTGCACTCGTAGGATCTCTGCAAACGACGTGCGTATATTGGGGGGGTAGCTTCACTTTGCGGGTCGCTGACAACAAACACAACGCGCGCACTTCCTCTGAAAATCACCGAATGGAAAAAACTAAATGAGTGACTCCGTCGGCAGGCGAACTGTTTCTCTTCGTCGCGCGGCGAGTTTTGCTAACGGTCTGCTTGGCGCTCGTCCTCGGCGACGTCGACGTCGCCGCCGTCGTCCTCGTCGTCGTCGGTCGGCCGTGCGTCCACCACCTACCTACGTCTACGGCCAACCAAGACGTCGCACGCCCCGTAACTGTTATCGGTGCGCGCGCAGTGGTTCGATAAACGCGGAACGTCGATGGTCGGGGGTGGAAGCGGATGGCGCGCGAAGAACGAAGAAAGAGAATGGAACAGCGGGAGCGAGAAGGAGCGTGAAAGGGTGCGCTAAGGGCGGTCGAGGGTGCGTAGGGGTGCGCGTCGCGAAGGTAAAACGGAAAGAGCGTTCCAAGGAGCGAGAAAGACGGAGGAACGCGAGACGCGGAAAATGAGAGAGAGAGAGAGAGAGAGAGGGTGGCGATCGAGAAAGGGCGAGTTCGCGTGCATCGCGGCCACGGCTGTGTATGCGCCTAAAAAACTTTTTTCTCTGTCATAATCCCAGAAAATCCCCGGGAGAGAAGACTGGTCGAGAGATTTGATCTCTCTTTCTCTCTCGGACCGATCGCAGAAATACCGTCCAAGAAATGTTTTCTAGGAAGGGCGCCGCCGCTGTTTCGTGTCGTGAACGTAGGTCGAGATTCTCCGCAAAAGAGGATGCGAGAAATTGAATGAAAGTAGGACGCGCAGCAACGCACAATGTAAATAAGCGTGACCCGTGCACGAGCCTCGGAAAGTTCGATGTTTTCCTCAGCGAGTCGCTTATATACACAGCAAAAGTTCACAGATTTACATGTGATCCACTATATGCACAATTTTCCGCATAAATCTCTACTTGTATTGTAAGACCGTAATTCTGTCTGCGCGTTTTCCGCAAATCTACGGGATGGATTCGCGACGTGTTAATGAGTAAAAGCAATTTGATAATTTGTTTTTCTCACACAGCAAAAAAAAAAAAAAAATGCGAACAAACACAATTAGTAGAAAAGCATAACAGTTCATGTGCGTTTATTGGCCGACATGTACGCCTAAAAATATCTTGTATAAGATACTTTGAGACGCAAATAATCTCAGAGTAAAAGCTACATCACATTATCAACCGCATGAAACTCGATAAAATGCAGTTTCCTATAACGAGCAACGTCGATAATGCGCTGATAATAACTTATTTTCATTTTTCCAAGCGTGCAATATCGTCAGAGAGAAAGAGAGAGAGAGAGAGAGAGAGAGAGAGAGAGAGAGAATTAAATTAGTTCTATATATATTTTAAAAAAGTAATTAAAATTTAATTTAATTCTTCATAAATGTGTCAGCAGGAGACTGCTTTAGTGTATTTTTTTTTTACGTCAAACGTATGTATAAAAAAATCTTGATATAAAATCTGCCGTGACAGACTATTTATAATATCAGAGGGTTTATATAGCGAGTTCATAATTGTTGTGGGAGACGTAAATTTCGACCACTTTCGATCCACGGAGATACATTTTGGATTGAAAACAATCCTGCGATTTTTCTCTGTGATACACACACACACACACACTTTATTTACTTTCTCGATTTGTTCTGCGCTTAACAGATCGCTATAAATTTCATTATCCCGAACCGTTAGATAAGGCGAGGACCGAATAATGCATCTTGTAGTTAGTGGTAATGCAGGTCGAGCCCCGTGGGACGAGAGAAGGGTGAAAATTTCACGTAACCTGCTTTTCTTCGGAGCTGGAACAAGGTCAGAGCGCGATGCAGAGCTCCGAAGGGCGGTGATAAGAGGGGAAGAGATGGGTGGCGGGCGGGCAGGTGGTACCGCGCACGTGTGCACAAGCCGGAGGACACCAGCTCGTGGACACACAGCTCGGCTGTTCACGCGACGACAGGCGACCGATACCTGCTGCTATAGGAGAGATGCGCGAAATAATGTCGCATTGTGTGCCGCGCGCTCGTGGACATCTGAGCTGTTGGGGAAGGTCGCGATTTCCGCCGCTTCGCACTCGCCACAGGCGGGGAAAGGAGAGAAAGAGAGAATGAGAGATCGTACACGAACAACAAATGAATCTCTCTCATTTTTTTCGCGCGTAATCGCGAAAACATGCGTTTTCTCAATTTTTTTTCTATTCTACATCCGTAAATTCCACAATTTCAAAAAAATTCTGTTTTTTACGTAGAAAACAAAATTAAAGCGAAAGGTGTTCTCCTGTAGGAACGCGAGCCTTTCTCGATTTAGTGACGATCAATAACGAGGATTCATTATGAAGGTCCATTCCCGACCGCGCCGAAGACGACGAGAAGAGAAGATGGCGCGGCTCGAAGATGAATACTTATTAAAAGATGAATCTCTCTCCGCGCATTTGTGTGCGGAGGAAGAATCGCAGCTGCCAACAGAGAAACGCGCTCGTATTGATTCCGATTTAAAAGCTACTCCCGATGGGGAAAAGTTATTTTTGCGCGCGTCGGAAAATAGGATTGTGATTAGCAAACGCTCTCGTGTTTGCTTTATCGTATTTCACACTCCGTGACACATTTCGACGTATCTAAAAGAGCGCGCGCTTTGTATTCCTTCGTAAAAAAAACCTTTTACAATCGACGACCGGATTTCACACAAGAAACAACTTGCACGCGCAAATGTCTAACACACACACACACACGCCTACTAACTGGAATTCTGAAACGCAGTTTCAGTTTGCACGTGTTTTCATTAATTTGCGCGAGCGTCGAGCAACTCCTCAATTCCAAGCTTAACAAAATATCGCGCGATGTATCGTACGATGAATATTAAAAACCGGCGAGATATTCCACAGACCGCGAATCGCGTCGAGAATGAAAATTACACACATTTGTGGGCAAAGCTTATGTTGTCTTCGCGGCGTAATAAAAAAACTGTATAAATAAATTAAATACAAATATAAATAAATAAATAAATTCAACATATGAAAAAAAAAAACACGTGCGACTGTCGGAGACGAAGAAACAAAAAGAATTTACGAGAGAGACTTTTCGTCGGAGATAAGAAAATGGATTTTTGCGAGGAGAAGAAACTGCCGAGATATCTCTCGACTTTAAGGGATTTTCCAGACCGCCTCTGCCCACGGCTGCATCTTCGGCGACATTCACTCGCCGAGTTCTGTCGACAGACACAACACACTCACGCACACATTTTCACGATATTCCCGTGCGCATTCATTAATACTTTCGAAAAAGAGCCATTTATCATCAAAAATAAACAATCTCTTCTCTCGGGAAATATTTCAAAATTTTCACTCAAAATTCAGGTTTTCTTTGCATTTTTTTTATTTATATTCTTTTTTGGGAAGGGAAAAAAACGTTACACAGAATTCTTCTACAGAGAAAAGTTATTAACTGTTCAAATATTGATCCGAATGTTACGAAACTTCCACCGATACTCGTCGACCGTACATTAAGTAGTCTACTTTGTACATAATCAGACGCGATTCGGTCGATTGAGCAAACACATCAATCGTGAGAAGTATCTCTGTTTCCAGTAATCAACGTTACACGTATTTAACGTGTGACCGTAATTTTTATTTAATGTCTGGGATGAATTTAGACAATTTTTTTTTAAACGGCACAAAACGTCACGTCTCGCGGGATCTCAAAATTTGTCACCAAATTCTCGGAAGTTGGTCGCCAAATACGTCAGAGCGTATCACTGAATTTCGCACAGGACTAAACTAACTAACCGCGAGACGCGACGAACGCGAGGAATGCATCGGCTAGTTAGAAAAGTTTTCGAACGGAGTTTGAGGAAAAAAAACAGATAAGTTACGTTAAGTAAGGATATCGTACACGCGTAATTTTTTCTCAAAAAGGGAGCCGCGAGGGAAACGCGACCGTTGTTTCAATTTTCAATAACAAATGCAAATTTGTGCTGACAATTTGAGACCGCAGAAGCTTATCAGGTTACGCACCGAGCTTTCTCCCCTTCCCCTATTCAAGTGACACGAGAGACGCGTTAAGGCGGGTCAGTTGCACCGGCGAGGTGCAAACGTCACGGGACGAAAATCGTATATTTTCGTACACAACATGCGTCATTGCAAAAGCAAGTATCGTTTCACCGGCGAAATTAACTCTGTAAACAAAAAAAAAATCATTAGCTTCCTTCTTCCGTCCATGAGTTAAAAATCGCTGGCAACTGCGAACCGCGAGCGTCATAAATAGGTAAGTAATGAACAAAGTCCTACGCGCGTTCTACTTGTATCAATTACCTCTCGACGCTCGCGAGTTTTCCCGACTAATCGAGCGTGCGATCTCGTTGTCCCTCCATCGGAGTGTCTGGGAGAGAAAAAATGGCACGTAACGTGCAGATTGTGGAATCAGCGGCGGACGGACGTCGCTCCGGGGCAGATAATGGAGCGTGACGAATCTCTGATTGCTCGCTCTGAGGAGAGAGTGAAAGAGAGAGAGAGAGAGAGAGATGCTATTGGACGGCGATAAAAAAAAGTAGCAGGTGTCAGCCGGCGGTGCAAAAGCGAGGCTAAAAATATCGACGTTCGCTCGCGTCGCGTTGGCGTAAAATCGCGGCTCGTTCACGCGGCGTGTCCATTGATGTGACCCCGATACGTAGTCGCGATGTTCGTCGACTCTGAAAAAAAGAGAAGAAAAAAAAACAAAGAGCACATCGTCTTTTGTCGTATGCGACAAAGTGGCAATGGGCGCGATGGACGCGTTTCGACTTCATTTCTCTCCGAGAGGATTATATTCCAACGGAACGGGCGTAGTATCCTTGGCAACTTGTCATCGCGCACAATTGTTTCCTTGTATTCTTCTGACCGGCTTGAAAAAAAAAAAAAAAAAAAAAAAAAAAAAAAAAAACCAAGAAAAGCGCCTAGTTCTTTGTCTCTCTTGATAAGTTGGAAATAAACTGTACGTCTTTGTAGTTATAAATAATGAAACGGAGTGCTAAGTTTGCGCCGCGAGTCGCGAGATTGTAAGTGGGCGATGAGAGAGATCTACCCGTGAAGACTCGTCTCGTTCTTGGATTATCAGCCAGGAGAAGCAACTGAACTGTGAGGAAGAGAGATAATGGAAGTGTCAAGATGTTAATGCGCAAGAAACTCTCTCTCCCGCCGATTCCGACGTTAAATTGTGTGTCGGGGATAATAAAAGGAACAGAGTTTCTCCCGCAAAGAGACACGTACGTAAAAGACGCGAGTTTTTTTTTTCTCACTGGGGTGAAAATTCAAATGGGACGCGATGTCGTTTAAAAATATCGTAACAAAGTCAAATCGGACGGGACGTTTGGAGATGTGCAAAGAACTTGCAGACAGAACCACGGAGGACGTCATCCCCTTTAGAGTAGGGCTGCAGACAGACAAACCCTCCAGGCTCCCCCTCTCCTCTCCCCCACCTTCCACTGTCTCATTGCCATAGCAACCCCTTGCATTCAGCAGCTAGCCAACCCCTGTGTCGTCTCGCTTCGTTGTACAGAGGAACATAGTTCTACTTTTCCCCTTTGCATTTTAATTCAGCCCGGCGCAAAGGCCTCAAGAATTCGACGATAAATTGACGCGAGAATACTGTCGGCTATTTTTTTCACAACGAGGTCAAAATACCTTTCCCTTTGACGTTTTTTTTCTCTAAAGAAAACAAACGAAACAAAATTCGGATCTCTCGAAATTATTCAAATGAGGATCGCGAAGGATGTGCGCGCCCAGCGAAAGTATTCGCAAATAACTCGGGACTTATAAATTGTGCAAAATTGAGCTGGACAAAGAAAGAAAGCACATATAATTTAAAAAAAAGAAAAAAAAAAAACTAAAAACACACCCACCTCAATACATTTGAACTGAGTGCATTGCGGCAGTCGCGCTCCGTAAACTCATCAGACAGTTCAACGGGCCGGATGATTATCGGACGGTAGTTTCTCAAGTGCTTCGCATTTTTGTCGTCGTTTCAACTGTGTCGAATTCGACGCGTCACGAAGGGGAATTCACTCGCGACAGAGGGTCTCGCGACGACCGCGTCGTCTTCTCGTCTATTTATCATCAGTTCCGCGCCGAGGTCGAGTAGTAGTACCGTACAGGCGACAGTATCGACGACACACCAGTCGACAAAACTCGCATTGAAAGGGCTCGATTGTGAAAAATCCGGCGTGTCGTAAATCTCTCTCGTCGCGACTACATAGGAGCGGAAAAATGAAAATGCTTCCTGTACTCGGGACCATCGTGGCTCTGATCGCCGGCCAGGATCCGAAAACCGTCGCGTTCCCGCCGAACGGAAACGGCTCGTCCTCCTCGGAGGCGGGAAATAACATCGAGCTGCAGCCGGATGTGACGCGCGGCGGAATGGCCGCGTTGGTCCCCGCAGCCCTCGTACCGCCGCAGCCGCAGCCGATGATGCCCTCGGATTACTTTTTCCCCGGTAAAGATTTTTCTATTTTAGTTCGCGCGCTAAGACGGTGCTCGCGCGTTTGATCGCACTCTTGTCCTTTGTGACGCGACTGTAATCAGGCCTCGACCAGGCGTCGCGCTTCGATTGTCGCGTTAAGAGCATCAAAGAAGTCAGTTTTGAAATTTCAAGTACATTGTTCCCGTGATGCGCTGCCGATCACTGCAGCAAAAAAAATAAATAAATAAAAACGAGGCGCGTAAATCGAATAAGCGTAAAAAAAAACGTCGAACGTTTTTAAAAAAACTGATGTCCGAAGCGGATTCAAGGCGCGCGAAAATCGAACCGCAGCTAGCTTTCTCTTTTGCGTTAACCAGATCGTCGCGAACGCTTTTAAAACGACGAAAAGCTGTTTCAGTGCCTCCACGAACGTTCCTGCATCACAGAAGCGAAAACATACCTTACGGGTACGAGTATCCCAACGTCGGGTATCCGATGGCGCACTCGATAGAGCATTCTGTTGTACCCACGTCGAAGCAGCTTGTAATAGTCAGTTTCATCGGTCTTCTGCTGCTCTTGGCGATCATACAGAACACGCTAAGTGCGGTTAAGCGGAAGGACGCGATTATGGATCTGCTGTCGTCCAGACAGAAGCGGGAAGTTTACGCCGCACATGATTTTCGTCCTGTGGTACGAATTCATTTATTGAAAAAAAAAAAAAAGAAAATTAAAATTGCTGAACTTGTGAGAAACGAAAATAAATCGAGCAGAAACCGCGCGGTTTCGAATCTCTGAAAATTTAGATAAAAATTGTCACAGATTTTTTCGAAAATACATTTCTCTCAATTTTCGAAAAACAAATTTGCGAAATTGCAAAGTTTTCCGTCAGCAACGGCAGTAAGTAACAATTTGACGAACCCGGCAGATTTGCCGGGATGTTCCGGGGTTAATTGCGTTTAAAAACATTTCGTTCTCGGCCGAACGAAATTGCCTGAGTAAATCACGACGGGTAAAAATTCCGGCGCGGTGAAAATGATAAAATACTCGGTGCGGTGATATTAAGATTTTCATTTTCTCGCTGAACATTTAGACGCCGGAGGAGGAGGAGATTCTCAACAGCGACGCTCGAGTGCGATGCATACAGAGAACGATATGTCACGAGAATCGCAAGCTCTTCCGTGACCTGGGCGCACCGGGCAAAATGCTGGCGAAGTACTTAACGTGAGTTTTTTTTTATCCGCTGTGTTCGCGCGCGAAAGAGAGCACTCTCGGAATTTTCTTTTCCCACCGTCACGTTCGTATTCTTTCGCAGGAGAGACATAGAGAAATCATTGGGGCCGTCGTCCTCGGGCTGGGATCGTCTCGTGAGGGACGCGGGCGCAGCGGGAATTCGAGGGGAGAACTGCGACGTGCTTTACAGAGACTGCGACGCTCCGGTGGTGATAAGAAACATGCGTGCAGCTCCGAACAACGTCTTGACCAACACGAACCGCCGTGACGGTCCTAATTAATTAATTAATCAATATAAATTGTTACACACATGCATTAAATATATAACGTGGTTGCTGGTTGAATGAATAAAAAGACCGGCGGTATATTAATGACTTTTTATAATTTTAATTACAATATGCTGTGTGCTGCCTTGTTTCTTTATTTGCTACAAACATCGACATCTAGCTTGACCTATTTTAGATAGCGGTTCGCTATGAGACACACACTTCGCTTACACATTCGTTCTCGCTTTCTCTCTCTCTGGCTTTCTTCGGGGATTATAAGAAAATATCAAATATCGCGAACAAAACGGAGACATCGATCGCGTCTTCGGGACTATGTATATGTATGTACGTATGTGTGTATGTATGTTTGCGTGTATGTGGTCTGTGTGTGTACATTTGCCTCGCTTATATATTTCCATAAGTATCGTCTCTTCCCGTCGGCTGATTACACAATATAATAACGTATCCAATATTATCATTAACATTAAGGCATTTATATGCTCTCGAGTTCTATATGCATCGATTTATGCGTCAATTAATCGGTATCTCTTGTTACATAACACGCTAGACGCGTAAACCTACACTTAATAACGTGAGATCGCTCGTTGAAATAGTCCAGGGCTGCATTCCCGGATCTGAGAGTGGCGCGAAGAGATTCGCTTCTCGATAAAAAAACAAAATGAAAGCAACACATTGCGGATAAAAGCCCGATTCGTTTAGGAGTTTGCATTTTTATAGAGAATTTTCCGAATCGCGCTCCCATCCCCGACCGAGAGTGGGAGGATATAAATTCTACTAAATTTCGAACGAAATTTGTTGCACGTAACAAATATATCGTATATAGCACGCAACGCGTGCAATGGAATTGCAGTTTTCCCTTCCCTCCCGCCCCCGTTTTCGAATCCGTTCGAATCAGCAAAATTTGTTTCTGGTTTGCTCCCGATTACCATCTCTCTGCATTCTGCAGAATCGACTGATTGCGAGTGGAATGCAGCCCGGATCTGTTGTATAACTTTTAACGCACGCGCGTTGCAACAATTTGTTTTTTGTTTTTTTTTTTAAATTAAAAACAAAAAAGAGGTAAAAAAGGCGTCGCACAAACGCCCTTTAGAAAACTTTTTTTTTTTTTTATAAAGAATAGTTTTTTTGGGGATTAGTTGCGTATTACATAATATCATGCAAAATAAATGAATACAATTCGCAATTGAAACGCATGCGGATTTTTGTTTACCTACAATAACTTACGCGTTAAAATAGTTTTCGTAACGCTTTTACAACTCTGTAACCCGTAAATGCATCTTCGCGCATGAACATCGCCATAGCGTTGCGTTACGAGCAAGCAAGCTTTTGTAATCCGAATTAATCGACGTAATTCTTTCATCAATGGGAATTACACAAAAGAGATAAAGAACGTTTCTTTCCCTCTCCTCCCACCCCTCTCTCTTGATTAAATTACAGTCCGCAGATCCATGCGTCGAGCTCGCATTGGCTTCAATTAAGTTTCAAATTGATCGCCCGCACCGCTTTATACACGTGTTATTATTTTGTTTTTACAAGTCACTTAGTATAAAATTCGAATATCACACATATATAAAGTATAAGGGTTTTTATACAATTTTTGTATTATCTTATTCTATCCCCCAATATTGATTCGTATTTTCATTTTCTAAATTTTTACAATTGTTTGTTTTTTTTTTTTTTTTTTAGAATAATTCCGTCGTCTCGAAAACACACAAGAAAAAAAAAGAAAGAACGTGTGAGATGCATTTACGTACTTGGTTTGGTTTAATATTTAGTTCAGTACAAAGGTTCAAATCCGCGTTCGGGTAAGAAAATGAATTTTTCGCAGCTCTCGACAGAAAAAAAGACGGTCGACGACGAATTTCCGCTCCTCGTTAAAAATAACAAATTGCTTCTTAAAATTCATTTTATTATAACGAGATTATTACTCTCCGCACATAACTAATTAATATACCTAAAATTTTTTTACAAACAAAGCAGAGCGCACACATTGCTACGTGTGAAACCACTTTGTTTATAAACAAGGAATTTGTAAATAAATTGATGTTCGTTACCAAAGTGCCAATAAGAGTCAACAGTACACAGTTGTAGCTCCGTCTAGTTGCGTGGAGTGTCGCACCAAGAAAAAAAAACAAACATAAATCTTATTAAACTTTTCTCAACTTTTTGCAATTGTATTTAATAATCGATTGTTTTTAACTACATAAAATTAAGACAAGTTTTTTTTAAACTTAAATGCGACTTCTTAAAGGAGACGTGATTACTTTCTAAAACGAGATATACAATTTTAGAATATATGATCAATATTGTGCATTAAAATTCAGCACTTGATTATCTGGTGCTCGGCGTACAAATTTTCTGCCTCGAAGGCAATGAGGGGGCAGTTTGGTTACGACCGAAACTTTGTTTTTTTTTTTCCGCCCTAGACAACGTTCGATTTGGATCAAAAAGAAGGATATCTATGTAATTTGTTTTAATGCTTGTAAAGTTTGGAGAAAATTGGTGCGAGTTTTCCGTCTGAAATCTTACGTCATTTTCTCAATCGAAGAAAAACACTTTCTACCAAAATATCACAAAATTAAAATCCGTGAGACAGTCACTCTCCGTGTCAATTTGATTAGATTACTTTTATTCATCACTTTTCACCAAAATTATATATACACTGCGCGTTTTCAAGGATTTGTTGATAATTGCATCGAGTCCGCATCTCTCTCTGTAAACGTGACAATTTACAATTTGAAGAAGAAGAAAACAAAAAAACGGAAAGAAAAGAGATCTTGAATATATAAATATACATTAAGGTCCGATTTCTTCATACCTCCCGATAGCTATCCTCTGGATATAAAGATATACAAAAAGATATACTTTATCTTTTAGATAAACTTATCGAGAACTTATCAGAGGTGAAAAAATTGGGCATAAATGTATTTCATTTAGGCAAATATATAAGTACGGTCGTGTTCGGGCAATGTATGCTCGATCGTGCCAAAACGCAATTACACATTACGGACTTATAGACTTTCCTTAGATTTTCGCTGATTTGTTTTCAATTAAACTAATATAAATTTGCTATTGACGTTCTTCTTCAAGATCGTTCACGTCATCATTTGCACGAAGGACACGTGGGACAATTCGCGTTGAAGAAACAAAAGAAACCAATAAAACCGTTACAACAGCTGTAACGGGAAAATTTTTACCGCATGCAAACAGAGATGTGTGAGGCGGTCTCTCATTGTTTAAAAGCTATAGTGGTTTATATTGTTTATATGCAATCGATCGATGTAGATACAAATTCTACCCTTGTTACAATATTATCACGACAGTAATTTACAGTCATCACTTGGCAGCCAAGAACAGTGTTTTTCTTGATTCGCAGAATTGGGTTTTGTTTTTTTTTGTCTTCAGTCACGTGTGCGAATTTTATTTTAAGATTAAATATACATGCTACTAGGAATGGCTCGTGTCAATAGAAGCTAGACTCCCGCGCTAGCTTCTCTCTCAGTTTGTAACGCATTAAAAAAAAAAAACAAAAAAAAAACAAAAAAAAAAAACAAAAAACAAAAAACAAATGATTCTTACACATAAGTATATAAAATAAAATACATACTTTATATACACTACTAAGGTCGAAGAGAAGAATTGATAAGTGACACTAACGGAGTTCAAGTCCAAAAAACATCGAATATTAATCGATGTGTTTCGAATTAAGAGCAATCGGAAGAAAACGAGTAATCGGAGGTTCAACACGTCGATTACTTGATCACTTAGTTTAATTGACAGATTGAATAATGATGTAATGATCCTCGATCGAAGAGAATAATTAATTAACGCACAAGGCTTGGTTAGAGCTCAACAGGAGAGAACAGTCGTTTGAAAAACGAAAGATTTGGTCAAACTGCGCAAAATTTTTGATTTTAAAAGTGCTTGGAATTAGTTTTAAATAATATTCTGTATAACTGGCAGAGCTCGTCGGTCCGCGTATATATATATGTACATATATGTGGGTATATGTATATATGTATATATATATGTATATATATATATTTATATATATACACTATATTTAAAAACAAGATATATTGATACATTTACTAAAGAAGAATAAATTCCACATTCAAGCAAACTTATATTTCCAACATTGCTGAACTTTAAGCAATATAACAAACAAATATTGTGCTCAGATCAAAAACGGATACAGTCAATGTTTTCTTCTTACATCTCTAGAGTTTTTCTGCGACCGTTTTGTTAATTTTCGTTTTGATCCCGGCAGAAATTAAAAGAATACAAATATCGGTATTATATTTTCAAAAACAACTTATGCATATAAAATTATGTATCTCGCAAAGAATTGATATTTAGATTTACATATCACACATTTGGATCCTAATCAGAAATAACCAAATCACAATTGTTGTAAGCTAAATTATTCTCCTCTTCCTCTCTTAAGTTAACAATTTAAACAAGTAAAACCTCAAATCATATAAGCGATTGCCAGTAAAGTACTTTGGTCTTTTTTTTTCGTTTTTTCTTTTTTTATATAGTTTCACATAAA
Organism: Pseudomyrmex gracilis; assembly: GCF_002006095.1. Taxonomy (NCBI): domain Eukaryota; kingdom Metazoa; phylum Arthropoda; class Insecta; order Hymenoptera; family Formicidae; genus Pseudomyrmex; species Pseudomyrmex gracilis. Next base: position 697,286 of record NW_018020593.1, on the reverse strand, counting down.
TTTTGAAAGCAACACCGACTCTCGGTGAAATTAATTTTACACGTACTTTTTTTTTTTTATAGCGAGAAATACAGTCGCGAGTCAAAGAAAATGTTCGTTTTCTTGGCGCTACGTACACAAAACGTCATATACAAATAATAATGTATCGATCGATCACATACACATCAATCTTTCTCTTGTGTTTCTCGGTACACATTTTTCATTTCTATCGTACAAAAATTGAATCCCACGATGACGATATCCGGACTACAACTATTTGCTTGGATATCAAAATCATAGGTACAGAAAAACAGTTCTTTTTTGTTTCATGAGCGACCTAGGGAGGAAGTTCTTGAGGATTGAAGGTCCTCACGTTAAAAAAAAGAACAAAAAAAAACAAAACAAAAACAATTTTCTCTACCTGTGATTTTACACACACGTGGGGTGAATTAAGTAATATTCTGCATACCAGACTAATCACGATAACGGGTCCGAGTAATTAATTAAAGTATTGGGCACAATATACTAAATGTGTACTAGTATTAATATTAATGATAATAATTCACAATAATAGTTATTTTGTACAGTATTGAACATATACATTTCTCCTATCTCGTGTCTCTCTCTCTCTCTATTTGTCGTGTGTTCCATTCTTGACGCGTGTTCCTAGGCAATTCATGTATAAAAGAAAAAACACAAACAGCGTCGCGGTTCAACGGGCGGCAGTAAGTGATGGTAACTTACGGAAAAACCTTCCTAGTGTTTTTTCTTAGTGTGTGTGTGTGTGTGTGTGTGTGTGTGTAGAGAGCACGCGCGAGTGTGTAATTGATTAGTTTCCCTCAATTTTCTCGCGTACGATATACGAAATAACACGACATACGAATAACAAATGTACATTAAATCGTGGACACATACATGTACGTACACCAATCGGATAAGCTCGTGAGAAGATGAAACCGAAGAGTATTCGGGCGGATCCGAGCCGCAAAACACAGGTTGTACGTGTGTGTTTTCTTATTAAATATAAAAACCGGTAAAAACCTGTGTTTTAGCTCGCGTCAACTCCGATACTGTGTTATGTACATACACACTCGATGCGCGCCCGCGTCTTCACGCGCGCATACACGCTCGTTCTCGTCTCCACTTAAATTTTTTTACTTTATTCGAGCTGTTCGCACGCAAGAATCAATCTTGGCCAAATGTTGACCCTATCATCGTTGTTGTCTTCGTTTGTGTGTGCGCACGAATGCCGTATGGAAAAAAAAAAAACGACAAAGTAAACCGATAGCTTTGTCGTGCGATGAAGACAGAACGAGGACGACTTTGTTCCTTCGCGCGAGAATCGCGCTGTATCTTCGCCCTTTTATTCAGTCGTTTCCTCTTGTTCCGCGCGCGGTCGTCCGTATCTCGTTTTCAGTGTTTCCATTAAAAAAAAAGAAAAAAACGAAACATCACTGACGACAACACACGCATATCGGACACAGAGGTAACGGACGCAAATTAAATCGGGAAAAGATCGAGTCGTTCTCGCATCCGCTCGTCGTCACTCGCGCGCTGTTCGCGTCTCGTGGAGTCACGTGTCCCTTTTTGCATATCTCGTGACATAAAGAGGTAGCGAAAAACCCAAAAAACGCTCGGCAAGTTCGCAAAGCTGCGCAATCAAAGCTTCCGAGTGCGAGATAGCGGTTTAAAAAAAAAAAAAAAGAAAATGATAATTCGAGAATGAAGAAGGAACGTGATTCGTGATGAAAACGACCGCGATCTACAACGTTTTTGCAACGATCGAATAAAAGCCGCGATTAAAGATACAATTGATAAATTCGGAAGACGCAATACGATCCGAGCACGGACGAAGCTCTCTCAAAGAAAAGCTAGGTGGAGGTGTGGACGAGTGATCTTTAATATAAATCGCGTTTATTTATAGGCTCGTGCGCGTCAGAAATTATAAGATCAAAACGGAGGCCCGACGACGCAAGATGAGAATTTTTTTTATTTTACGTTACACATTTCACACCGACGACGATGAGGTTGTCGATCTCGCATTCGGTCTGCCTATTCCGCACAGAGATATACGGATACAATCTTTGTGGATACATTTTCACAATACACACGTACATCGTCTCGTATATATATATATTTTTAATCAATATATCAATATATGTACAAATCGACATACAGCCGATGACGGTGGTAGTTTTTTTTTTATTTTTTTTTATTTTTTTTTTATCTTTTAACCTAAGCGACAAACGTAAAGAGTAAAGAGATATACTATAGAGACCAGTCGTAAAGGTTTCGCCATACTAATTAGTACAATAGTTACACACTCGATATAATCGGCGTCGTTTACTCAACGTTTTTTTTTTTATTTTTTAAATATTTTTTATTTCGCTGTAACTATTTATACGATCGACGATCCGACAAATTGTTACGATGAAATGTTGTGTGATAAGTATAATCTGACGTCGCATATTATATCATACTTGTGTGTGCCGCCGACCGAAATTCGCCGTACGGCGCGGCAAATTCGGAGACGATTTTTTATTCGTAAATTCTTTGTTCGGAACAAATTTGTGCCAATGCCCGTGATTTAACTCTCGTTTTTTTTTCTCTTAAACATTACAGGTAAATACATGCTATTTTCGCGAAGTCATTAGAGCACTTTGAATCAGTTAGATGTGGATAATTAATTTTAGTAACATGCGTTTTCTTCTTTGTTAAATTTACTTAATATTTTGTTCACCTTTCCTCTCACCAAATCATCAGCATCACGTCGTCTGCTCTTCATCCATTTTTTACCTCCCTTGTTTATTACTCTGCTCTTTGTGTTTACACTTCTGTTCGCACTCTGTTTTTTTTTTCACTCGATCTCTCTCTCTCCCCGCGGAACTCGCAACCGGAAGTTCCTATCTTTCTTTTTGTTTTTTGAACACTGCTAAGGGGGAGATTACGGCGGGGAGAAGGGATGGAAAAATTCGATATCTTCGTTATACCCCGCACTGAATCCTCGTTCTATCTCGTCAAATTTGGTTGGTCTTTTATATTTTTATCCATCGACGCCCACGATACAACACGCATACAGCACTATGTTTCATTAGACCTAGTATATATATATATGTATATATATATATATTTATTTATATATATGCTTAGAAAATACTTGAAAAATCGGTCTATTCATGAGTCTATCACACACACACGTACCAATTTGAATTAACTTTCCCTTCATCGCTAAGTGACACGGCTTCTACCTCGTCGTCGAGACGAGTATTTTATCGAGTTTAGTTTTATTTTCTTTCCGCCCGATTCTTCTCCCTCTTGTTGTTGTTTTGGTTACTCCACTTGATTGCATATCCGCTGTGTGGCCGGCCGGACTAGAGCAAGCCCGCTTGTCCACAATCAAACAAGCGACACGTCCGTATCATAGTCTTCAGACGTGACTAAGCGTTAACTTGTTTTGTTACTGGCCAACTGCGAAACTTCCTTCTTTTTTTTACTTCCTTTTTTCACTTCCCTTTTTTTCTTCTTCTTCTCTGTAAACCACGCGTCTCCGAATTTTCATAGATCGCAATTGTCTCTAAAGTTCCGATTGTCGGTAAAGTTACTACCGAAATAACAAACAAAAACTTACTTAGAACCTGCGCGCTCGCGAAAGTTACCGAACTTGTCGCTTATCGCTATTTGCTAGAATAATGTAATATTCATTTTTTTTTAAATAAATATACAAACAACATAGACACTGACATCACATAATGAAATAAAACTATATAAACAGAAAAACAACAACACATTACTTAAATCGATAACTAATTTTCCGTAAATTTCGTCGAAGCAGTTTTTTTTTTTTGTAGCGGTTTTACTCTCCTTCCGTTTGAGACACGTCATTCTCAAGAAGAAACTCATCGAAGATGACTATAATAAAGTTTTACTCTCTCATCGTTATAAACTTTATATCGCGATAAGAACGCCTTTGTTGACGAGTCACTATCTACAGAATATTTCATCAGTCGTTCCTATCCGCATGTCTTTCGAACGTCTTTTCAACGCGATAACGTGCGGAGACGCGCGGTTAACGGGCTGCTGCTGTCCGTGATGGCGCGTGAGGGGAAAGCGGACGGTCGCCTGTGCGTTGCACGGTGATGTTGTCGCTCGCTGTGATAATCGCAGTCGTAATCGTGGCGGCATCTTGAGGAAATTCACTCGGTGGTTACCTTCGGTCGCGATACAGAAGATACGTCTTCATCGTCTGCGGCAGATTGAGTTCGTTGATCTTCTCCTCTAATCTGTGCTTGCCGATTCGCTGTCTGATCACTCTTCGGCAGAGATCCATGAGAGGGAGAGGTTCGGCTGTGGAAAAATTTAGTTCACGATTAGTAAAAGAAGAAAACACCGGAAATGCGCGTTAACTACATGCGTAACGTTGCTTACGATCAAGTCCACCGATGTATTTCATCGTGATTTCACAGTGTCCCCACACGGCGGACACGATAGGATGCAATTTTCTTCCCTTGAGTCCTCTGAAGGCTATTCCGAGATACTGACCGTCTACTACGAATGCTAACGTACCTTCGTCCATGTCGAGGACCACTGCAAATAAAAACAAAAAAAAAAACGGTTATACATCGTAATTACTCGATTCGTGAGGGAATTGGAGATTAGACAAAGAATACAACACGCTCGCTCACCAAGGAATTTGTCAGGAACAATGAAGGTCTCGTCTGGCTTGAGGAGAGCCGGATACGTCACGCCGTTGTTGTTCTTCGAGTCGTGATAGAGTTTATTTCTACCCAGATCCCAGCCCCAACTGAGCTCGTTGTTGCCCACTAGACTTTGATATCCGACGCTGTGAAGAGGCGCATCTGCCGTCGCGACACCCACCACCGCATGCGTTCCCCGTTGCCTCGTGCTCCAATAAAGCTCCCACACGTGCATACCTTTCGTGTAGCCCATTTTCCCTCGTATGCAGTCTGTGCTCTGAGCGACGGGATGTCGATGAAACGTCAGCTTGTCGTCCTCCTGAAAGAAGCAGAGAAACAACACTCTCAACTTGCAACATTGTAAATAATCAACATAAACACAAACTCATTGCGGATCTACTCTGTTCCTCGAAATTTAATTAAATCGAATTTTTGCGTACGAACCTTGACGAATATGTTTAGACTACGATCTTCGGCGTTCCAGCTGTGATGGAACTGAGTCTCTCTTGACGCTGGCGGCATGTCGAGCAGCACGTCGAGTCGCGCCGGTCTCGAGAAATCCTGCGCCAACTCGCGCGGCACCACCGAGCGTGTGAACGTCGTGTTGTTGCCACCGCCGACGCCGACACCGCCGTTAGTACCGGCACCGCTCTCCCGGCTCATGCTCTTCACACCTCCTACAAACAAGTTTTTCCGTTAACTATACGCGACCGGTTACGTATTCGACGACGATCAATCGATAACAACCTTGATACCACGCGAGCGCCGAGACGAGCGGAATTGTCAATAAACTAACCTAAACCTAAACACGATTCTCGCGGAAGAAAACTTGTGGTACGTACATTCAAAAACGACATTAAGAATAAAAGTTGTACTTTGTGTAAGGAGAGAATATTGTGAAATATCAACGAAGAGTTTTCTCTCTCTCTACCTGGTTTTCTTCGATAGCGCATTTTGTAAACGCGTAGTCTCACGGTAAACCCGATCGTTCGCTACATTTGTATTCTCTAAACACTATTGTACACATTGACTCGCTTTTGTGCGACAGTATTTGGTTTGTCTTCGGCTTATCTGTCTACGTATTATCACGCTCCTGTCAGATTTTTCAAAAAAAAGTCCAGTACCGACGAATGTTAAAAACAAAAACAAAAAAAAACGCGCGAATCACGTAACTGAAACAATTCGCGGGAAATATTGAGGAATTGTTGACAGTATAATTTAACATTATCAAGGAGATACGTATTATTGTTATTATTATCATAAAGTCACACTTGCATAGATGAAGTTTCACGATTTACGTGGAGACGAGCGCGAAACGCGCTTTGTTGTATCGTCGACAGACTGCGCTCAAAGATAATCAAGTTTTCTCCAAGGTCTTATTCGTATTTTACTCTCCGTCGACTGCGAAAGGACAATTGTTGCTGGGAAAGATGGGCAAGTCGTTTTGATTTTTTTTTTTTATACAGAATGTTTAAATCTTTATTTCTTTAAAATACATTAACATGTCGATATATCGAGAAATATCGGAGTGGTCGAATGTGTCGAAAAAAAAAAGAATAAAAAAACCGCGACAAGCCGGTTCTACGAAAATGGGTAAAAGGAAAATGGGAGAGTAATCGACGAACTTAATAACAGCGGCGATTATCCTTGGCGAGAATTGTCCGTGGACTCGAGACTCGGGCCTGTGAGCCTCTTAATGAGAATTGTCGTACGTGGTGAGTAATTAGCCGCAGCGGTCATTACGTCGCAACGGCGCTTAAGCACGACGGGAATACGCGGAGTATAAACTTGACGAGCGCGCGAAAGATTAAAGACGTGGGCGAGAAGAAGAGCTTCGCAGACTAACGCGTCTTGCGCGCGAAAGATCGGCCGAGACGCGAGGAGGAAAACGACATATTTAGCGAGCACGTTAACACGTGTCGCGCGATTTGCATTCGAAGAAACATGATGATTACTTCGTCTTTCGTGCGATTTATTAAGCTCTAATTTTAAACAAAGACGCACAGCGAAGTGTAAAATACAAACATGTGAAAAAGTTCGGGGGAATATTTATGAATTTCTTTTTTATATTTTTCTGAATATCTTCTCTGAATATTTTCGTTGATTTTGTTGTAGATCCGGATTTTACATGCGAGAGTGTCTTTTCCTTAAAATTCGACGCTTTGTCGCATTTCCATATTTCGTTTACGTTCAACGACTCTTCCGTTTAAAGTCACATCTGCAAAATCGATGACGACATTCAACAGGCGCGGACTTCTTACGAAACCGGACCGGAACCGGGTGAAAGAAAAATAAATTCGTCGGGTTTACACGCGCGCGTAAGCCGTTCGGAAATGTTGCTCTCCGTGTGAATAAATGCGCCCGAGCGTGTAGCTTTCGTAGTAGCGAAGATGTCTTTGTGTTGAGAAGATATATGTAACGCCGGATATAAATTACGAAATATTCTAAAATTATCCACAGAACAAACAGCGACGCAACTTTTTTGACTTGGAGCTGATATTCGAGCTCCTATAAATTCTCCACCTCTCTTCTTCGTTGATTTATGGAATAAGAATTCTCACCGATGTGACATCTTCGTAAAAACTCGGCAAATCCATTGTATTTGTTGATTGCGTAAGCATGACTGATGCACGTAACTGGAGATTAGAAAGAACACACACGATTTGATCTATTGGTGTTCGTGCAGCATCAACTTGAAGCCAATTGATAGACTCGCAGTAGAAATTTCACAGACTGAATCTTTTACAGTCTAAGTAAACTTACAGTGAAACTAGGTAAAAAAAAAAAAGACTTTTTGTGATATATTAAATTATTAAATATCTTTGCAACGAATTTTTTGTATATAAAATTTGTTTCACCTAAAAGTAGTACGAAGAATTTGCAAAATTATTTAATAGTAACTTTATTGTAATTTAAAATAAATAATTTAATATTACTTTTTATTACGAATATATTTTTGCTTATCACTCATTTGGATTTTTTGCTTTTTTTGCTTTATTGCAAAACTCCTATGCTCGATTTTTAGACGCATTGACGTGTTGTTAACGTGATCCGGGTGCGAATCCTAACCTGAAATCTTTTGGCCCATGTTCATGCCCCGGTGATGGGAGCGATGGTGAGGGTGATGCCGGTGGTGATGCGCGTGATGACGGTGTTCCGTGCACTGTTTGCCGGCAGGCAGCTTGTGCCTGTGATGTCTGGAGCCGCAGGTGATGGTGGTGGTGGTGGTGGTAGTCGTCGTGGTGGTGAGCTGATGATGATGATGATGGTGATGGTGATGATGGCCGGTAGTCGATAGTGCAGTAGTAGACACCACGCCACCGTCTATTCCTCCTCCCCCTCCGCCCCCAACTCCGCCGACGCCGGCGCCCCTGCCGGGGCTACCACCGCCCCCGCCGCCGCCGCGGCCGCCCGCTGTACCTGAACCGCCTCCGGTACCGCCAATCGCCCCGTTTCCGCGGCTACCGCTCCCGCTCACGCAACTTCGCTTCTGCCTGCAATGAGAGAACAGAACGAGGACGATGTTAATTCGTGCGCGTTTCACAAAGGGAGAGAGATAAAGAGAAAGAGAAAGAGAAAGAGAAAGAGAGAGAGAGAGAGAGAGAGAGAGAGAGAGAGAGAAAGAAGAGAGAAAGAAAGAGATGGAAGGAAGAATACAGATTGATACGCGAGCTGAGATCAATACGCTGGGAAGAGGAGGAAAGTGATTTTGATTGGGAATGATTTTTACAATCGATGAACTCGCGGAGAGCTTTTAAATTACTTACGAATGTGCATCTCTGTGTGAGGATGCGGGCAGCAAGCCTTTCTTCTTTAGACCAACTAGGAGTCGCGTCTTTTTGTTACGTTTTATGACCCTTTAACGACAAAATCATAATTTTCTTCTTTAATATTTACAGTAAGAAAGAACATGACTAAGAAAATTTTGATTTGTTATTCATGATTTTGTTTTTTGTTTAATTTTTGCCAAATTATCTCTTATTCTCTATTTGTGAACAAAAATTTGGAAGAAGAAAAATTATCTTTCAGACGCGAGAACCTAGTAGATATTTGCGCGCAGATATCTGCGCTTTATTTCGGCGGACTACACGCCGAGAACTACTACTGAAAATCCAACCGACACACAGCCCCACATGCAACAACGCAAAATAAAATATGCGCACACAAAACTAAAAAAAAAAAAAAAGAAAAAAAAAAGAAAACGTACAATTGGTGGATCACAAGAATTGCACATGCGTTTCTCCTTGCTCGCGCCAAGAAAGCTTCGAAATTCTGGCAAAAAAACTCCGCCGAATTTTCACATGCGCCCGAGCGTGCCTACGAGCGAATCTCCCGATGTGTACTCGCTGTGTCGTCGCCGCCACCGCCGCCGCCGCCGCCTCCTCACCTGCGGGCTCGCAGAAAAAAAAAAAGCACGTCAGAGCGAATCTCGATTAATCACGTTTTCCTATTTGCGAGGCTCCGCGAAACAGAATCGCCAATGTATGTACATAGCGTGTAAGCGCGGGACGAATTGCGGGAACCGATTAATTCTTCCCGCCGGGTGACGTGCATGCACGAGAGAGGAGTAGCAGCAACGTTTCCATCACACACAGCGGCCCCGCAATTTCCGTTCCCGTCTTTCCGTGTCGCGCGCATTTGAATTTTCTCTCGACGTGCGTCGTCAGAATCTGCCGCGCGCGATCGAGAACAAAATATCAAGAACAAAGAAACATTTGGTATAAAATTTAAAACGCAAATTTGTGATTTTAAAAATACACGAGCAATTAACATTCCAAGTGTGTGTAAATAATTTTCATAAATTTTGTCGTGGTAATACGTAAAATTTGTTCCATTTTGTAAAAACTCGAAGGAACGGCACGTTAATTAATACGTTGACTCGTAAATGTGCGCAAACCCCTCCTCACGTTGCGTGGACGGCAAGAAAAAAAAAAGTCGACGAATAACTCGAATCAGCGCGGGGTTTACTTTGGTGTTTTGCGATTACTCAAGAGAGATTGTGTTGCGCGCGACTATCAACGTCACCGCGGAATTAGCGCAAATTGGCGCATTTGTGAGCGATCATTACCTCGGGAGCGCGATACGCTATTAATAGAAAAGCGAAAGTTTTACGAGCGCACGTGGAGAGAGACAGACGGGGCGGGCGAATGCAATTTTCTTGGCAGAAACGCGCGAAATGAGGGGAATAGGCGTACGCTGAATAATGACAAATTTCTCGCGTGCTTGGGACAAAAAAGAAGAAAAAAAATCGCGAGGAACAAACGTGTGTAGGATAATGAGAAATATAAAAGCGATAACACGCAGAGTTCTCGGTTCTATTAGCTCGCAACGATATTGCGAATTCAATGAAACAAGAATTCGCATTTTAAACAAAAACGTAACGCGCCCGGCGGAAAATGCATTTCGGAACTTCGTAAATTTCGTTCGTTTCCACGTTGCTCTTCTAGAAAGTTGCTCTTCGTCCGCGGCTTTCGTTGCACTCCCTTGTGCTTGTCGTATCAGGCGTCGCTGCCGGTTAATTTCTGTGTTTGACTCGAATCGGAATCGCAAAATACTCTCTCCGTACAATAACACAGAGAGAAATAACGAGATCCGATCGATTTTACGTCCGGTATTCAATCCGATTGAAGAAATGTGAAAACACAGTCTCCGGCCGTGCAACGGATATCACGGGTCTTTTTTTTTTTTTCAATTCAGCTCTATCTTTCCTGTGACGTAACGTACGCTGACCGTAACTCGATCATTCGTCCGTATCCGTTTGCCGCTGTGCTGGCTTCCGGCGGTGGACACCGGACATTGGCATCCTGAATCCGGCCGGTTTCACTCGCGATAATCGCGGCGTACTAGAAAGAAAGAGGAATCTGTCGCGGAAATCACGAAAAATTTTGTTACTCGCCTCGAAAAAAAAAAAAAAAAAAGAGTATTCGGCTCTTTCTTTCTTTTCATCGTAAAAAACAACCGAAGTATATCCGAACTATTCGAATATCAATTTTGACGTATCAAAATTGCGTCGCGACCGAGGTCTAATGCTCGTCTCCGATTACTTTGATATTGACCGATCACGTCGGCCGATTAATTAGGAAATGGCTAATTGACGCGTAATCGAGCGATGCGCGCCAATCGAAGTCGAAACACGACAAGAGAAAGAGAGAGAAAGAAAGAGAGGGAGTTCGCGCGCGAGTTCATCCTGTTTTACGGAATTAACGGCGCAAACACACACCGCGGGGACGTAGTTAGCGACAATTATATCAGCGACAGTCGCGATAGATGCTAGACAGGCTTCGAGGTAGTAACTTCCCGTCGGCTAATCGTTGTTGTTTGTTAACAAGGTCGTTTAGCGAACAGTCCGGACGACGTAGATTTGCATCGCGTCTCGTCAACGCCGACTCAAGTTCGTAAACTTTTCGCGGACGGGAGTTTCCTCCGCGAAATCAGACTCGCTTCTTCGGGAAAGACGCAAAGGGGCGAGATCGTCGCTGACTCAATAAATTCGCGCGCAACAAATTTCGCGGAATGATAATTACGCGCTCGCTTCTTATTCTTCTTTCGATTAATTTAATGCGGGAAGTTGCGCGGCATCTTCGAACGCTTTTCCAAATAATTGTGAAACATTTTCTAATTAATCATCGCCGTCGCCGCCGCACAAATGAATAAACCATTACGTTGTTAACGCGCGGAGCAGGAAACGCGGTCGAGAAACCGCGAATTTAATTTCCCGCTGCGCGCGCGGGAAGTAAATGAGCAAGATGCCCTTTGAGCCGCAGCGCCCGTTCATGGCAGTCGTCATGGCAGCCTGACCGCCGTAGCGGCACAGGCGTTTCATTTAGAAGTCCATTAATGGCGTTTATCTCTGTTAACCGCGACGGGAGAGTGATATTGCTGCGAGTCTCGAAACCGAGAGAAAGTAACGAAGTCGCGCGCGCACGCGAACTTCCTCGCTCCGCGCTCACAAGCCAATTAAAAAGAATATTCGAGACAATTAACGTCGAATAAAAAAGTCCGCCTCTAAATACAATAATATCGTCGGAGATTACATTACTCGGTCGGATTTGCAAAAGACACGACGCGACCCGCGATAATTAATAACGTTTCCGAAAACGGCGGAAGGTCCGCTAATCTCTTCAATTCGACGCTCGCTAAAATTCATCATCGAGTTTCGAACTTGCGCGCGCGAAGGGAAATCATTTCGCGCAATCCGATTTATATCTCCAAAATGTCATAGGGAAGTATCTCGATCTGACCTGTGATCAAAGCGTCTGAAAGATTGAAACCTTTTCATATCTTCAAAGGGAGCGAGGAATCAATGGACACGAAGCACAAGCGCATCCCGCGTGTTCACAGTTGAGGGATTTTTCCGAAATATATATCTAAAGAGAGAACGGCTCTTTATAGACGGAAAAACGTTGCGGCTCGTGTAAAATCCCCTGTTTTTCGAGCCGAGATATGTCTGCGGCAGCAAAGGATTAATCCGCGGGGCGAACGAAATTCGTTTGAGGGCAACTTTCAGCGAGTTACGGACCGAGCGCGGCATTTGATTTCGAGACGAAATACGAGAACGCATGGCGGGTTCGATGGAGGCGCCCGAGCGGCGGCGGTATTGATCCGCGGGGGTCACCTTTGCCCCACCTCGACACGGGACCAACCTCCAAATCCACCCCTGCCCTGCCCTTCAGGCATCCGCGCCACACGCGAGTCCTCACGATCAGCGCCTGCACATAGCACGAACCTCTACTACTTTCCATTAAATAGACCATTGAAAAATATCATGGCTCTAGCGCGAGCTGGGAAGAGATCCTCTTTTTCTCCTCAGCGATGAGGACAGAAAACGAGCGTCATCGTCGTTCCGTCTGTCTCTTTCTCTCTCATTATGAGATACAAAAAACGAGCAATGTCGCTTCTAGATTTCCTTTCGCTTCTAAAATCCTTTCCAAACATTCCCGCACGGTCGAGGTTATCTGTTTAAACAATCTATTATGCAAGAAAAAACTCACGATGCCACCGTATGATAACATCTTTGATATTTTTCGCAACAAATGGTTCCCTTGACATTTGTGTGACATTTGTCGCCGCGCGACTCGCGAAATATTCCCGTAAATTTGGCGAGTTTTATGCGTCTCGTAGGCGTCCGTTTATTTATTTTTTTTTTTTTGCGTTTTACGCCATTTTTGCGAATTGTTCTCAACGCGTTTCTCGCCGCGGTCTCCGTCAAGCGGACTGTAATGTACGAAACGCCTGTTGTGTATTGTAAGGTAACACACACGCTCGCACGGCGAATAAATATTTGCCGCGAGCGCGATTACGCCGGAGATGCGCGCCGCGTTAATTGTTAATTTACAAATTCTCGCGCGCTCGTTCCGTCGCGGTTGCGTAAATATTTAGCGTGCAACGCCGCCGATGTTGTATATTTCTCGTTTCTCGTGCAACCGTTTCGGTTCGGACCGTCGCGCATCGCGGAATTCATATTTTCACGCGACGCGATTCGTAATGACGCGCGCGCTTACAGAGCAATTAATTTGTCGATTAATATTCATTCCAGACGAGTGTTTGTTGTTCATCAATATTAATGCGCGATCCGCTTCCTATCTCGCGTAAGCCGTCCGGGTTTCACACTTAGAACTCATCCGAGTGTGGCGGTACTCCGCGGCGGTACTCCGCGGCGGAATATTGAAAAAAATATTGAAAGAAAACACGCGCGAAAGATGCGCGCGAATTGTATCCCGAAAGTGGAGCTTCCTCGGCACGGAATAAAAACAAAAAAATAATTATTAACTGACCGAATTTCGCGACGATCGCGCATCGCGTCGTGTAAATGTTCCTCGAGAACTCTCTTCGTCTTCGGGGCACACATCGGACGGCCACATCGCCATTTATTAATAAACATATCCGGAAACGCGTCGAGACAAACAGCAGGGGAGCATGAATTTAGAGTAATCATAATCACACGTTCGTGCACGGCCGTAGGTGTAATCATCGTTGCGTGGCTCGACGTAATCTGCCATGATTACGGTGCCGTGCTCGAGAGAAGAGACCGGGATATTTCGACGATTATCGACGACCCGGCGGCGGCATATCCGTAACACGAATTTTTAAACCTCGGCTCGCTCGATCCCGCGAGTTCCTCGGAGCGATCTTTTTTTTTATTTTTTTATTTTTTTCTCTCTCGTAATTGTTTTCTTTTTTCTTCCTTCTCGCGAATTCCGCGTACGGAAAGCGCGCCGTACGGAAACCGCCGCGCGACACAGACCGGATCGACCAAACATTCGCCGACGAGCGTGAATCGCGCGCCGGTTCATCACGCACGGCACCGCCAGCCATCGACAAACCAGTTGCCAACCGGTACTAATAAACTCTAACGATGTAGATGTCAATTGCGTTCAATGATACTGAAACGATGCGTAATGCATCGCCGTTGCTCGTGAGCGACGAAGTAAAACAAATTGGCTCGAAGCCTCTCTACTGTCGCAGCACGAAACGAAACAGTAATTTCAAACGCTGTTTGAACATTTTTATTGCCACCGTAAATATCGTTCCGTCCAATTTTTTTTCCTCTCTTCTGAGATGTAAAAAAAACCCTCTCTCTCTTTCTCTCGAAACTCTCTAAGTTCGACAAATAGTTTTTTTTCTTCCGTAAAATAAATCGTCGACAGAACTCGAAGTCGCTCGATAAATGTTTCAACGAGCGTGTTTGAACGTTTTCAGCAGCAACGGTAAATATCAGTTTGCCAATGTTTCCTCTTCCGAGACGAGGAGCAACTTTTTGATTTCCGAAATTTATTCTAAAAACAAAATAAATAAAAATTACGATCGCGAGAAGTTTCGCCGCGCGATATTTTCTTCTGGAGAGCCTCATCTCCTTCGCGAGATTTGCGCGATAAAAGGGGGTTGGAATAGATATTACCGGTTCCGTTCCGATGGAGGTTCTCAGCGTCGAAACTAATAACGGCCATTTGCACTTAGCAGTAGGCTTAGCCGCGCGGCGCACAGCTGACTTAGCCGGCCCGCCAACACCTGTTCGCCAGCTGCGACGATAAAAGTTCGATAGAAGCGTTCCGGGCACAGACCTACAGTTTCTCCGCTAAAATGGTCGTCCTTTGTCGTGTGTGTGTGTGTGTGTACACACGGGTTCCTGCTTTCTTCGCACGGACGGTTTTCGCGACGCGGCTTTTTAAGGGCTTCGGCGAAGCCACACCCCGGCGATCCGCCAGTCGAGAGAGAAACAATGGCCCGGCATGATTGTAAGTCGCATATATATATATTACAATCGACCCGTTTCTCATTTCGGGGCTCTGTGTGAAATGGGCCACCGAACAATAATTTCTCGCTACGGCACGCTAGACGAAACGACGCGCAAGAATGGTCCGGGGTCGAGCCGTTCGTCCCGACGTGACGCCATTCAAAACCCGAAAGGAAGAAAGCGCGAACGTACTACTCGCAGACGATTGTTCGACGCGAGCGAGAGATGCATGTTGAGAACGTAACGTGCGCGCACACTGCGCGGCAGAGTTTTTGAAGGTTAATGAAATCAACTACGTCCAATAGGGGATAGTACGGGATATTGTTTTATTTTAGTCTTCTAGCTGAGTCCAATAATTCAATTCGTACAATTTTATAAAATTGTACGAATATATAAATATTTAATACTCAATGTGGAGTTAGTTTTTTTAACATTTATTAATTTATTTGACTAATTTTATTACAATTTTATTACAATTTGTGTAAAATTCATTTTTTTTTTTCAATTAAGTTTCAAATCAAAATTAATTGAAAAAAAATACTGCGGCGCAAATTGGTTTTTCAGAGACGTAAAAGTTTCTTGCAAATTTGATGCGATACGCAATTCGATGCGACGAGAGTTTCGACGCACGTTTCTTTCTCTTCCATCGCGTTACGATTCAACCGGCAAATCTGTTTTGCAAGTTTTATTTGATTCCAGTCTTTGTACCATCCGACGTATATCGAGATTTTGCGAAGTTTGTCCGAAAAAAAACTTCGACGCGCCAGATCCCCGGCCGGCGATCGTTCTTTTTCCGTCTCGACATCGTCGTAAGCGCGATTTGGTGCGGTTATTAGGGAGGACCGACCCTGAATTCCAATATAATGGGCCAGGCTCTTTCTCTCTCTCTCTCTCTCCCGAGGTTTGATCGAAGTCAAATAACGGGGGCGGCCGTTAGCGAATTCCGTCGTCTCGACTCGACTCGAGTGTGAGATCATCGGATTCGTGTGCCCGCACACACTGAGGATCGGGTCGCGTTCTCGATTGTCGAGAATCGTTCGCTTCGTGGAACAAGTAGGTAGGTACATAGAGTCGCCGTAGAGAGATATATAGACGCCGACGCGATCAATCATACCGCGCGCGATATTATTTATGCGCGCCGTGCGCGTTTCTTTTTAATGAAATTTCCCCCGATGAGAGCGCGCGCTCGTCGTCGTTGTCGTCGTTGCGTCACTCTCTTCCGCAACAGTTTCTCGATTATATGAAGCCATCAGTCTACGTCTTGTAGGTGCGAGTAGGTGCGGAGGATGGGTTTACCGAGCGGGGTCAGACAGCGTCTCGTTTACACGCTCGCCGAGCGTCGTCGCGATACACGTCGCGGACGGGAGATGACAAATGGCGATCGTTTTGCAGGCGTGTTTATTTTATTACATCAAGTCGTAAAACGCTACTTTGCAGTCCCTATACGCTATTTTATTATACACGCGCGAGATGAGTATCTCTCTTCGAGAAACGATAACGTGTCTGTACGTACATTTTCCAAAAAATGGTTTACAGAAACGACTTCCAGATCAAAGAATGCGATAAGTGTTTTTTTTTTTTTTTTTTGAAGCGTAAACAATTCCCACGCTCCCTGGCACGAATATGTTGTACAACGAGATCCGAGAACGCTCCTCTTATCGAGTCCGTGCGCGCGGTGGGCGTTTTAATAACAATTTGCCCACCGACTTGTGTATGCAAACGAGAATCGTTTCGGGTCAAAATCACGGGACGAGGTAACTCGGGTGATTTAGAGATAATAATCTGGTTCGCGCGTTCTCTCGTTGCGAGAAGTAGCGCGTACGAGGTGCACATGCCGTTGCGGCGCTGACGAGAAAAGCTCGTGTTGCAGATAAACGACAGGCGTTGTATGAAGATAAACGACACTCGCTAGAAGAAGAGATATCTCACGACGTTTGCACGCGCCAAATAACGCACCGTCGTCGTCTCGTTGCGAGACAGTTAGGAGCAGCGTGTTACGGCTTCATTCTGCGCGAAATGCATTTCTTACGCCGCGCCGGCCTCTCTCTCGCTCGCTCGCTCGCTCGCTCACTCGCGCAGTTCGCGCACACAAAAGGCGGTCAATTAATTCTCGGAAACAAAACCACGAATCATCCTGAATGAAGCTCTCGTGCGTCACTCGTGTTCCTTCCCGGCAGCTTTCATAATTAAATTACGCGTGCGCGTCATATTTTATTGCGCCCTACTTGTTATTTTTTTTCTCGTCTCTTCCCGTCGAGACGCGGACATTTAATTAATTGTAATATCCTATCGCAACAACGTGGAGAACGTGGTGTTAACAGCGTTTTGACGAGATTATGTAATTTTAATTTCCGCGACTTAATCGCTTCTGTATTAGAGTTTTTTAATCCTCTAATCCGATTTTTTTGTGAGTATAAAAAACTTTATGTAACGTAAAACCAGCAAAAAAATATCAACTTTCAGATATGAATTAACGGTGAATTTGTTGGCAAAAAATTCTGGGTGGTAGAAAAAAAATGACGTTCCCCACATTGTGTGTGTGTTGGAACACTGTTGGTACAGATACTTAAAGAGACATTTTACAACTTGTAAAATTCCTAATAACTGATTACTCAAGGTTTCATATATAGTGAATTTGTTATTTTCAAATATTTTATTTATTTTTTGAAATAACTGTGTCATTTTTACCTTACTTTTTTTGTATAAGAACTCATGTTAAAAGTCTGAAATTGCCGCGTTTTTAACAACGATTTTTTTGGAATTTTCCATGGAAACAAATATTGAAAAAATTTGTAAAATTTTATTTTACGACCAAAAACAAAATTCTCAAGTTTCAACAACTTTTGTCAGTTTTTAAAAACGTCCCAAACCTTAAAGCGAAAGAGATCGATACGTACGCGGCGCGTTCGATCGACGTGGATTCAAGTTCTCTCGTTCTTTTCTTTGTTCATCGCCAAGGTCTAGATCAGCGCAGCGCGCTGTTCGGACGCGCGAGTCGAAGCGCGCCTTCCGATCCTTTTTCCCTCGACCGTGTCGTGAACACGCGATCAATTGCGCGCTACTCGCGCCTATATATCCGTGGCGATCTCGATGACGAAATCTGACGGAGCGAGAAGAGATTTCCTCAAGGTTCTCTATCCGTTCGCGGAGAGGCAGATTTTCTCTTCCGCGCATTTCTCTCGCACGCACGCGAGCGAGCGAAGCGAGACGATATATACCAGCTCGGTCGTTTTTCGTCGCGAGGACTGGTTCTCCGAGATGATGTCCTTGGATCGCGACACTCGTCGTAAAAGCGGAAAAAATGCATCTGAGAGTTTTGCTTTTTTCACGTGGAGAAGCTTCACGTGAAGGAACGCTCGAAGAAAATTTTGACGAGAGGAGAAACTTCAGAAAGGAGAAGCTCAAGTGTTCTTTATCGCTTCTTCCATCCGAGGAGAGAGATCCGACAGACGACAGTTGCAGCCGAGGAACATGTGCGTTTATCTCGGACTGGCGCCTTTCGCTTTATTACGGCGCAACGCGCATCGCGCGCGCGTGGCACGGCGGACGGTTCAACGACCCGATTTCTGTGTGTGATCTTGCGTGGCCTTGGAAGACAGGCCGGATGTTGCGAGACTGACAAAGAGGTTCGGCTCTGCAACGAAAGAGCGACCGGAGAGAGGGACAAGGAGAAAGATAGAGAAGAGATGAAAAGAGGGGAGAGAAAGAGAGAGAGAGAGAGAGAGAGAGAGAGCGAGAACCCGAGTCACGAGCAACCTATGAAAAGTTCGAGGCCGCTATTGGCTTCGTGGAATATCCGAACCTGGGGACGGGTGTTTCGTACGTTGAATAGCCTAGGCTTCGTGCCTCAAGTCACATTTTCGACGCGACGTTGTTGCCAAGTAGAATTTTGAAAACCGTCCTTGATCACAAAGCGCCCGCGGGACGCTTGAAAAAGCAGATGGATTCGTTGAAATCGCGAACTACGGTCCGAGTAGTCGGACAACGAATCAGAGAGAATTCTGATCGCGAGAGAACGAAAGACAAAAGTCAAAGAACGCTGTCGATTAAAGATTGTTTAAAAATATCCAACTGTTTGCGACGATTGCTGTTCGTTATCAGAAGGAAGAGAGAAACAGAGAGTTATCAGAATTTCGATAAGTTATCGGTCGATCATATTGCGGTCAACGCATGCGGGATCCGAATTCGAGTCGGCTCGAACTCGTTCGTATTTTCAGCTCGAAGTCGCCGATCGAACACGTTCACGGCCGCCTCGTTCGCGGCAGCTCCCAATTTCTCGCGAGACGAAAAGGGATCCTGCGGCGCGCAGGGTTACGAACCTGCCGCCGCGTGCACGCGAAGAAAACGCACGGAGAGGCACGGGCAGACAATGAACAATCGCACATTGTTACGAGTTATAGCATTGTTACTACACTCCGTGCTCGAAAGGAGGGAGACTGCGGTGTTCACATAATTAGGCTGTAAACGTTTCGAGACAATCACCATTGTTTTCCGTCTCTGCCCTCCTGGATTAAAGATCCCCCTTCTCTCCCCCTTCCTCGCCCGAGTTGTCCTTTGCCGACGAACGCGAGCGACTTTGGGAGAGGAATCGAAACGTAAAAAACGTTTCCATGCTCGACTCGTCGTCCGCTCTCACTTTCCTTGTTTCGACGCGCGAAAAAAAAAAAATAAAGAATTTACTTTCCTTCGGCGCAATTGTTTTCAAATCGGTTGCCGCACGCTTGCGGGTAAAATTAATGCCGCGCGCGGGAGTTTTTGGTACAAAAATGTGTTGTATCCAATTTCACCGGAGATTGGGAGAAAAAATACTTCAAAAAAATCGACCAATCGAGAGAACCTCGCGCGCCACATTGAGATAAATTCGATCGATAAGAAGTAGAGTGAGAGAGAGACTGAGGATCCCTGCCGCTATTTCTAAAGTTTGCCGTTTATCTTGTCCCGAGGGAACATCTCTCCACTATACATTTTATTTTGTCATATCGCGAGATGTATCTTCGGAGACGCCGATAAAAAATGCATCCCGAATGTTCTCTCTCGGGGGACCAACAAACACCGAATCTCCAGGGATCGAACTTTTACACAAAGAATCATTTATACGAAACGTCTCTGTAGATTCTTCGAACTGTTCGTTCTGAACAAACTGATTAGATGATCAAAATTTTTGTATTCAAGAGAACGCAATAATATACCGAACGCTAGAAAATTTCGCCCAATTAAAAATTTTTGCGAATTACCGAGAAAGAAAAAACACGGTTTTGTTTTCTCAACCAACCGGGAAAGGGGCACAGCAAGTCCTTGACAACTCGAATTATTGACCGCATCGCGGCCATGTTCGCTTCGCGGACTGATGCAAAGGCCTGTCCTGGACGCCGGTGATTCGGATTGAGACATCGCGCGCGAGATGCGGCACGGCAGATAAGAACGGGGCGAGCGGGTGGAGGGAAAATCGCGGAATGGAGAAACGAACGGAAGAGAGTGACTTCTCCGTTTGCGGTGGAAATCCCATCGGTTTCCTCGCGATGATGGGTGTGTGTGGAAAGAACGGCGGGCGGGCGGGCGTGCGTGCCGGGAAGGAGATGGAAGGTGAGAGAGGTAGCGGCGGAGAGAAGATAATTTATTGTTATTCTGGATGCGTTCGATGACGCTACGCATTCCGCCAAGATGGCTGCCCGCAGCGGGAGGAAAAAGAGAGAGGGCCCCTTGGGCGTGTAGCGCGAGAGAGGAGAACGCGGAGGAAAAAAGAGAAAGACGGGACAAGTCAGGAAGGATGTTGAGAGAGACGGAGAGGAGCGCGCAAGGAACGAGGAAAGGAATACGAATGGAGGAAAAGAACGGGGGAGAGGGAAAGAGAAAGAAACCAGCGCTTGGTAGCCGTGACCTTGTCTGGTACCCGACCCCGCTGTTGTAGTCGCGCCTTGCACACACATCCTTGGTGTGCCCCACCAGAACTTCGTAGCCACGAGGTGGGAGGATGAAAGAGAGACTGATAGAACAGAAGAAAGAGAAAGAGAGAAAAGGAAACGTAGAGAAAGAAATCCGAGGGGAAACACACACGAGTGTGGGAGGCGCGGCGGGGGGTGGAAGCGCGTATTCGTCCACTCATTGTGTTACCTAATTTAATGAGCAAACCGCCGAGCACGTGTCGGTGAATACCTCAAAGCTCGTTAGCACGACCATCGGCGTGAAATCACGAATGCGCTTGCTCAGCCGCGAGCGGCCGGATATAACCCGCGCGCGAGACGAGCGAGGAGAGAGAAGGAGCGGAGCGGATATTTTCAGAAATCTCGCGCCGCGAACCGAGAAGGCAGGCAGGCAAGCAGGCAGGCAAGCGGATAAGGCGAAAACCTACGACGGAGTTTCGTGCAAGATCACCACGACTCTCTTGTGCACTCGCCAGGGCCGTACGAAGAGGAGACGCACGCATCTCCTGTTAAAACATGCAAGCGATTCTTTCCATCAGCGTCAGCAGTTAATTCGAACACACGAGAGAAACGCGCGCGTGTTGAACTTTGTCATGTACGCGCTTATTTTCTCTCGCGGAAAATAAATAAATTTTATCCGCGTTGTCGTTTATACTCTCGAGATTCGAGTTAAAAACTACTTGTGTTGGCGACAGGACGTACACACACACACGACGTTCTTACGTCATGCGTTCGTTTGCGAACGCGTTAGAGCGCTCAAGAATAAAGACTCTTTGTGGCCGAGGGCTTCGATTTTGAGAAATCCTTGAAAGCGCGCGCGGTTCCCGAGCTCGCAGTCCACCTGAGAATCCTTTCCGGCGATGAACAAAGAGGCTCTTTGTTCGTTTCAACTCTCCGCGCCGAGGGAAGCGGAGTTCTTTGCTTCTCCTCCTCTTCGCCGCGCGAGTTGCATCGCCGCGCGGCGATTTCGAAATTGCGGCCAGAAACGACGATGAGACGCTCCTCTTCTGCGCGCGGCGTCCTTTAATCGACTTTCGACGTTGCAACGGCTGTGTTGCGAGAACTCGCGAACTTTAAACGACGCCTTGTTTCTGACGTCAAGTTACAAACTCTCCCGTCGCCGCCGCGGTTCTTCGCCGAGGCTTCTCCTCGTGTAATCGTACAAGAAAGTTCAGACCTGCGAACCTGGCAATACCGGGCGAAACGTGCTCGGGTTTTTTTAACCGCGAGCCTCCTCTTAACCTTCGTGTTTCAAAATAGTTTCTGTTTCGACATTTTTACGTGCCGACGTTTCTCGTTCGCATGCGCGATTGTATCGAATATATATTACGTACTTGGGATTACAATATGTAACGAAAACGAACACACATACACACACACGCGCGCGCGCGCGCACATACACACGTAGGAAAAGTGCATAAAGGCGCGTGCAATTCGTCAATCCTCGAAGCAACTGAACTTTTTCGTTTGCAAAACAATTCGCGCGAAAGCGAATGGCTCGATCGAAGACGAAGAGGAGGCTCTTCCGGCGGATGCGCCGGCAGAAACGTGTCGTCGACGCATCCTGCTGGTGAGACAACAATGGCGGTCACCCTCCTCTTCCTGGTTGCACGCGCCAATTATTTCGGCGAGTCGAAAGAACGCAAATGCCGCTTCGGACATTGCGGTTTTTTTTCCTCCGTCTACACCGTTTCGCGGAGACATAGGTCAGGGATAATCGAACATTTCTCATAAACGCTGATGTTTTTATAATATATGTTAAAATTGTTAATTCTTGCAAATTTGTCGCAGACTGTACATTAACGATTTCCGGTTTGCGCGGCGCAAGTGTGTGTTTTACGACAGGCGACCGTTTGATTCGACTTTCATCTCTCCGCTTGCGACACGCTGAGCGATTAATTATGTAAACAGATATATTACGTAAAATTTCAAAAAATCTAATTGAATCGATTTAATCGATTTAATCTAATTAAATCGCATTTAATTAACGATCAACGTGTGTGCGTAATGTTGTTAGTCGACATTGATTTTCTGGTGCTTGTCCGACGTTACGCGGCGACAATCCGTGGAAAGTGTCAACCGGTTCCTCGATAACGATGTACTCGCTCTTATTGCGACAGCGAACATGACACACTACCACACGCGCAAACTGCTATTTCAACTGTCAAAGGCTCAAGGTTGTGATCAATGCGATCGATGACGTTTCGCCGAGTTCGTCGACCGATCTTCAGCAGTAGTACGTATAACGCAGGAGAAACAGGACGAAGGACCTCGTATCAAGATCGGATCTTGCTTCGTCCGTCTCTCTTTTTCTCTCTTTCTCTCGCTCTCTCTCTCTCTTCCTCGTTCGATCCGCACGACCGCGAGGCAGCCAAGTAAATGGTACCGCAGCACCGTGAAGTGTATTATTAGCATCGTGTAAACGTGTCTGCTGGCCGTGAAACCAGTGAAAGTATTTCATGGACGAAGCCAGACACGCATACACACGGACGCGCGTGTATCCGACACACACACGCGGGATTATACACGTCACGCACACACACGGGGCTCGTCGTGTGCGCACGTACATCAGTAGTCCCGCGCGTCTTTCGAGACGCGACGGCTGCGCCCAAGAACTGGGCCTTTGTCCTCTTTGTCTGAAGGGAATCGACGATCGGAGCCCAACCAATCTTTCTGGTTCTGCCGGTCCAGAAAGAAGACGACGTCCCACGTCGTTCCTTCCCGCCGTTCTCGTCTTCGAAACACGGACGGGCTTCAGAGGGCACGTATCCAATTCTGGCATAATATCGCGCGCTCTTCTTCAGATTTGTTGAAGAAAAATGTGCGGTGTCAGTGACGAGAGAGAGAGAGAAAGAGAGACACGCAACGATCTCGTAACACGACGTGACGTTAGTCGCGTCTTTTTAGCGGGTGCTTGTTTTTTTTCCCGCGGCGTAGACAAACGTACGATCTTCGTCGTGTAAAAGTGATTCCGACTACTGTTGTTTTAGGAGTTTGAAAGTATATATTTTTCAGATTTTTTTTTTTTTTTACGAGATGTAAGATTCGAGACGAACCAAAAATTCAACGTTCGATATTCGGTTCGGAATTGTAGCGATAAGAGATCCAGTGCTCACGCTTCAAAGCTGATGCTGTAACACACGCACACACACACACAGCTGGGAAAAAATATCAGAGAATAAAAGGTGTTACGTAATGTGGCTTTTACGCATTGCGGATTAGATATAGCGGCCGTGAGAGTTTTACGTAACTTTTGTTTCGCGATTTGCAACGTGTGTATGTGTATCTAGTATTTTTTTGTGTCCCTTATCGATATTGTTTTTCGAACCAATAATTCGGAGCGTGATTGAGAAAGATAAACAGTTTCTTCTGAACAGAAGCTCGCGCGCGTCAAGTTTCCGCCGCCAGTGGTGAATTACAACGTAATTATAAGCCAATCTATTTATTGCTCGCGCGCCTTCGCGATCAAGGACACGTCTAACGCGGATTGTGACTATCGCACGCACGTGCAATGTCTTCCTGATGAAGAGAAAACAAAAAAAATTGTATACGTATATATATACATGTAAAACATGAAAAAAAAAACATCGGACTTGTTTGCACGTCACTCGGCGCGGTATCTTCGGTCCGGGCTTCAATTTTCTCAAACGACAAGCGGATACAATATGCAAAAGTGGAAATTCACCGTGGAGTTTTTTAATCTGTTTGCCAGACTCGATAACAAGTTTGTACAAGAGAAGCGGCGATAGAGATACGTCTCGATAATAATCAATCGTTTTAGGACAACGATAGGAAAAGACACACACACACACACACGACGCAATATCAGAGTATATGTATATCGGTGTTGTGCAAGCGTTATCGCACAATACTGGATACGTGCAACAACCGTCGACATTCTCCTCGACAGCGGAGCTCTCGACGTCATCCGCTGACATTCGCTAACGATGAGTCAAGACAATCATCGGAGGCGACTCACCGAGAGAGAGAGAGAGAGAGAAAGAGAAAAAGAGAGACATCGCTCCTTATGGAAGCGCGCGCGCGATCTTTCGTCCCGACGACGCGGGGATGAACACGTTTATGTACAAACTCGCCGCGTCCTCGTTTCCGTTCCCCCTCTTATATAGAGGAACCCGCATCGAGACGCGCGCTTTTTATTGTACTTCGAGAATTTTTTCCGATCTCACACACAAAGCAGATAAAATGAACGCCCGTGCGCGGCCATCTTGGATTTTATGACGTCAGAAGCGAGGAAAAAATCGCCAAAGTATCGCGCACTTTTTCACGCGAAAATCAAAGAGTGTTTCTCTCTCTGTATCTAAAAAAAAAAAGACGCACGTGGAATCAACAGCGCACACTCGTGAAATATACGACGGACGGGTTTTCTTTCGATTCGCGCCAGGCTATATCGCAGCGTGTGACACACCGCGAGAGCTTTCTATCTTTCGACTTCAATTTTGCTGATGCGCGGTTTTATGTTTTGAAGTGAAAAAAAAAACAAAAAAACAAAAAGATCTTCCGCTATATTTTACACACATGTTGATTCTCTGTCGATTCTACGCGAGTTCGTACAGAAATATTTGTTTTAAATGAAGCGCGCGGCGTTTTTATTTGATTTTCCTCGTTTCCGAGACGTCTCGCGAGATCGAATGGCCGCGAGGAACCTCGAAACAATGTAAAAAAGAAGAAATAATAATCTCGCTACTGCGAGCGCACTTTTGCGATCGTGAATGCAAATGTATATCCTCAACAAAAAAGCCAAGGTGTGTATTGCCTTTTGTTGAAGAAAAAATACAAAAAAAAAAAAAAAAAAGACTGCAAATTGTGCGCAGCCTTATTGTTCGACCTGCGCGCGGTGTGATAAAATCGCCGGCCGCCGGCGGCGAGAGGCGTCGTCGTTTGAAACGGCGGGTTAGCGAGCGCAACACGCCGGGGGTATAAAGGTTGTCTTTTTGCCGATCGTAATGCGCCGGACTGGCTGGCTGGCCGGCCGACCGAGGTTTCGAGCGATACGGTTTTACGGCAGGTAAAAGTCGATATGAAAGGCGGCGAGCGGCGGCGCGGAAGCTCGGCTCGACGAGAGAGGCGAAATGAAGGCGCAGGTTCTCTCTCTTTCTCTCCTTCTCTGCCCTCGTCGTGTGGTGTGCGCGACGCCCGTACACATTTTGTAGTCAATATGTCGAAATATGTTCTCCCTCGAGTTCTCCTTTCACTAATTGTACACAGGCCCGACCGCCGCGAATACATGTGACTGAAAAATTTATGAAACCGCGTGTATAAAACACGGTATTCAACGAGCAAGTCCGTCCGCGCGACGAGACAGAACGCGACGGTGCGAAGGGAAGGACGTGAAAGAAGCCTTTGACGAAGAATCCAAAAGGAAACCTGTCGAAGAGCCTGTCGCACTCGGTGTTACGAAAACTTACGTGCTGGGACGAGGAGACAGAGAGAGAGAGAGAGAAAAAAAAGAGAAAAAGAACTCATGCTGCGAGAGAGTGAGAAATGTTTACGAACTTCAACGAGCAGCAATTGAGACTTTTCAACCAAGCCATTTATTTCGACAGAGGTTCAATTTCAAAAACTGCGTTAAAGAAAAATTGCGTCTTGGTAATAACAATAATAATAATAATAAGTTATACACACTCTGTCTCCTGGCTCTTTTTTTGGCAGGGAAACATGGGTAATAACAATAATAATAATAATAAGTTATACACACTCTGTCTCCTGGCTCTTTTTTTGGCAGGGAAACATGGGTAATAACAATAATAATAATAATAATAATATTTTCTACATCGTCAAGTCGACAGATCGTTGAACATTAAGACAGAGAGAGAGAGAAAGAGAGAAAGAGAAAAAAAAACAAAGACGGAGAGAAAAATCGATCAAAATCGAAGCGTGGAATTTATTATCGCGGTCGACCTTTTCGCGCGAAAAGCGAAAGCCGAAATGTGTCCGTCGTTTTGTTTTACTCGAGGAATGCAATTGGGAGAGGAGGAGGTCCGGCAACCTTTCGGGCGGGCAAAATCGTCATAATTACATCTCTCATCGGGACAACGAAGTGGAAGTGGAACGAAAAGGTCGTTCGATGCTAATGAAGCGACGCGATAAAGAGCATCAGCAAGAAGGCGAAAACTTTCCGCCAAGAAACCCAATCGATAGCAAAATATAAGAGACGACCGTCCCTACGGCAGTTAGCAGCAGGACATCGTCTAGTTTTTCTCAATGGGGAAACGAGGAAAAGAAGTACAAAAGAAATATCCCACAACCTCACATCAACACTACTTAGAAGCATTGTTAGCTTTGAATAAAAGGACCGACCTATGAACGGCATCGTCGACACGTCAACGGTAGCGCGATCTTCTTTATGTCGGGCGCAACGTGAAAAAGAACCACCAATCATTCGCCATTCCGCTCACGCTGTTGCGAAAATACTCGACCATACTTCCGTAAACATATTAATCAAGAAAAGACGCAGAGCAAACGATTCCGTAAAACTACTGTTTTGCGTATGAATTATTCTCTTTTTAGAAAATAAGCAAATTTATTTTCCAATGACGACAACTGACATAAAAACTCATATTTCGTCGCCAGTTAATGCATTCCAGTGTGTTTTTATTTTTACGCAACCAACGCAAAACCGACGTTAAATCACAAAGTTGTTTATCTCCTCATGCGTCACTGACGTAAAAAAATTAAAAAAACACCTCACGTAATAACAAATTACGAAAACGCAGCTTCGAACACGTGCGAACTCTGTCTCTCTCTCTCTCTCTCTCTCTTGCTTTCTCTTAAGAAAAAATTAATTTTCGAAAATTCTCACAATTGTTAAATAACGCGCGCGAGAAAGGACAACGGAAAACTCGCACGTCGAGTTACACACACGTCGGACATATTGGTTTTATCGTTGTATACACGCCGTATGTCTGATAAGCCGTTCGCAAAGGGGCTCTGACCGATATACGTCTTCGTGCACACAGCGTTCCTTGTGCTCGCTCGAAACGCCGTGCGCGATTTCGTCACGTTACAGCTACTTTGTTTTTCCACGGGGAACGCGCGATAAGATGCGGGGAACAGGTGCACGACGCGCGTTCGATTTGTCGAATTGCGCGCGTTGACAAGCGCGATCGAGACGCTGCTCGAGAAGTAAAATCGAATAACGACGTGCGGGAAAAACGAAGAAGAAAGTTCGAAAATTCGCCGCTCTCGGATGGGCGGGATCGAGCAATTCGTTTTGTAATAATCGGACAGAAAATGTGTGTGTGTGTGTGTGTGTGTGGCAACGCAAGTTTCACAAATAGGTCAGCGGACGCCATATGAGGTGTATATGATATTTTCGGTTGACTCTCCGGTCTCTCGCGTTTGGCAATATATTTTATCGTCGCTCACGTAAAAAAAAAAAAAAAAAAAGAGAGTCCTCTTCCCATCCCGCGGCGAGCGCGAATTCATTTCGCTCCCTTTTTGCGCTCCGCACGTGTCCGGACTCCGAGTTGCCGCAACGACGTGCAATCGCTTACATATGTACATGTATATATATATATATATATATATATATATGCAACTCGCCGAAAGCTGAATGCAAAAGTACCCTCGCGGACGGTGTGATACAATAACGCGCGCGCGTGTACGCGCGAGGTGAATGTCTCACGGAGATTATCGGCGCGGGGAGAGAAGAACACACGAAACGACCGTGGACAAACTTGTAGTTCAATTATTTGCTTAACTTCGTCGCGTAGTTATCTGTAACAGATAGGTCGACGCTTGCGTCGTGGCCTCAAGCGTGCCGACGATAAATCTTGAGGCGAGGATAAAAAATATTTCGAAAAAAAAAAAAAAAAATTTACGAAAGCCACGATTTGATCTCACACACGGCAACGAGTCGGCTAATGCCGTTCCAATCGGCGATCTCGATTCCTCGCGGCGAATACGGATTTATAATCGAACCTGGTGTCGTCCGTTCCAACGACGGACGCGTGTACCGCGATTGTATTTAAATGCGCTGTAAATTGCCGCCATTCGTTCTCGGCCGGTGATGGAAACGCTCCGCGACGCCAATGGATCGATAAATTCTATATTCGTTCGTATCTATGATAGCGGCGTTACGTGCACACACACACACGGAATGTGTAGTAAAAGTTATGTAAAGGGTACATGTCGGGGAAAAAAATGTTTCTCTGTGCGCAAGAAAGAAAAACATTTGAAGCAAAACCAGGTTGAATCGTTTGTTTTTACGAGTGATATTGAAAATTTGCAGATGAAACAAATTGCGATGCTAACTCGGAAAAAGATGAACAAGAAAACGGAGAGCTCATCAATCTGTGAAAAGCTGTTTTGACTCAGAAAGACTTAAGAACAAAAAGAAGTAATAGCTGAATGGAGAGAAAGAAGTTTATTTTCACAATAAGGCTTTGCGGAGATTCTAAGCGACATTTATCGTGCGCGGACCCAATTAGAGTCTGGTTTTGTTGAGAACACGTTTCGAGAGTCTCGTGCTGCGCAGTTGACGGCGAAAATCTGCGCAGGCGTTTCAAACTGCGAAAACAAGAATGTCCCCTTTCTTTCCCCCCGGCTTAACAGCGCCGTAATCACGCGCAAAATGCATATAATTAAACAGCTCGAGCGGCAGCAATCACCTCGAGAGTGCACGCCAATCGTAACACACAATCATAGCCTTCGTAAATAATTTAATTGATGCGTTTCGCAAGTGAAACAAAAAATGTTGCGAATGTTCCTCTCGCGCGTAAAAACCAGTTGCCCGAATAGCGACGGTGATGCCCGGCTTCGAATCTCGGGTCTAGGACGTACTTTGAAAAAAATTTAATTACAGTTTGGTGAAATCATAAAAATGTGAAATTGATTTTCGAGCGACGAAAGTGGTTGAGTTAGGATTTAACCCTCAAAAAACCTATCGTATAAAAATCACGTTAACGCTATCGTGAGTGAAATTGTTTTATAATTATAATATACTACAAAATATCTACAAAATCTCTTCTACTAAAGAAGTGATATATTACTACAAATGTATCTACAAAATCTATTCTACAAAAAAGACGCAATATATATAATAATAATAATAATAAAGTAGTAACGCCAATTGAAAAAACTTTATATATAATTATAAGATATTTGTGTAAAAAATCAGAAATTTATGTAGACTTTATAGATCACGTTTTATATCCGAAGTATATTCGGTGTTATAGATAACAAAACAATTTGTTAGTGAAATTAACACGTAACCCATCAAAACTGTATTTTTCGTAATTATTTACAAAAACATTTACTAGAACAGAAGTGTAACAAAAGAAAAAAGGTCTTTTGACGTTCGTCTCGCGCGTCGTTTATGTAAATAAATTTCTCTCGCGCGCTCTCAATTAAAATTTCTACAAGTTTCAATTTTATTAACTGACAGAAATTTTTCGCGATAACGACGAGAAATCAGGATTTAATCTGAGTAATACGGAAAGAGAGAGAAAAAAAGCGATCGCAAAAACTAGTACCTGAAAATTAATAGACTAATAAATAAGCTGAACGATTACATTCGCAGACTCATTCATGCAATTAATTACGTTATACAATAATGTCACATCAGCATAAAAAAAAAAAACGCTTTGTCAAACTTGCTGGTGCAAAAACGTTCAAAACAACATTTAACAACGAGAAAAAGCTGGAGAAATATGGAGTCAATTTTAGATCTTGCTAAAAGAAACCAAAAAAAAAAACTATATTAAAAAATTTGTCTTTATTAGCTAATTTCCCTCATTCGCACAGGAACGTTCTGTATGCTTTTTTTCGCGTATTTTTATTACACGCACATTGAGTGGCGTTGTTATTAGTAGAATCATAGATTATTTATGATTTGATTTGTGATATCGGTTTTTTTTAATTCTCTTTTGACGTAAAATTAGTTCGACAAGAGAAAGCTAATTATCGCAATTGCGACTAAAACGCCTTGCATATTTTCTCGATCGAGCTTCGAGTAATGTAACATCACGCAAGCGCACACACACTGAGCATCAAGCTAATAATTTGCTCGCCTCAAGGCCGTGTAACACAATTCTCCGCTCTGTGTGTAACATCACTTAGCTAATATATTTCCGATTCTTGTTTGACCGACTGTGTCGACACCGCATTGAGTGGCCACGAGTCTTTCCACGGTTTGAATAAAACATCCCAGTAATACTCCCTAAACATCATACCGACAAGAGTAATACAAGAGTTTTGACACAAGCCTGATAGATTCACAACGGTGTTAAATATCTTTCGACTTTCGTATCTTTTGTTTGCAAAACTTGGAAAATATATTCAGGATAATCGGAAAATGTGTGCATTATTCGAACTTTAGTTTTGTCAATTATTTTTTAATTATCTTTTTTTTTTCTTCAATTAAACGCGCTGAATGCGATAAGCGCGTTCCTCCAAGAAGCTTACGGGATGCAAAACACCGATGTGAGATATCGCACGTGTACGATATCCGGTTGCTTAACACCGTTTCGAACTAGCCGGGAGCTCGTGTGCATGCGTGTCGTTCATCGCGAGAGAAAGAAACGAGAGCAACGGGGAGGAGGAGGGGAGAAGGAAGATGAAATAGGAAGCGTGCCTTGTGTGCGCGTTAATTAAAAGTGCTACAGAGGAAGTCGCCAACTAAGAAGGGCGAGGTTGAATGGAAACAGCTGCTGCTCGATGACGACACGGTCTGAGCGCGCCTGTATGCGCGGCTGAAACTCCACCGCCCGTTACTTGTGTGTATACCGAGAATTAAAGCCGGTGTCTGTATCGAACAGATGGGACGTTATTGACTCTCTTCTTTCAAGCGTTCCTATCTCACAATTCTTCCCCCCGCGACGCGGAGCACGTGAGAACGAACTAAAGTATCACATCGAGAGATCGATCGAATCGAACCTTTCGGCAAATGCTTGGCTCGATATTTCGATAATGTACAAATTAATTTAAATTTTATTTCAACCGCGCTATTTGTCAGTTGCTCCAAATTATGTGAGGGGTGGTGGTGGTGGTGCTTGACTTTTGCAAATAATTCTATGTTTCATGCACATGTTCTAACGTTTTATTTTCTACGAAGAAAAATATTATTTATCACAGAAGGTTGCAAATGTTAGACAGTTTCAACAGAAAACTCGTGTAAAACAAAACAAAAAAAAAAAAAAAAAAAAAAAAAAAAAAAAAAAAAAAACAAAAAAAAAAAACAAAAAAACAGACAGTACAGTTAGCTGCAACAGAGAAGGAAGGAGGAGGAGATCGTTGTTATTACTTTTTAAATAATGTATATATACAGAATTTCTGACAAAACAGAGATTCAATACCTTGAGCTGTCAACATGTTCTATATGCTCGGTTCCCACTCTGAAAGAAAAAACAAAAGAATCGTCAATTTTACAAGTCTGATATATTTTGCGTATTACATTTCACATTTACATATACGTAAACACACATTAAGATGCAATACATTTTGTGTGTAATGCATATAAAAATGTGAAAATGTTAATGTTTGAACGCGCAAATACGTGCATAGAAATTTTCTCACATGTCCCCAAATTAACCTTACACACAGAAAAATGCATACTGTATCAAGTATATAATAAGTTTATATATCCGCAAATATATTATAAGATTCTTGTAAGTATTTAATTTACTCAAAATACACTCTAAATCTTAGTAAATTTGTATTTTGAGTAAATTAAATACTTACGAAAATCTTATAATATATTTGCGGATATATAAACTTATTATATACTTGATACAGTATGCATTTTTCTGTGTGTAGATTTCAAGTAGAATGCCTAAAGTAGGTATGTCTCATTTTCACGATTACGATTGAAAATTCTATGCAAATTCCAAAAATAGTTTTTCCATTGCAAATTTAAACAGAAACAATACATTCTAAAGTGGACAAAAATTGAGATTTTGATGTGAAATTAAAAAAGAAATTCCAATTTTTACATCAAGTATTAAAAAAAGCCAATATTTTAAGAAATATATAAATCTTTTATGAAATATGATACTATATCTTTTGCTACGTTGGTGCAAACTCCAACAATTTTTGTTTGAAACATAGACGCTTTGTTCTTATAATATGTATTATCAAGTACAAAAAAACTTTGTGTATAAAATTTTTATTTTGCAGATATATTGCACTGCAATAATTTTAATAAAATAATAATTTAAATAAATAATAATAGAAATGTGTAAGATAGAGCTCGAGATTAGTAGATAAAAATAATTACGATTTATTAAGAAACAAGTGGTCTCGCGGACTGATTGTGAGTGTAAGGGCTGCGAATAGAGGTCTCGAGTTTCAAATTCCACACGGAAAAAAAAGATTTGCTAGAATAGCAAGAAATTAGTTACTATATGGCCAGCAAAAAAACATTTGTTAAGTTTAGTAAAATTTTTGTTTTGCCAACAAAACATTTTGTTGATGAAACAAAAAATTTCGTAAGGTCAACCATTTTTTTTTGCTGACCATATAATAAGAAAACTTTTTTTTTTCCGTGCACCATTACGCTTAGGATTTTTTCAAGTCTGGTCCTTTTCACCGGAATTCATCGGTCGATCGGCGAAATAAATCATCTAAAGGTTAATTTGAGTGAAATCTCGAATTAATTCCCTTCCCACAAAGGCGATATGCCATTAGTACTTGTTTTCTTTTAGTAAGAAATTCCACTTGGATTCTAGATAGAATCTTTCTTTAGATTTTAAAGTTACAAAGCATTACACTTTTAGTTAGAAACAATACAGAATTTCCACTAAGAATCCAAGATATATTTAGAAATTCTAACTGATTTCCGAATAAATCCCAAACAAATTTCTATGAGAGTATAGTTTTAAGGATAGAACCGAGAATTCTCACATATATATGTATATATATGTCGTAACAAACTCCAACAGAAATAACACCAAAAAAAAAAAAAATCGTGTCCTAAGATAGCAAAAGTCGGTAAAATCTAAAACATCAAACTCGAGAGACTGTATGTCCTGTTGAACTAAGTTTAGACACGGTCTGACGGTCCTTTGAAACTTTAGAAATCAATTATGGCTTTTAGGACGTATCGTTAACACATATAGAAACAGAATAAACTACTGCTTAAGTTTTGTGCCAACGTACACTCCGGACACTTAAGGGGAGGTTCTAGTCAAAAGGTCCGAAAATTAACGCATTTTCATGATTTTTTTTTTGAGCAAACGTAAATGTTTTTTGAAAAAACTTTTTATTGTATTTATTAGTACATATTTGAAAATATAAATAATATTTTTTCCCCCCCAAAGAAATCAAAATGGCGGCTCCAGCCCTCACTGAATAAAGCCGTGCGCGGCAATAAGCAATGTGCGCTGCACACTCTACGGTTCTGCCAAGTGATCTAAAACAAAAAAACCAAAATTATTCTTAAAATAGATGAAATTTGGGGGGCCTTATGATTTCCAGATTTTTAAAAAACTCTTTTAAAAAGATCTGACGGTCATTACGAAAAAGAAGACCCTTTTTCCTGTTTTTTTTGTTTTGCTTTAACGTTAAAAAAACAATAATAAACAATTTTTAAAAAAAAACGCTTCCTGAAGGCCCCCTAAATTGAATAAGCTTTAATTTGAGCCGTCAAACATCGAAATCGGTTAAGTCGTTGAAGCGGAATCGTGTGCGGCGCGCAAAAAAAAGTTGTTTTGAGAAAAACGCGTCTAAAGTTTGAGGAAGAAAAAATCGTAAGTAATGTTTGTTTTTTGACACTTACATCTAGATGATCTCTCATCATAATCAGCTATTCCAGCACCATACAGGGTTCCTTCCTCATCCTCGAAGAGCATGTTTTGCTGCACTTGGGCGTTAATTTTTTCAATTCTGGCCCTTTTCATCAACTCTGACTCACTCGCGTTCGCTGACTTGACGCGCTCTTCGTCAGTCTTTGCAGCGAAATTTCTGCTGCTTTCAATAAATTATATAGGGAAATATCCTTTTGGCTACACATTTTCAAGACCCTAAGGATGAAAATAAAGCAAAAAAAAAAAAAAATTTTTTTTCCGATTTTGACTAGAACCTCCCCTTAAGGCAGCACGTACATGGTTCGGGACACTTTTATGGGCCGCGCCTTTTAGAGCAAATTAATTTATTTCAGTTTAAAGCTCGACGTTACGTTATTTCTTCTATCTTTATCACGGTCTATTTCTAAAAATCTCATTTGAAAAAATATTTCCAGCGTTTTTTTATTAAATTTCAGCTTTTTTTTTTGTACCGGCGCTATTTCTTTAAAGCATTTTCTTTAAAAAGAACAATCCCGAACGATCGCGAATAAACGAAGGAATGACCGAAACATTGGCCGAGAGCATGTCCATTAGATTCTCGTGGATCAAGCGACATCGCGTCTTCTCTCTCGCTTTTCCAATCTTTCTTTTTCTTTTCACCGCAGAGTTTGACCCTTTTGTGCACATCGCCGAGTGGTCGGGTCGTTTCTTTCGAAAAGCTTCCTCGACGACTTTCCCGCAGCCGCCAGTAGCACGGAAAATTTATCACGTCTCGTACCGAACGGCTCATCGATTTTTCCCTCCCATTCTCTTCCCCCGTGTCCCATCCCGTTTACTCTTTTATCTGGAACGCTACCGAAAATCCTCAACCGCAGACTGCGACCCCCGCGCGCGCGCGCGGACCACTTCTCTTCTTTTTGCTCATATTGACGACCGTAGCTCGTAAATCCGCGCTGAATCTCCGTATATTGCCTAACTGGCTCGCCCGCGTGGATTTACGGCGCGTTTCGCGTTGATTTACTGCCGAGTTCGTTAAGATAATACCCCGCGCGCTAACGTTAAAAATGGCGGAACACCTCTGCGCCACGTCGCGCGAGCAACAATATCAGAATTGTTGCGCTCTCGCGCGTTATCGCCGGTATAATACTAAAGCTCCGCACTTTTTTACGTATAAAAGCTTTGTATTCATTAGCGGAAATGTTTGCACACACACGCGACATAAAATCTTATCTACCGAAGGTGCTGCATTAAGTATCTGAGATATTCTTTCATTTCTAAAGCTGTCGTTGTGACGAGAAACAACACACGTGCGTGTTTCTCTCTTTCCACATTTCTTTTCTCATTCTCTCTCTCTTTTTTTTTCTGTGGACGGAACAAACGCCATTTGATTACGCGACAACACATTGTCGGCTTACGACTTATTACGTAACGTGGAAAAACGTGATCATAACTTGGCGTAA
Organism: Pseudomyrmex gracilis; assembly: GCF_002006095.1. Taxonomy (NCBI): domain Eukaryota; kingdom Metazoa; phylum Arthropoda; class Insecta; order Hymenoptera; family Formicidae; genus Pseudomyrmex; species Pseudomyrmex gracilis. Next base: position 661,256 of record NW_018020593.1, on the reverse strand, counting down.
GAACGCAAAGAATCGACGCAAATAATGAATGAGAGAGAAAGGCCGCGTATGCGCGCGGTTTTCACCTCTCAAAAGATAATGCACAGCGGAACGAAAAAAAAAAAAAGAAACGCTAATCACATGAACCGCGCGCGCACAAACGATTTTCGGATCACGCTCCGTACATCTCGCATAAATTTGCGATATATCTCGGACTCTAAACACGGTCGATGTGAAACGCAAACTCTAAAAATAACTTTTTCCATACACTTGTTTCCACTTTGTTAAACTACCAGTTCCAAGAATGTGGAAAATTCAGCTGCTCGCAGGAAATTTGTTTTCTTTTTTCTTTTTCCTCGGTTCTTCATGTCAGTAATCGTATCACAGTCATTGTTCGACGCTCTTCATTGTAATATGAAGACTTCCGCAGCGGCAAAATTACGCTCTTCCGCGCTTTGTCATGTTTTATCCATCGTATTAAGCATTCTGACTGCGGAATAATATATTCGCGGCAATATTCTCGAGTTTAGCGAAAACTTTGCTACTTTGATTGTTAAATTTAGCGCGAAGTTTTCCCACTCGGAGTAACAATGAGAGAGAAAAAAACCATGAGAATTTTGACGATATAAATTTTTTGCGACGAAATCGCAAAAAGAACTCTCGTTTTTGTGCGGTGAATTCTCGCGTCTGATACAGTCATTTATCGTTATTCAATTTGAAACTCTCTGACATACCGTCATTTATCGTTACATTCAATTTGAAACATTTTGAACTAAATTTCTTAAGCGTCGTTAAAAAAAAAAGCGTCGTCTCTCGCGCAATCGAGTTAATTGAATAGAAATAAAATAATTTACACACGCGCACTCAAACGCGTTCGTTTTAATACGTTTCACGTGTCTCGACGACGTCAATTTCGGAGCGAGATCGTCGCGACGCCTCTTCGAGAACTCGCCTTTACCACCTCCTTCGATTCCCACGGATCTATAGACACAACGCGGGTATTCTCAGAACATATCATTACAACGGAGCAGATACTGATTCCAACGTAGCACTGACCTCGAGAACGAACACATGTTGTCGATTCGAACTTCGTTCTTATAAAAATTTAATTTGCATCCGCGCAAATTTAAATGCAGTTACTTACAGAAGAAACTTATTTACATTCAATTAAGACAATCGTCATTGAAAGATATTACACGCGCGAAGAGTGACAAAACGTATTATCGTCGACGATTAACAAATCAATAATTTTTTCTTTCCCATTCTTCACTAGTAAAGAAATAAAAATCGCGCAAAATAAATCAATTCTTTTTTATTTTTTCGTGAACGTAATCACACGTTTTCGTGCACAAAAACGTATCGTCAAAGCGGCACTTTTTCTCGAATGTGACGTCTCTCCCCCGCGTATAAACTTGCCACCAGTCACTGAGAGAGAAAAAACACTGAGAATCCGTGACGATGTGACATCACGGTAAGTGCACTGCGTGATATTTCACTGAGTCCTCGAGAGCTTCCTGCGGAACGAACCTGGGGCGACAACCCGCGCTCGTCCGTCAGCGCGGAGTTAAGAGGTTAAGAGGTTTTCGCGATATCTCGACATACGCGAAAGTAGCGCACAGCACATAGGAACAAAATTTTAAACTTTGCACGGGCGCGCACATGTAGGTGCGCGCATACACACACGCACGCACGCGCGCGCGCGCGCGCACACACACACGCACACACACAACAATATTTCGCTCTCTGCAATCAGAGGAAACTTACGTTCGTCCTCGAGTCTTCGACCAATTGTATCGACTGTTGTTTGTATCGACGTCGTTGTCCGTCATATCTCAATGTTATCCGTCTGGATCGTCACGATGGCACTAGTTTTCGGCTTTGTTCTTCTCCCTTCTTTGTCTTGCGAAAATCCGGAACATGCGTTGTCGCACAATATTTCGGACTTCTCGAAAATTGACCAAAATCGTTACATGTTTAATTTTTGGCATATTTAAATAAAGATTTTTGTTCATACATCAACACCTAGTATTTGACTCCGTATCGGCCCACTCACATATATATTTTTTAACAATTTCACGGAGTATAAATTAAACACATCTATTGTTGATGTTTAATTTTATTTTATTCAATTCTTGAGTGAAATTCAATAACTTGGAACAAAGCAAGACGCGCAAGTGAGAATGTGAATGCGAAGTTTTTTGATTGATTGATTTTCTCGTCTTTTCGTTCAGAAGACAGATTTCAACAAATGTTCTCAACGATGTCGATTAATACGCGCTTTACTGTGTGATCATTTTTTTCCCAAAGTGAAAGAGGTATTTTCGAAAATATTACTATACAACAAGAAAATGAATAACAAGAATCGGCAAATGTACGTTACTTTGCGCGACTCGAATGATATAAAACCTCAACGAGAAAGAAAGATAATTAGCGTTTTACTTACTGTCTAATATCGGACGAAAATTTGGAAATTTTTTCGTAATAGGTGTTTCATATTTGAATACATGGCATGTGTAGCCATTCGGATGAGGCAGGTACTGATGTTTAGCAATACCGCGACAATATCGGTAGGAACAATTTTGGTACTGTTTACACAATACCGCGACATACTATGCCGAATAGCTTAGTGTCATTTGCGTGTCATAATTGTGATTTCGAAGGAATTCCCGCGAGAGAACGGACGAGAACAGCATGGGAAAAAGAATATTGCACTGTTTTGCGCACATGTAGCACTTAACAGAGTCACAATTGGAGCACAGAACTTTTGAGAGGGCGTTCGTTGCGTCGTCGTCGTCGATATTTCTCGTCGTGTAATTCTCTCCCCTACGCCGGAACTAATCCGTTTTGCGTCACTTGCGGCGGTAGTATCCGTCCTGCTCTACGCACAACGAGCAGCACGTACGCATATGTAACAAAAAAACGAGTTGAACGTATTGTACGTATGCGCGCGCGCTCTCCCGTTCACGTTTGAAGTGTAAACGTAGACGCCAGGAGAATTGGAGACACGACCGCGACGACGTCCGCACGACGACTGAAGCTCGATGAGACCGACGAGTGAAAACGCGCCCGCCGCTTACCTAGTGTTGCATCGAACGCAAGAGGGCAAAAGGAGAAGTTAGGTGGGGGGCAGTGGTATCCAATCGTGTATAGTATGCTATATAAGCTGTGAACAGTAACGTAACAGGCAGAAACTAACACACCTTAGATTGAGATTGTGGTCATCATTTCGTCCACTTCAGGACAACTCCACTTTTTTGATAAGCAAAAAAAGAGAAAGAGAGAGAAAAAAATATTTTATACTATTACACTTATACGCGTATTTTGTTATTACACAAAACCAAAAAATAAAAAAAAATCTGTACATTTATAATATTACCTTTATCATTAGTATTTTTCAGAGTCATAAATTTTTCTTTGTCTTTCGCGGAAAGACCTCAATAATGACCTAGTGCAGAAATGCTAATTTTTATATATTCCTTTTCCGCGCTCAAATTAACTTCTTGACCTTTGAAAATTTTCTTGAAACGAGAGAAATTCAATTCGAGACAAATTAATCTAAAATCGGGAACGGAAAAAATAACCGGGAAAATCAAAAATCAAAAAATGTTTCGATAAACTTAGTACGAATATAGTCACTTTACGTATAACACGATCGGAGTTTGTCGCTTTATAGATTAGAATTTGTGTTATTCAACAAAATCACGAGATCAAAAATGCAACGGACAAATGCAGTCGTCGCAACACTAGTTTCGCAGTTAGTTTCGATCGGCCGTTAGTCGATTACTTTTGGCTGACCGAAACTAAGCTCTGCATTCACTGCTGTAATAAGAGTGTACAGTAGGAAGCACCATATCGTGCGGCTCTAGGGGAAGTATTTCTCGGAAATTTTTTTTCTAGTTGCTCCTATTACTGCGCGCGTGCTGCTCTCCTTCGATCCGGGTCCTCTTCGGGCTGCTGGCAGAGATCGAAGGAGAACGACGCGCGATGGTACAAGCAGTCAAAGAAGAAATTTCCGAAAAATACTTCCCTTGGAGCCGCACGATATGATGCTCCCTACTGTACCACCCTGCGCCGAGCTGGAGCTTATCGCGCACAATCCATAAACAAAATGATGTATACGCGCGAAACATGTATTTTACAGCAACGCGTGCAAATGCGACAAAAAGGAAAAAGACAAGCAATGGAAAGTTCCAAGACATGTAGACAAGAAATTACAAAGAAAATTTTTTTCGAAAAGAAAAATTGCGAATTTAGTATACAGAATTGTGAAAAGATTGGATTAATCTGAATCAAAAAGTTATATACCATTTTTGCAAAATTCGCAATAGTTATTGAGTGAATAATATACATACATAATAAAAACGACCGCTTGCCAAAAACTTTCAAAATGAAAAGTGACTTGACTTGTTGAGGTTGTCCGGTAAAATGAAACTGAACAAAACTCACCATTTCAAAGCTATTTATCCTTCCTACTGCTCTGCCCTCCGGAGAGCATCCGCTTTGATTGACAAATCGTAAGCTTCCAAACCTTGTTTTCTATTCGCTCATTGGGTACACATATTTAATCGTTACTCAGACAGGAAAGATAAAGAGAGGTGAGAGAGAAAAAAAGAAAGGAATTTACTGATTCTTTCTAGATAATTTCATTTCTAACATTGAGTATGTGTAAATACGGTTAATAAGAGCCATTCGCTAAATGTTTTTTGCGGTAATATTCGTGTATATATGTGTACACGTGCATATAAGATATACACGTGTTCACGTGTAAATCTTATACGTAAGTTTTTTATTGAGAATTTTTAATTCTAAAATTCATATAGTATGCTAATTTTGCATCTCATATATGAGAGACCCCGAATACCCCCCTAATTAATTTTTAAAATATTGCGAAAAAAACTCCTCAGCCAGGAGTCGAACCTGAAATTTCTCCGTCGCCTTTTCTATTCGGCTACCGAGGCAGAAGAGTTTGTTGGAGTTTGTCTCGCAATATTCGTAATTCTATCGAAGAAGATCTGATACTTCTGTAACGAAGAAAGCGTTATAGAAGTATATAGTAAAAAACGCGAAGAAAGCGTTACAGAAGTATCAGATCTTCTTCGATAGAATTACGAATATTGCGAGACAACCTCCAAATGCCTCAGTGGCCGAGTAGGAAAGGCGACGGCTCGAGAAAAGCCCGGAGATTTCTCGAAGGTTCGAGTCCCTGGCTGAGGAGTTTTTTTCGCAATATTTTAAAAATTAATTAGGGGGAGTATTCAAGGTCTCTCATATATGAGATGCAAAATTAGCATCCTATATGAATTTTAGAATTGAAAATTCTCAATTAAAAAACTCACGTGTAAGATTTACACGTGAACACGTGTATATCTTATATACACGTGTACACATATATACACGAATATTATCGCAAAAAACATCCAGCGAATGGCTCTTATTGACCGTATTTACACATACTTATTGTTTTAAACTTTAGAGCCAGAAGATTCTCTATTAAATTTCTAACATTTTTACCTTACCAAAAAGTAAAAGAAAAAGGGAAAACAAATTTTCATCTATCTCGAGCAAATACCTTACTAAATTGCATAATCTTTCAATCAAGATTACAGCTTGATTACAACACGAAGCAAAATCTACAAGAATACACTTCATATTTACAAAAAAAAAATGAAATAAAATGTAATATTATGTAGAAAAGATCAATCTTCGAGTAAGTTTCTTGTTGATTATCTTAATCAGTATTCATTACTTCTTACAGAAGCTCAAAGATTTATTTATAATGTTTATATAACCTCTATTATTATTAGCATTTAAATAAGCGTTGTCGCAATACTAACACAATTATAGAACAATTTTCAACACAATCAGGAAAGATCAGGATAATTTTCAAAAATAAAACAGATTTTAACCATAAGATAGATGAATAAATTTTCGAAGTGCATAGGGTATTCCTGCTCGCAGCTCTCGCACTCAGGCCGCGAGTCCACCGGGCCGGTCTTAAGAAGGTGTGAACGATATTATATCATAGATAGTGGCGAAAAATGTCCTCAGCAAACAGCCTGACTTGAGAGCAAATGAAATTAATATCCGGCCACAAGCGATCAATTTGACGGAGGATTAATACGGAATGAGATTCAAGAGCGTCTGATGACGTTTTGGCTAAATTAAAATCGTAATCGCGACGAATGCACACGTGACGTATACATGTGAGGCGAGAGAAGTCCCTGAGATTTTAATTCCTGTCTATCGAGACACGAGAGGGATAATTATTACGTCGTAATGCCACATAAAATAATTGAATCAGAAGCACCGAAGATATAATTTAAAAAAATCCTCTTAAAAGACTCTCATCAGTTTCGCGTGGCCATCAAAAATTGAGACGCACTTAGTGTGTACCTTGCGTTTCATATTAACGAGATACCTAGACGAAAAACAATTTATCTTAACATTCGAGAATGTTATTCGGGTTTGAACCACGTTAGTGTCTTTTTTACGCGTATATAAGGCACAGTGTGCTCGTGCAGTTCGAGCGCCATTTCGTTGCGCGTGAACTTGGTGCGAGGCACTACCGTGCCTCTTGATACCGATGTTTCGAGAACATTTTAGCTCACTTAGGATTTTCAAGGACAGCTTGATCAACCTATCCATCTTAAATCTTTTATCTCAACAAATATGTGAACAATATATGATCTCTATTATCTCTATTTTTACACATTGCGGACTTATCTAAACAATTTGCTTTGTATTTCAAAGAAGAGGCTTTTAACGATATCTTTTTTTCAAGATCTGGCATTCCAACAGTCATTTTTTACGACAAGAAATTTTTTTGACAGTTGCCTGAGGTCATTTAGAGGTTTAGGAAGAAATCGACAATGATCTCTGATTCGTTCTTCTCTCATATACGGTTTTTGAAGTTGCACAAGAGAGGAAGAAATCGACTGATATATAAAAAAACATCGATAACCTAATCTAACCTAACCTAACTGATTATTTTTGATTATATTGACAAAGTTTTCCGAAACTTTTGGGAAAATATAGACCTGAAAATGATCAAAATACTAACAATCAGACCTTTATATGTTATAATGTATATTGACTAGTTGAGTCATGCAAAAAAAAATATTTGTTTCAATTCTTCCCCACTATAACAACATTCACCCTTTTGACCGTTCAGAACAATGGAGATGGAGGCGGAGTGATAAAGAAAACAATAAACAATTAAGAAATGCTAAATTGTGCCTCGCACAATAGCGGTCCACACAGAGTTGCACATTTTATAAAAAATATCCATGTAGTAATGAAAACACGTTTCTACCGGTATTTTCTGGTAAAGACCGGCAAAAATTGATCTTTTTTAAAACAAATTGTCTTAAAAACAATAAAATAGAAAACTTTTTAATTAATATTTCTATGAATGGTAAAAAGTCAGGCGAATTCTGCCGCATAATACCGTGCAGTTTCTTCCTGAAGTTTTGAGATAAATTTTGTCTTATCATATTGTGAGAGAATATAGTGTATAACTTATTTTATATAACTAGTATAATTTATTTTATTGTGTACATCATTACTCTTTCCAACGCACGTTTTGATTCGTTATTATCTTTCAAATTGTTTTTTTCAGATGAATCATTTTTGTGAAACCACGGATAAGTCAAAAATTCGTGTTCCGTCGCATAGGACCAACGCAACAGCTCGAAAAATATATATAAAATATATATATCAACAACGTATTTGACGAAGATATGGCTAATGAATGCACGGTACGTCGATGATGGTTTGAGAAGAGTTTTTCCGTTCTAGCGAATTTAATCTTGAAAATGAGCCACGTGGACGATCAAGATGGATAATGATAAACTGTAGCTGTAGAAGTGGATACATCTCTCAAATTACACGTGAATTAGCAGCAAGGTTTGACGTTACCATTGACGTTAACAATATTGAACCATGGTTTTTTCTCTTCACTGCGATCTGCCAACTCTGCAATTCTTAATAAAAAAAAATCGGCCGAGTATCAGCTGCCGAGATATCGTGCCATTTGTGGTGAATACTATAACACATTATTATACATGAAGTAATTTACTAAGTATTATACAATAAAGACGCACTTATTTTAATTTAGGTCTAGAAGAGAACTGCAGATTTTTCGAGAGAAAAAAGCGGACATTCTTTACACTTTGTATTTTCATAAATACAGATCTCGTTCCATTATCGGCATAAATAATGCGGCATCGGTTTTCTCCTCTCGATATGAAGCGCAGTTTTTACGTGATTCGTTCAGGAAAATCGAAGTATGCAATAAAAAGATTACACGGATTTCTCAAGGTATGACATTTCCAAACGCTTTCGTTTTATCTGCGCGCACTTTCACCGAGGAGACAACTTGCGCATCTGCTTGTAGACCCGGAATTCTAGATGACACACATCGGCAGAATCTCGAAGAGATGGTACAACAACAAGTCAATGATGAAAATGAGAAATGAACTGATTGTTCAACCGAGACGCGTTAGCTGTACACTGGGAAAAACAGTTTTGCTATTATATCAGCGGGAAATATTGTTTTGTAAGTCCACTGAATTTTTTGTTTCATCGACAAGACATTTTTTAAACAAATGAATGAAATAAATTCGGTTGTACGAACCGTTTGCAGGATGTTGTGTAAAAAATGTGTTTGAAAATATATATACACATATATATACGTCGAAATAATTTTTTTCTCCATATAGGATGCTGGATTTGTATCACGTATATATGAAGGACCGTCGCTTTCCTTCCTAGGCCACCGAGGCACTTGGAGTTTGTCTCGCGAGCCGTTGCCTTTCCTGCTAAAGCCGGAGTCCTAGGTTCAACTCCTGGCTGAGGAGTTTCTTTTCTTGAACCTAGGACTCCGGCTTTAGCAGGAAAGGCAACGGCTCGCGAGACAAACTCCAAGTGCCTCGGTGGCCTAGGAAGGAAAGCGACGGTCCTTCATATATACGTGATACAAATCCAGCATCCTATATGGAGAAAAAAATTATTTCGACGTATATATATGTGTATATATATTTTCAAACACATTTTTTACACAACATCCTGCAAACGGTTCGTACAACCGAATTTATTTCATTCATTTGTTTAAAAAATGTCTTGTCGATGAAACAAAAAATTCAGTTCAATATCCCCCTAAATAATTTTAAAATATTGCAAAAAAAATTTAGCCAAGAGTCGAACCTGGAATCTCCGGCTTTCCGGGCCGTCGTCTTTCCTGCTAAAGCCGGAGTCCTAGGTTCAACTCCTGGCTGAGGAGTTTCTTTTCTTGAACCTAGGACTCCGGCTTCAGCAGGAAAGACGACGGCCCGGAAAGCCGGAGATTCCAGGTTCGACTCTTGGCTAAATTTTTTTTGCAATATTTTAAAATTATTTAGGGGGATATTTGGGGTCCTTCATATATACGTGATGCAAATCCAGCATCCTATATGGAGAAAAAAATTATTTCGACGTATATATGTTTATACATATACAGGGTGTCCCAGAATTGCCGTACAATCTCTCGTAGGCAGGTAGAAGGAGTAAAACTGAGTCGAAAAGTCCTGAACCATTTTTTTCTATTATTTATAATAAAGGAGTAATTATTGAGTAAATCAGGCCAATCAATATTTAATATTTTTAAAAGACCCAAGACGATAACGACCCATGATCAGGAAATTAAGGTGCCGAAAAACAGATCGGGGGTTGAGGGTTAATATTAATATATACTAATATTTATTTTATATATATATAGTATATATATAAGTATATATATATAATAAGTATTTTATCAAAATTCATAATAGTATATCAATATTATACATGTGAAAACAAATGAATGAAATAAATTCGGTTGTACGAGCCGTTTGCAGGATGTCGTAAACTTACTCGAAGATTGATCTTTTCTACATAATATTACATTTTATTTCATTTTTTTTTTGTAAATATGAAGTGTATTCTTGTAGATTTTGCTTCGTGTTGTAATCAAGCTGTAATCTTGATTGAAAGATTATGCAATTTAGTAAGGTATTTGCTCGAGATAGATGAAAATTTGTTTTCCCTTTTTCTTTTACTTTTTGGTAAGGTAAAAATGTTAGAAATTTAATAGAGAATCTTCTGGCTCTAAAGTTTAAAACAATAAGTATGTGTAAATACGGTCAATAAGAGCCATTCGCTGGATGTTTTTTGCGATAATATTCGTGTATATATGTGTACACGTGTATATAAGATATACACGTGTTCACGTGTAAATCTTACACGTGAGTTTTTTAATTGAGAATTTTCAATTCTAAAATTCATATAGGATGCTAATTTTGCATCTCATATATGAGAGACCTTGAATACTCCCCTAATTAATTTTTAAAATATTGCGAAAAAAACTCCTCAGCCAGGACTCGAACCTTCGAGAAATCTCCGGGCTTTTCTCGAGCCGTCGCCTTTCCTACTCGGCCTACTGAGACATTTGGAGGTTGTCTCGCAATATTCGTAATTCTATCGAAGAAGATCTGATACTTCTGTAACGCTTTCTTCGTAAACTTTACAACATCCTGCAAACGGCTCGTACAACCGAATTTATTTCATTCATTTGTTTAAAGACTCCGGAGCCCGAAGAATCTTCTTCTTGTTTATTATTAAGACATTTTTTGTTGGTAAAAAACAAAACTTTTAATAGACTTAACAAATTTTTCTTGTCAACCAATTTCTATTTTAGCAAATTGTTTTTTCTGTTTTTAGGTCTCTAGGTCGCCGCCCTCATTTTACTTTTATCTTGTCACTACGTGACAACGACGTTCGCCTCGAATAAAGTTCGTCGAAGTCTTGCGCGAACGCCAACCGTTATCTCGAAGCGTTACCGCCGAACGATCTTTGGCGGTCCCGTTAGCGCGAGTTCTCGCATCCGTTTTCCGATTTAATTTTTTTCAATGAGAGACATACACGGGAAGACATCTCTTAAAAAAAAAAAAAGAGCATCGTGAAGGTACCGTTAGAAACCAGATATCTTTTCTCCGTCAATGCCATCTGCGCTTACAAAACGCGCGGTCCGTTTAAAAAAAAAAAAGGTACAGGTACGCGCGTAAAATTCAATTGCGGTAAAATTTCGAAATTGACGCTCAACAATGAAACTTCCCGGAACTCAATTTCTCGAGCTCTTCTTCGCATGCTTTACTATTGTGTCGCCGCGTCAACAATAACGCGCGTCTTTTGTGCGACTCTATATCTTTTCTCAACTTAATACAATGTATATATTGCGTAAGCTGCAATAAAAGTAAATTCCGATTTTTTGTTTTCAATTTCTACTTAAATTTTTTTATAACTTTCAGATTTAATTAATTAATTGTGTCTTATCTGTCCGCTTGCGGGAGATTCAACTGTATTTTATTTCAAAAGTGTCCTTTTCTCAGAAAGACAGGTTAAGAATTAATATCATCGGACGCGTTTGCGCTGATCGACAGAGCACATTGCTGAAAGCTTCACACGTGACATGTGCAATTCCTGTTTAACAAGTGGCGTGCCGAGGCGCTTCTTTCGCGAGTAAGCATACCCTTTACGAGAGACCAAGCGCTGCCCTCTAACAGGGGGGCAAAACGACATAAAAAAACAACATGAAGTCTCGCAACCGGAATGACGAGTCTTTGTGCGTTTGAGTATACGTTTCTCCGTCGACTCTTCTTCTCCGGCAAGAGGATGAGAAGGAGGAGGAGGAAAAGGAGGAGGAAGGACTCGAGAGGAAAAGAGAGAAAGCCAACTGGCCGAAAAGAGTGGTAGGGATAGAAGACTCTAATATGTCAGCTCGAAGGTCAGCTTTTGTCGGAACCAACCAACGGAGAGAAATAACCTGATTCGCCCGATACTTAACCATCCTTTCCCGCTAGTAGCTTTTGTTAGGATCATACGATATAACCTTCATACGTTCGTTCTTTTTACTTACCTCCTTGCGTACCTCTTTCAGCTGTTTTTAGTGACCCGTTGATCAACGTTTTGATCAACGTTAAACGGGCTGAAATAAAAATTTTATATACGTCATCTTTTTTTAGCGAGGTTTTGTTTATCTCTGATCTGTAATAAACAATACAGCGTTGTGTATTAATTTCCCCGACGATCGACAAAGCCTATTCTATCGCGTGTTACGCGGGCGTATTTCGACAACAGTCGTTGTCCGAAAAAAATCAACGAATTCACCGTGAACATCGCGAATACGTATAACGCGGATCGTATAACACAAATGTATCACACGATACGAAATCAATCCATTATGCGAGCGGAATGAGGTGTTGAATTACACACCGCGCAAGTAGATACATCGCTAATTATTTTGACGGAATTTCTTTCCATTTTTGTTGTTGTTGTTTTGGTCATTTTGCTCACCGCGGCGAGGAGCAGCTCCCGTTGTGCTCCCATATCGAATTTATAGCCGCGTATTTTGTCAGACCGACACGAATTCGCCGGGCCGTCGTCCACGTGATTTACGTTAAAAAAAAACCTGTCTAGCGCGATGCGGATTTCGTGTGCGCGCGCGGGCGGGGTTCGGATTTGCAATTCTCTGGAAAATGCATATTGCCGCATCGCGAGCGCGCGTCAGCCGCGCGTCCGTTTCGCTGCGTCGACATCGGTCGACATCGTTCGGCGAGCTCCGAACGGCTACAGAGGGAGCGGCTACAGAGACGCGACAGTGTGAGAAAACCGGGGCGGAAATCGGCGAAGCGTCTATTCGCGTATCGATCTTCGTACCTACGGATAACAGTAAGACCAAAGAAAAGTGGAACAAAAGTGGCAGCTTGAAAGACCGGACGGTACAACCGCTTCCTGCACAAGCTCTTCCCGTTTTACGGTGAAGAAACAAAACAAATAAATGCGAAAGATCCGGGTTCGAATCCCGGTTCAAAATATCTCGCACTTCTATCCATTATCTATCTTATGGTTGGTTAAATTGGCCTATTCCAGAACCTTCCAACTGATCACGGTGACTGCATAGAGATCTCGTGGCGCAAATCGCACTCCGTGTGCGCGAGTTGGAAAGCTCTAATCTTTTCTATCGGTGTATTCTATCTAACGTGGTGCTCACCGAGGAAACGTTTCCGCCAAGATTCCCAACGGGCAGATCCTTCCTGCTATTTCTAATGTGTGACTATTTGACAAATTGTCGATTAGTTCGAAAATTATCTTGTTTTCTTTCTTCTTGTTGTTTTCGTTAGAAAGTACCGTTAATCACAAAACGACATTGGAAAATAGTTGGCAAAAAATTCTAGATCTCAGAAAAAACATGAAATTTTGCTCAATAAAGAGTAGCGAGAGAAAAATAAAACAAGAAGAGAGACATTTATTATAAAGTACCGTGAAATCGAATTTCTCACGGTTGCATAGACAAATTAACTTGGTCGACTTAGTGAAAAATGATCAAACTGTATCGTAAAAGAGACGACGGGGTTGGTTGAAAATAAAATTTTTAAATAAATAAAAAAGAAAGAAACGCCCCACATCTTCTACACATGCAGATAAGATATAAAATGTGTACTAAAAAATGTGAAAAAGAACGAAAACTGGAATATTAGTAGATCGGCTTACGTAAAACAAGACACGTTAAAAGAAGCAAAGAAGGAGCAGAACTCGAAGAAAACCGCAGAAACGACAAAGGTAAAACAAAAAAAAATCGCGTCAAAAAGAGAGAAGCAGAACAGGAGAAAGACATAATAAAGAAGAAGAAGACTGAAGATGACGAGAGTCGGGTTGCAGTCGGATCGCTTACAGGACTGTTTCACCGAAGGCGATGGAGCCTCTAATTTTAATAATTGGATATAACCTCGCTTCTCCTCCATATGAGGGTCGCAATCGCGTGCAACGACCGTACACGGGAACGTATAGTTGCACCTGCCCCCTTACCTTTCTTCTTCTGCCCTTTCGATTCTGCTTACCTAGATACACATAAAAGGTTCTCGGAGCACATTAAGGATGGGATTTTTTTTTATAAGATGATAGCTCGCGGGAATTTCTAGTTCGTTGTCCGTCAAATCTGAATCGCAACTTTTTTTTGTTTGAATATTATTCGCCACAAGAAAGACCAACTGGAATAGTTGGATGGTAGAGAGTTGGATTTTTCAATTTCAACACAGACATTTTTCGATAAATGAAGTAAAATCTGTTGTAATAAAACTAGTAATTTCGAGAATTTTTCTCTGTGATATTTTCTCGATCTCGAGCGACTACATGCCACGTTGTAAAATATGTCTATCCCCGTTCTAAGAACTTAAGAGAAAAAGAAATACATCTCTCAAAAATTTTTTTTGATATAATTTCCTTGAAAAATGACACAAATGAACTAATTGACATTCATAGTGACAATCATTTCACAGTGAAAGAAACATTATAATGTGACTTTTCCTTCGTCTCTTTCCATTTCTTTAGATTTCTCACAAAAATGAAAATAGAAGAAAGCCTCTCTCAAAAAAGGTACCACTCCCTACTGGCAATGCAAAACATCACGCATTACCGGTATGCCGGAGTTTGCACGTTTCTCCGATTACAGTCTAATTGACTTGTCGGTGTTTAATTAAGTCGTTAGTCACGTTTAATTGACGTCTGCGGTAACTGTCGGCAGAAACTGAGAGCGCATCTTCTTTTATTAAATTAGAAAATAAATTGTCCACTTTAAAGGTGATTAGAAACCACGTGAACATCCCATTCATCGCGCACGCGCGCAAAACGCAACGACGCGATTGTGTTTAGAAATCTGAATTGATTTTCTGGAAAAAATAACAAAATTTGATTTTACGCTTCAACACCTGACCTTCTTAAAGGAAAAAGGTATTCTTAGGAGACTTTTCTTTCTGTGTCTGTCGGTGGCCGTCGCGCTAATTATTATTTCGCGTTTTTCGGGATGTCATCCCCGAGACGTTAGTATCATATATTGTTAGCGGCTGATGGACTGAGTTCTTCCTATACTTAAGAATTTTGAACACTGAAGAAGACTCAAATTTAGGGTCAAAATGTTTGTTATTAAAGTTTTTTAAATAAAGAAGTTTACTGAATTATAGATACTGAAGATGCAATTAAATGAAGATGCACGTGTTTGATTGCTTTGTTATACAAAAGTAAAACAGTGTTCGGTGTGTTATTGTTGAACATCAAAACCGTCAAATTTATGACGACTTTCAATAATCGTTGGTTCCCTCGATTGGATTGAGTTTCCACAAAGAATTTCATTGTTCTCTTAAATTTTGGAAAAGAATAATTTTTTTGCTTGACCGTAAAAAAAAGCGGAAGCTGTAACATGTGTACTGCACTTGACAAATATCTTCTAAGGAAGAAAAAAAATACCTTCTCAAATTACATTTATCGTCTCACAAACGAAAAGCAAAAACCGTTTCGAACACATGTTCGTAGATATCAATGATCACATGCTTGACAAATGTAAAGAGACGAAGGAAAATATATACACGTAAAAATGACGCTAACACGTTTTCCGCGTCATATTCGAGCGGATGCGCAAAGTAACACCTCGAATTGTTGCTTATATAAAAAAAATAACTATAGAGTTATCAATTTCTTGCGTGCGTCAGATTGGTCGCAACTTTAACGAAACATCAGTTTTCTTCGCGCTCCGATAAGCCATAAAAAAAGTGGCAAGAAAATCAGACTACGAAATATTTCTCTTTTTACAGAGCACATTCGCATATTTGTCGAGACGCCGTCGACGACGATAACTCGCGCGAAGCGAACAAACTGATTAACCTCTTCTCCCTTCTCGCCCGCGTTGTTCGCCATATACAAGGTACAGGATAAAATTTAATCTCGCTTCTTTAGCGAAAATATATATACGTAATTTCCGAAGAAATCGTCTACCATGACTGACGAGAAATGACGGGCACTTCGGGACACCGCAGCACGTGAAATTTCCACGGGTTTTACGACGGATACGTGAATTCGGGTACTTTATCCGTGCCATTAAACCGCAAAGATTCCTCCCCTCCTGGGACAGACTTTATGATGTTTCCCGTGTTATAACCGGGTGCTCGATAAATGCCTCCCGACGTCGCACAATATCCGAACTTCGTCGATCACACCGTAAACCCGACTGCTCGCGTAACGGAAATTTGCTCCTATTTTCATTCTGAGCCCTCGTGAGCAAGCAACGCTCGCCGACACTTGATGGCCCATCAGCCGTGCGGGATAAACATTTACGAAGGCGAATTACCACCGTAACACGCGGCTCTTCGAAATACGCGCTGCCGGGATACCTGCGCGCGCGATCGATTTCTCGCGATACAAAGAACGTTAATCACGTTCGAGATGTTTTCATCAAGTTCCTCATCGTTCGTCGATCGAAAGAAATTAACTAATAAGTCTCTCGGCAATAATTGAAAATTACATACATAATACAAGAGCGAGATTTCTCACTAAAGAAAACCATGTTAATGACGCGAGAAGCAATTTCCTCCCGCGAACGAACAAATTGCTACACGCATGCGTCGTCTTAATTGGGATTTTCGCCCGGAGTAAAAAAAACAAAAAAACAAAAAAAAAAAAAAGACCCGGACCGGGTGAAGACAAGCGCGGCAGAGTCGTTCAAAGTGCAATTTGCGTGGTCCCGTTTGCGCGATTCTTGAAAATTAATAAACGAGGGGTGGGTGAAATATATGCGGCCGGCGAGGAGAGACCGAACACACAAGCCAGCGAAAATTACGAAAGAGCGCGAACCGTCGCCGATATACGCGACCTTCGTGTCTCTCGCATCGTCCGGAGTACATTTTCGTACGTCACGAAGAAAAAAAAAAAACAAAAAAAGAATGAAATCCGGCTAATCTCGCAGTCGGCACTCGCGCCAGTTGTGCCAGATGCAATTACGATTATTACCTCGCGCTCTTGCGTCCGGGCCGGCTACCGCGCTGATGAAGTTTTCTATTAACCGCGATGCCCGGGGATTTGCGCGCGCGAGAACGTCCCGCGCGGCAACGTTTACCCGCGGCCGCTGCTTTTACAGCAAGTGTTTACGCCACCGATACGAAGCTAAATTGCGGACGCAAATTGAATTAAAAAAAAATGTAGACCGAGACCGCGCGAACCGACGCGACGCGCGGGATATGGCGGATTAAAAACTCGGATTTCGGTATACGCGCGACCGTGAAACAGTATTCACCGAGAGGTGATTATTCAACCGGTTGATCGGGTTCCTCCTTTTCTGACTTGAACTTCGCTCTCTGCCGTTGTAATTAAGTTGAATATTCACAAAAAAGAAATTTGTCCCACAGTCTAGTCGGGATCAAAAAACAAGAAATTTGACATCGTCGCGTTACAGACTATTACAAAAAAATTACTCGGGCAAACAACCGGAGGTGTGCTGAAGTGCAACCTCATATTTGATCCGACGCGCGTTAGTGAAGATCCCAGCGTAACTTCGGAAGAAGAGAGAAAGCGACGGAAAAGAAAGAAAGAATTGAATTTTTGGTGCAGCTGGAGGATTGGCCTGCTGTTGATAGAAGCTTTAGGTATGTCGCGGCGAGTGAGCTAGCGACCGTGAGAAAAAGACGGACCCCGGCCAATCGAGTAAACTCGGCTCTCTCGGCCTCGCTCGAGGAAGACCTTCAGGGACGGTGGAACAAGCTCCTTCCTTTCATTGGGAGTCAACCAGCCTTATCGAGCGTAGTCGAAACGTGTGTGTTGCGCGATCGAGCGCTCGCGCGCGCGCGCGCGCCTTTGCCACTCTCGACGGAGTCGAGAAAACGTCTTCTTCGTCTCCGCGTAGCTTGCGAAAATGTTGCGAAAATGTTCTCTCTACGTAGCGGAAGAGAGTATACGGCGTTTGTCAAAGTGCGCTGGCTTTATGTAACGGCCAGAGGTGAAAGGTGGAATCGAGGACACGTATGTGTACAAGTATAGTCCGGCGTTGTCCGAATAAATTGTCCGCGAATGGCGAGCGCGCGGGTTGAAACGACGTTTTATTCATACAAATTACAAAATAAAAAGTAAGACGAGGGACAAATATCAAAAGTTTTTTATTTTTCATCATAAAAGGAACAAAAAAACACAATTGTTTTTACAATTAATTTTATTGTTTGTAATCTCTCATACGTTTGTAATCGACAAGTGTGATTTAAAATTCGAGATAAAAAAAATTCCTAAGAGTTTCGAAAGAAAAATGTTATTTCGAAAAATGCATGGCCACGACCATTCTATTTTTTATGAAACGTATTCTTCTAATCTCAGCACGAAGGAAACAATTTTTTTTATATCTTTCACATTATAAAAGAAACGTGTTATACCTTTCGTATTTTACTCTTAGCGTTTCTTTTAAACGATTCCTGTTTTAAACGATAGGTAGGCAACTATTGCTTTGATACTCTCTGTGGGCACACTCAGGGCTCGTAGTTTATACGCGCGCATACAAAGAAAGAAACGGAAAAGGTAGAATAAATATTCTAGTTGCATTCTAACAATTGGACAAAAACGATAATATATTTTAGAGATCGTTTATTTGACATGTTTAAGCGGTTAACGTAACGAAAATTACAAGAGATCGGAGGGAAAGGGAAAGGAAAAAAGCTTTTTGATACCACAATGTTGTTCTACATGCTCGTCACCGACCGTTGTGCTAACCTGGAAGGTTTGCTTATGTAAATTGGGGAGCTTAAAGTGATCCCGATTAACACCGGGTGGAAGTTCGCGTGACGAGAGGTCACGACGCGGAGAGAATGCGCCGTTGGAGGCGTTTGAGAAAGCGAACGAAGGCTGGCTCGCTCGCTTGCTCTCTCTCTCTCTTAGTGTGTATCGAGCTTATAATTTGCGCCGTCAAGTCAGTTTTAATCGCGTTCCTGGAAAGCCGAGTGACTGTGAGTGAATCATCATACGAGTCGCGGCATAATCGGGGGAGGAAGGTGCGTGTCCCAGATTTTCAACGCCGCGTTCTTTGTGTACGCGGATCCCGTGTACGAGGGGAACTTTCCGTAACAAAACGTACATACATATCGCCATTGTCCATGACTCTTCGCGTTTCATTCGATCGGTTAAATATCTCTCGTAAATAAAACGTGAGGACATCATCGTCAAGACAGATTTCGCACATTTGCAGCGTGCGAGCTACCGTCACCTTTTGAATTTAACATCTCCTCATTATCTCTCGCACGGTACGGGCTCGAAATCAACGACAAGTTACCGTCAATCGACGGACGGACGGCACTAAATCGACATTTTTCCGTATCATAATCGCCCGTGTTATTTTCGTCGGGAGAGCGTAAGATTTATCGGTGCGAGGGGGTGTCTTTAAAGAAACTACCGGTCAGAAAATACGCTCGCGCAATCCCTCCCCCCTCGTGATGCTCCGGGCGTTTTTCCGCGGACACGTCGTTCTCTCCGTAGTCGCGCCGAACCGTAAAACTTTCCGTACAAGGCGACGCCGGATTGCTTGTCGTTTTCTCGCTCGATTGTCGCTGCACCTGTCATTGATTGCTGCTCGCGCGCGCGATAGAAGGTTTACTTATGTAAATGCGTCCTTAGGAGAGTAAAGGAGTCGCGAAAGGAGTGGCGCGAGAAAACGCGCCCAGAGAAAGAGAGAGAGAGAGAAAGAGAGAGCAAGAGAATAAACCATAATTCCTTTCTTACTGGACCGCCGTCGCCTACCGCGCAACGCGCGCGGCTTCGCCTATCGGCCCGCGACTGATTACAAGTAGCGAGTTTAACGGTGTCCATAAATCTCCGGTACAATGTTGAGAGGCGTTAAGGACCGCGCGCGCGAGCCACGAAATGTTACGCGTACTCGATCACGGCGGTATATATGCCGGTTTTATATCGGTCTTTCCGAACAGGATAACACACTGTTGCGCGTTTTGATTTCTTTTTTTCGTGTCCTCGACACGCCGCGATCCGTCCACGTGGTGGACTGTCGTGGTTCAATCCGGCGAAGAACTCGAAGATTAACGACAGGTTTTTCACGCCAACGCTTTCCGCTTGGACTTTTACGTTCATTCTACAAAGTTTTAATTGTTACATACATATATTACCTCAATGGTTTGAGACCGAATAGAAAGTTCCGGTCGTACGGAGCGTTTATCGCAATACTTTAAAAGTTGAAGCTAACGGAGATGTGGTTGTTACATTAATGTTTTGACAAAGCAACAAATAGATATATAGATAGATATAGTTTAAGATATAGTTTAAAAATAAAATAAAAATAAAATTAAAAATGGCCCAATGAGATAATTTACGCGACACACACACACACACACACAAAATAAATTAAACGCACAAATATAAAACGCATTCTACTAATAGTTAGTAGAAGAGGAGGACCCTACCTCTGGCGCCCGCGGTGCGCCAGGATCGCCATCTCCCGTTCTCCGTAGCGTCGGCGAATCGCTCGCGTGTTGTCTCGGAGCGTTCCGCCGGGTGACCGAGCAGCCGCCGCGTACTGCCGCACCCCGGAGACGTGCTCCACGTAAATATCCCGCGACCAGCGTATGGTATCGGAGACCACGAGACGGCGCATCATCGCTGCATACGTGTTGGAAACACGCAGCACAGCCTCATTCCTCCGGTCCTATGAGCCGAGGGAGCCGACCACGAAAGGCGTGACAACCACACGGTACCCTTCTCGCGTGAAGGCCTCCGCAAGAGGAGTGTACTTGTTGACTTTCCTTGCTCTTGTCTCATCGAACGCCTCACGACGGTTCTCGAAGGGCACCGTGACGTCAATAATGATGATCGACCTCGACTGATCGTGACGAATCACGAGGTCGGGCTGAAGACTCGCGAATTCGTCATCGACCCCCTCGACCCGCTGATTGATTCGGACATCACCTGGCAGACGGGAAGCTTTAGCAAGACGCAGCAATAGGTCATCATGCCTGAGCTGTATCGCATCCGCGTGGACCCCAATAATTGATAACATAGGGAAGGGGGTCTCGGCACTCCCTCCGCAGCGCCGACAACGCGCATCGCCCTCCCCCACCGGCGTGCGCCGTTGAGCGGCAACACGTCGAGTCGGGTTCGGTGCAGGAAGCGCCAGTCGGCGAAGCGGGTGAAGCTGCCAGTGCGCATGAAGTGATTGCTCACTCCATGACGCATGGCCACCTCGAACACCTTCCCCTAATCCTTTTTGGCGACCAACGTGCTCGTGTAGTATGATGCGATAGCCAGGCGTAACGTGTGTATGACCTGCGCCCGTGCCTCTGGTGGGATTTTCACCAGGTTACCCCCGGAACCTCGACATTCCAAAAGAAGCTCCCGGGTCTCTTCCGCCCACATCCAGCAGATCCGCAATCTGGAGAACTGCCGTCTACACGCGTTCCGCGCATCCGACCAAAGGGAGCGCTCTCCACCGTCGCGGAATTTTCTCTCGAGCGAGCCCGAAAGAAACAAAGCAATGTCCTGCTCCGTTGGTACTGCACCAATTCGCCGCTGAACCACTCCCCTCAGCGACGCCCACGCCAGGTCTCTAACTCCAGCGTCGCCAGTGAGAACACGGAAGACGTGCGCTATCGTCAGGACGTCGGCGAGGTCAGCGAGCGGAAGCAGGCCACAGCCCCCCTTGTTAGGGGGGAGGTAGAGCCACTTGAGGGAAATTTGGCCAGCCTCCTTATTTGCTTATCCGCAACCTTAACAAGGCTCTTCTCTACTTTGGCACCCCGCAACAAGAAGTCGAGACGTGGCAGGATATAAGTTGCCACCATCTCGACTCGCTGCCACGGGGCTAACAATGAGCATTCGACGCGCTGCAATCCTCCACCATGCCTTGGGACTAAGTGAGTCCCTTTATGTCATCTGATTCTATTATTAGGTCTTCTGTGATTTCCGCTAGTTGTTCATCGGCCAAGCTCTTTCAACCTGATATTTTCTGTCAAACTACACAGTTGACCGATCTTATAAATATTTAGGACCACGAATTCTGCGAATCACTTTTTGTACCTGTTTAAGATAGGTCGATTAGATGACAAATGTTTCAGGAAAAATAAAACATTTTAACATTTTCGATTCTTCCCGAATTCTTTCGTCTTTTCAGAAATTGAGAAAAGATTTTCCAAACTTTAGAGTTTAACATTTTTAAGTAAGAAAAAAGAAACCGGTTAGATTTCTTCTAGAATATTTTTTTACTAGGTTTTTATCTAGATGTCTATAGATAAATCCATTTGTTACGAGGACCTAACGAGGACCCCCCCACAGTGGTTTTGTACTAGTCCAATCGATCAGAAATCAAGTTTTTACACGCAAACTGCACAAACAGAAGAATAATACTCCGCCATCAATCACTTTCAGAAAACCAAGTACTTTTGAAATACAATCTTGTTCACTTCGATACATAAAGAAGAAGGAATTTAAAGAAAGAAATGCAAAAGAGCATAGGGATTAGAGCGCGCAGTGAATTACGAGAACAAATGAGAATTTGATGAGATGAACAATTTTGAGATGAACAATTCAAATTTTTGTTTTCGACGACAGATTCTTACACTTATGCTAAGGTACGACTGAAACTTACGTGAGACGCGTGGACACAAGTAAGAGAACTACGCCTGTAATAATTCGCGCAAGTTCGCTCGGATAACTGGAAACTACCTTATACATCCAGATTATGTTTGCGAAAATTCAGTCGTGAACGATCGCCTTTAAAGTTCTCGGCAGGTTATTGAACTCCCTGTACAGAGCGCAGGCGATCCCATTAAAGACTAACGCGGGTGTAATAACGCGAGTTGCACGTACGAAGGGTTCGAGATAAAAAATGCAAGAGCCGATGAGCTGTTACTGAAAAAAAAAAAGTATCGAACTCCGACAAAGAGTCTTGTTCGACGCAGTGAGAGAGAGCGGAAATTCTTTTATAGAAAAAAAAGTCGAGTATCTCGTCGTTGGGTTTTCGACTGAAGAAGCGAAGACAAATTAAACAAATAAAAAAACCGGACTATTGCGAGCGAGTGTATTTTGCCGTTGTGGTCACACTCGCGCTTTCGTACGAGAAACAATTTAATTTGACGAAATCCAAACACACACGAACGATAAGAAAACGCTTATATTCCACACGTCAAAATACACACAAATTGTATGCTACGATTCGTCCGAGGGGAGGATCAAACACGGACTGGATAAAGCAGGCGAAACCCGCAGGCTGCCCGTTTGAGAACTAGAGGGCCTCTGAGGTAGAGCGTCTCTGACGTAGAAGAAGCGCTGGTGTTACACTCCTATAGATCAGTCACTCGTAAATCGTACGTGAAGACGTGAAAATGAAATACGAGGCGTCGCGCAACGATTGCTGAATTAACACGTGGATTATACATCCCCCGTCTATAGGCAAACTAGCGCCCGGAGATTTTTTCGCTTTCTTCGGTTCATAAATGAACTAACTGAGATTATATATATATATATAATGCGACACAAGTCTGCGCGCCAAGGCTCAAGACACATACACGTAGAGATAAACTGATAAAGCGGAAGGGGGGATTGCTAAAATAAATTCTTTGCCCCGATCTTTATCAGCAGACAATAAAGTAATCGCGATACGAATTCCGAACAGATCGCGACGCGACGGAGAACGCACGCGCCGCCGAAGTTCGACCGACGGAGAACGTGTCGGAGCGATCGTGTTCCTTTCACGAATACACGCGCGGACAGCGCGGATCGCGCGCCGAGATAAGGCGCGAGTCGCGTGCCCGATCGCTTCCGCGTTTTGTACCGTTATTGAGAGACCGCGCGCGGCTCTCTCGCACGGGCGAGAAATGCGCGTTACGCGCTCATGCGTGCGAACGCAGTTCGAGTCCCAAGAGCGAGTTCTGCCGTTGTCTCGTGATTTTTCCGGCTCGTAATTTTTCTTCCTCCTTTTTCTCTTGAAAACGGAATTCGACTTTCGGCCCGAGTAAACGGGCCGATGTTGCGCGAGTCGATTTGTCCCGCGAAATAACATCCGCGCATGTCGCGCATGTTTTAAATACCGACGAAATTGTTTGAACGAAAAGAGAACAATTTGCACCAATTATCTCCGCACAAATTTAAGCGAAGCTTAGAGTTTTCCTCTCTGGACAAGAGCAACCCGATGATAATTTTGCCCCGGAAATGTCACGGGAAGACAAACGTCCACGCGGTAAATTGATATATTTGACGCTATAATTAAATTTATTCATACAGAAGAAACTCGCGGAGAGATTTTTCCTCCGTTCGCGTGCGGAAAATGATCCGGGGACTTGTACGTGGGTCCCAGATTCAAAACGGCGTTATTTCGAAACTTTCTTGTCACCTCCGGGGAAATAAAGTTTAGCGGTTTCGCGCGACACGGTCTTTATTACCGCCGCACGCTAATATTCTCCGCGCGCTGATTTATGCTCGACGTCGTGGAAAAAGGCCAATACACGTGTACCGCGAGATTGTTGCCGCGGAATCCGGCCGAACGGTAGTCGATAATTATCTGGAAAAAGCGGAATTCGAAAAATCGATGGAAAAGAACGATGGCTCAATCGGTCGGAGGATTTTACGGTAAAAGCGTAACGCCTCACCGATGCGGGCTACAAAAAAAAAAAATGAAAACCCGCGGTGGTTGGCTCCGTCGAATCGAATCGCACAAAATTAATGATCCCTGAAGCCGGTGAGAGCCAACGATGTCGCGCGAGTCAAAGATCAAACGTTCGTATTATAACCGCGACCTCAAGATTCCTTTCGTGCGGCTCGATATCGCATGCTTTTATCTCTCTTATCACTTTCATCTTTTTTTTCTCAGAGGTATAAGAGCTCTTTGTGCTAAATTGTCTAACAAGTTCCGAGGTTCTATAATTTTATATATAACATATATACCATATGTGTTTAAGAATTTCTGAGGCGATAATGAAAAACTATCAGCCTCAAACAACATGTGAACAATCGCGCGAATTAACAATCCCCGATGTTCTTTTTGACATCTTAATTCCGCAATCATGGGCCTTTGAAAAATATTAAATGTGTAAAAAAATCTGAAAAAATTCGTATATATACAGTACACTTTCTCAATAATGCCACTCTGAATACTGCCGTTCCCTATTTCTCGCTCAAGCGTTTCCCCCTCCAGTTGGATAAGTTTGACGAGTTCGACTAGTAATCAAGTTCATACCTTCTGAATATCGCCGTTCCCTCATCATAAATTTTTTTCTGTGCCTTCTGGATATATAATCTGAAAATTGCTGCTCAAAATGCATCCAATACGATATATCGATAGATGAAAATAGAAAGAACCAATTGTTTATCAATAAATTTTTTTGAAATTAGTGATGAATATTGCATGCGCGATTTCTTTGCAACACCGATGTTCTCTTTTTCACTTGATTATAATAGAGATGACAATGTTTCAGTGTGGAAAGACTGATTGTGCGCTGCTCACTCGGAGAATGCGAGCAATGAAAGCGAGGTTGGTTCCAAGGAGATTGCGAACGATAATTCTTGATCGATTATACGCGCGCACGCTGCTGCTCCGGTTTTCCCCGGCTCGCACAAATTTTTCGACACTTGCTTTCTGTTGCGACGCAACATACACACCGGCCAAGTGAAAGTCGCGCGCACACTCTGCGTGATATGTATAATTTTTCTCAAATATCGAATATACATATAAATTCTCTCCTTTTCTGTCTGTAAAAAAATTCTTCCGAATGAAGAAGTCGATTTTATTAACCCTTCGTTCGTGGACTGAGTCTCCCAGACTCGCTCAAAAATTGTGCATCGACGTTTCTAGAAAAAAATAAAAAAATTTTTTTTTTAAACGCTAAATCTTCGAAATTACTAAATTTAAATTAAAAATTTTTTAGATTTGTTTTTTTTTTTATTGACGCAGAATTGTTTAAACTTTCAATTAAAAAAAAAAAAAATTAAAAAACTATTGATTCGCGGAGATTTGATCTTAAAGCCGCGTGGACCTCACAGACTCAGTCTACAGTAATCGTAGATTTTTTTTAAGTCTACAGACTAAAGGTTAATTTTTTTTAAGGTTTTTGTCTATTTAAAGAAATGTTCCTTGACACAATGACTATTTGACGTTAACGAAGAAGCCTCATTCAATTGTTTCTTCGAAGCGCGCTGATAAATTCTTCACGTTAAAAAAAATTATTTCTCTTAAACAAAATACTTATCTTTTTTTAATTTTCTTCGCTGTGACAGTTTTATAATACTTATGCACTACACTTCAAAACGCTTCGACAGCAAAGTCCGAGAGTTCCAGCCTAGAAAATAGCAGCAGATTTCCAGACTGACCAGGGTTTCGAGACCAGGCCGAGGATTTTTTTCTGAAACAGCATTTTAACGCACGTAAAAAGGCTCTCTTCTCTCATCTTTCCTTTCAGATCAGACGATGTCGTCACACACGGAGAGACAAATTCGATCCATGGATTATACACGGCCTTGTAAAAACTACTTGGTCAGGGGATGAAGCAACGACAGTATATCACAAACGCTTTTGTTCCGTCAGACATTTTTTTTCTAAATTATTATTTATATATCTGCATGTATATATTATTAAATTCTAAATTTAATGCACTCGTTTCTGCCAAAATAATCAAACAAATCAATTCAAATAACTTAGGAGGGAGGGATAAAAGGATAATAACTTATCCTCTTTCGTACAAAAATTACTCAATTATAACACAGATAGAAACCGATCTGGCTCATGCCTATCTGTGAACTCAAATCATGTTAGATATACAAGTCAAACAGACTTTTAAATTATAACTCTTCTTATAACCCTAATCTTAATTCAACATCGAAGAAAAAATTTGTTTTTTTTTTTTTATCAAGAGCATCACCTGGTGATAGGTGATGCTCTTGATAAAAAAAAAAAAAAAAAAGTTTTACATCGTAAAATTTTCTACTCAGTGATCAAGATTTAGAGAAACGACGTCGCACTGACGTCACGCGTAGAAAAGCACAATGAGCGCTTTTAAATCCGTAATGCGAGGAGAGAAGGGATTGCGTCCGTGAGCCTTGGGTTTCTGATAGAAAGGGCAGATTAATGCGTTGACAGTTAACTTCTTTATCCCATCTCATTTCATTTGTACTTCGCGCCGACATCCAACGGGCTTTATATATCGGATTCAAGCCGCGCGGATTACTTCAAGACGGACGGGGTAATTTGCAAAATATTTTAACTTGAAAGTTTCGCTTTTTTTTCTCTCTCTCTCTTTCTCTGTCTAATTACGCGCGAAAAAAGTGTCATTACATTATTGCTTTACGATAGCTGGCAATTCGCGTTTTCGTATCGAACATTAAAAGCGCGAAAGCACATTGCACGACGCCATAAATCGAAGAGAAACCAATTGCTCCGGGCAAGCACTTGGTGAATTTTATTATTCTTTAATGATTCTCGTATGTGAGAGGTGCATCGATCAGTATCTTCGCGCCTCTGTTCTCTCTTTCTCTTTCGGATTTATTTCCTCGTACATGAGAAATTCGCTTAACGAGAAATAAACGAGGAGAAAGAAGCGCGCGAGCTGGAGGTTTCACAGCTGGCGGAAGGACAAAATTGGTCGCGGTGGTTTTCCCCAGGACTTTCGAGAAGTTCGTCGACCCGGTTTTCCCTCGCGAGATAAGAAGCGCGCGATTCCGCGAATTAATAAAAAAATAAAAAAAAAAGACGAGAAAAGAAGCACCACGAGACGAACGGCAATTGAAAACACACACGATTGACAGGCGCGCAGCGGAGATCGTGTAATCAGACGCCGGACTTGAATTACAATTATCGTTGTATGTTACGCGCGGCGATAAAGAGCGACGATCACTTCCTGTCGGTGGTCGTTATCGAGCGCCAAGAGAACGGGAATATTTCGGTCGTCGCGAATACTTTCCGCGCGATAATCTTTCGATCGCTCCATCTCTCGTGCGGGCGTCGACAAGAGAATAACGATGAAAATTGCCCTAATCGCAATTACGGCGCGCACCGTCGACATTTGCGGCTTAGCAGGCGTGACGTCCGCTCGTAATGATCGCCGCGGCAAGGTTTCTGCTTCTTCTTTCGACGATCGCGAACGAGGATCGAAGAGCGGTCTGTTATTACACATGCTAATGCGCCGGATCGCAAACACGCTTCGGAACGTATTTTTTTTTTTGTGTTAAAAGAATCAATTGAAAAAACTTCAACTACCGTAAATTGACGTATCGTGTTAATAGTGTTAATCACATTATCATTATATGCGAAAACAGTATGTGTGTTATTATCGTCGGAAGGACTCGCGATATACACTGTCACTCGGAAACAATCGAGCGGCTTTGTCTCCTACGCGGTGAAGATACGATTTCGTCTTATCGGAGACGCTCGATAAGGGTTCGCCCGTGTCTCCGCACAATCGGATTCGTACGAAGCACGATATTATCCTGCGATAGCACGCGTGTGTAACGTACACGCACTCGCCTTACTTGTCACCCACACACGTGAACGAGTGCACGTGTACTCATTCTGCGTCACTCCGATATTATTAATAATGGAGCGAGGATATACGCGGTCTGCGCACGATCGTGCCGCGCGGAAGCACGCACCGGTAGATCGTTCTACCGGGTGTGTTCTTCGTGCATACGCACAAACGTCGTTCCGCACCAGCGTTGCCGTGGAACTTGCCACACGTGACGTCACGCAGTAGAGAGATAGAGAGATACGACTCGTACCTCTCTATCTCTCTACTGCGTGACGTCACGTGTGGCAAGTTCCACGGCAACGCTGTTCCGCACACTGAAAAAGGGTATCCCACGTCGTTACGAAACCACTGAGGTATTAAGAGACACGGTAGCGCCTCGCGCCAAGTTCGCAACACAGTGGCGCACGAATGCGCAAGGCGCACTGTGCACAGCGCACTGTATACAGCGCACCAGGAATTCGAAGAATAGGCGTGGGATCGGAGGGCAAGCGGAGTGGTTGCTCGCCAACAAGCGCCGTACGAATCGTACGGCCTGCTTGCTCTCCGATCCCCGCGCCTACTCTTCGAATTCCTAACGCGTTGTGTACCTATTATACGCGAAAATCACTTTTCGAAAGGAATTGTGAAAAATGAAATATTCATATCTCAATAACGACTGAACCGATTGACTCCATTTTAGTATACTATACTAGAACGTTCACTCAAATAGAAAGAAACAGGACGATAGAGAATTGTCACCAGCCTGTCTTTTTCTAGCCGTATATTACTTTATCTTACCCTACCTCGAACTAACAATATTTGAAACTCTAATCAGAAATGTTCAGAAGGATAGAGTGAGCTTTCCAGTGTAGTCTGTATATCAGAGCCTTCCAACTGATCACGTGACTGCATAGAAATCTTATGGCGCAGCCGCACGTCGTGCGCGAGTTGGAAGGCTCTGGTCTATAGTTCAGTGTACAGTCGGCGTCAATGAATCGTTTCGTGGACGCGGGGAGCTAGGGGTAAGAGAAACGGTAGTCTCTAGCAGTAAATACTGTAATTGGTCAATTCATCGAAATCTGCTACAGTTAGTTAGTGCGGCGCCCGTTGGCAGTACTTACTCCTAGGGAATACCGTCTCTCTTACCCCTAGCTCCTGGGGCTACGAAACGATTCATTGACGCCGACTGTACAAAACGCATACAAAGTCTCCACTCTCTCTTCGCACGTCTCTTTATTCTAACTTTTTGTATATTTTTCCCCATGTGACGCGGCAAACCAAGAATTTCGGAATAAACACCTGAACGAAGTCGAGGCGTAAATGTTGCGACGCGACTTAGTAATAAGTGATTTTTATTTCACAAATTGTGCGACTGACACATATAATGGTAATTTTTTAAATATTTTTTTCTTCAATGAGTCTCGCAAATAAATTGTAAAGAAATGACGCAAGAAAATGAACTCTCGCGTGATATGACACGGGAGTGTCCGTCTCTGCGTGTTGACCGTTCGAATCGTTGCCGTTGCGAGGCAATTACCGCGAAGAGAATGATTAAAATCTGGTTAATCGGCTCGTGACAGGTAACAATAACGCGAATGACAATATTACACGACACTTGATGATGAGCGTGCGATATTTTTCTTATTTAGACGCTCATTACATAGGCGACGTGATCACGTAATGGTTAGTTTTGTATGTCGGAACAAGTCGATCTCGATGGCGTCGCCGAGAGTGCGGTCAATATACAAGTGTGCGTTTGGCTGGCTCCTCGGTCAATGACGAGGCAGAAACATCGAACGACGGAGAATTTACAAAGCGCTAGATTGTGTGTTCAGATATTTTCACAGTCAGTAACAGCAGATATTTTTGTATCGCCGATTACAAACACACGCGCGCTCCCATTCGGACGGAGCCATTTTCACGACCGAGAAACGACCATTCGCCTTATTTTCCCGCGTTTGCGGACTAACCCTCGGAATTTTTTCGAAATCTCTCTCTCACCGGTCGCATCTTAAATCGCGCAAACTCTCGCAAAAACAACGACGTGAGGATTAATTCTGGATTTTAAACACGTTGTCTCTTGCGTTTTGGTAAACAATTCTCAGAAGAAGACTCATTCACTGCGCGCGTCTCAATTTTCCACACTGAGACATCGCTTAGGAAACTAAATCCTGAATTAGCAGAAGTATATGTGCGTGGACTCGTTGCTCGCGATGAATCAGCTGATTTATCTCTCGCGACGCGTGTGCACAAGACACACGCGATCGCGTCTAAACAAGCCGCTCGTGCATAAGCACGTGGCTCGTCACGGTCGCGTTGCGTTTATAATCGGCGACACGGTTTTCTTCTCATTCATTCATTCGGTCGGTCGGTCGGTCGGTTGGGCGAGAGACACGATTTTCGTGCGAGAGGAGATTCGGCGCGCAGCTTCGCGTCGTCTATCGATCGCGGCCAGCCTCTCTTGGCCGAGGTTCTTGGCGAGAAGCGCCAGCTCTCTCCCCGTTTGTGCCAGACGCCTCGGCAACAGAGGAAGAGAGAGAGAGAGAGAGAGAGAAAGACAGAGAGACAGGGTGGCACACACTCGAGCGGGGGAGATTGCACGTCGATCTTTCTCTTTTTGTTCTTGACCTCCTGCGGGAGAAAAGTGCGCTGCTACCAACTCCGCTCGCGGTGGTGGTGGGCGGCGTGGTGGTTGCGCGCAACGCTATCGTGTCAAGGAGCCGCGAGGCCGCGATTCTACACCCGTCGCTCGTTTACGAGCCGTTGCGCTGACGATATCATCCGCGATCGCTAAATCGAATACTTTATATCCCGCGCGAATCGGAACCGACGACGTCGTGGATTCGAAACGTGCGAGGTCAGCACTTCGCTCGCAAGAAATCGAAGGATTTAGAATCTTACATTTACATTTTTTTTTTTTTTTTTTTTTTATCGCAGGATTACCTCGCGCAATTTCCCCGAAAAGTTGACAAAGACTGTACCTTGACAAGTAGCGGTCGAAGTTTTGGTCGACCAAACGCCTCGATCTCCTGTGCGTAAATTTAGAGATTAACGTAATCCGCATCTTTTGCTTACCTGTAATCAGAAAACACAAAAAAAACTGGTTATTAAAGAATGTAAATTAACTTGAGAGTAAATTTGTTAACTTGCTTTTTTTTAATTTTTATGCCCTTCTGTCTATTTTGCAACAACACAATGAGATGTTCGTACAATATAAACGCGCACGAGATATAAATTCCTTCTCTTTTGTCATTAATTTCGATAATACATTCCCGTGTCTCGATAATTATCTTAAAAGACGTCGCGCAACTTGCGTGCACATTTTCGTCGAGGTTGCGACGATCGCGGCTCTGAACTCCCGTGATGCACGATGCGATTCGTATGCATGTGCGCACGCAATGCGATGTTTATTCAGAAGAGAAGCGGGAGCCGTGGCTTATATGAGTAATCTGCGCAAAGAATTGCGCCGTGTATCTCAATATAGAAATAAACGAGATACGAAAATTTGCTTAAATGTGAAAACGCTTTGAACACTGTGATAGCAAGGCTGGAAATGTGAACTCGCATGTCAAACGAGAAATTGCATCTCGTACAAGGTTTGCGTTTTCATAAAGAAAACACATAAAAATTAGGATCGCAATATTTCCAGACGTTTAATATTAAAGACAAAATATAACTATTTGAAGAGCCAAGTGAGGAAACTTCGGTTTGTGGAATGCATTTTGTGATAGTCAGTGCCATTGAAATGCGGCAAAATATGAATTCTGTAAATCCTGATATTCATGTGCGATGTTTTATTAGTTAAGACGTTGAAAAAAATCTGTAAAAATTCACGAGACTTTATTCAACGTTCTAAACTAATAAAATAACATTAGTTTTGATATTTTTCTTATTTTCTTCGAAAAATATACCGAGAGATAGATCTCATTGTCAAAAATCGCTCGGACAACAAATTTTTAGGGGGTTTACAGGATTGAGGTCAAAAGCTGGGGCCAGTCGTGCGTAAATTCGCGTCGTGTCTCGGTAGCAAACAATGTAAGTATAACGAAGAGGATCATCTTGTCGTGTATTTTTTTTTTTTATCTCCCCTCGCCCTTTGGTGTTCTTGAGAAACTTTTTGCATTTCAACGACAGTCGAGGGGAAAAGAAAAGAAAAACGAGAGCGGAGGACGATCTTCTCTCTCGCGTTAGAAGACGGCGGGAAAAACAGGTCTCACTTTTCAAATGAAAGAAAAGAGGGCACGACAGACAGCGAACCCCCTTCCCCTTCGCCCCGCCCGACAAGCTTTTAGCCGGGTTCGTTCTTAGCGCGCGATATTTCCACGATGATAATGCGACCTCCTTCTGATTGCCTCTCGCCCTCGACGCGATAAAAACGAATGTTCCGCTATGCAAATTAGATCCTATGCATCCAATTATCCCGCACGCCGGCAGATGAATTATACGGGAGAGGCGTGAGCAAATTTATTTTCGCGGAGATACGCGACGATCAACGTAAGAATCGCGCGCGCCGTTTCGCACGCGAGAAGAAATATCTCTTTTTTTTTTTTCGGGAAATTGATTCCGCGCTTGTCAATATTAATAAGAATTTCAGTCTCTCAAGATTCTCTTCTTTTCGCATTACATTGACGAAACGTAAATTAAGGGCTGAGAAATAAATCTGATCATTTAAATACACGAACGAGGAGAATCTAATTTTAAGAAGTTTCGAAAAAATTGTGATCTTCGAACGATGACTCTTTTCACAAAGAATTTTTCAAATTTTGTTCCACACTGTAATTTGTTAAAGTCGCTTCAAGATATCTCGTGTTAATCGCAGATCAATAAAATTAACTTTTCTCGCTGATGTTTGTAGCAAGAAAAACGTGCCACGTAACAAATTAGTATAATTCCCTGGATCTGCCGCGTCAGATTCTAACAACGTAAACGTGATCTGTGCAGTCTCCTGCGCGCCACAGAGACAAAAACAAACATTTCAGCCTGCGAAGCAAAAACCGCGCGGATTGAGGAAATACTAAATGTTGCGCTCCTTGTGTATTTTTCTACCAAAATTACGTCATGTTTTTTATAAAATTTACTTCTCCGCCAATTTGCAAGGATCGCCCTCGAGAATGCACTTCGATGCACGCGCAGAGAGTCGGACGTGACGCGAATAATGACGTGACGAGGAAAAAACGTCGATGCGGCAGCAAAGTCGCGAGTTCTCTCGCCCGCTCGTCTAGACAATCTGGAAACAAACATCGCCCCGACGGGAGTTATTCCAAACGGTACGTTAAAGGTTAAGGACGCGGGTTCGATAGCCCGCACATCTCTGACGAATTCGCTCGAGGACGACGGGCGCACACTAATATCCTTTTTTATCGTCGATTTTTTCGTCGGGTGAAAGGAAATCGCGACAATATACGCGCATCCTCGACATTACGCGCGCTTCTAAAATTAAAGATCGACATTTGCGAACGACACCAATGGCCGATCATCGCGGCCTTGACGAGACATCGCTTTCGCGCAAACTCAACGATGCTTTTTGCGACTTTATTCCGACCGTCGAGAGCGAGTTGAAAATATGCGCGGTAATTAAAAAAAGAAAAAAAAAGCTTCACACTGGTGGAGCGAGATGGTGTTTTTTTGTTTTGTTTTTCTTATGTGTTTAATAACGAAGAGATCGTATCGCGACTCAAAGAGGAAAAAAAAATACAGGACGTTACTCAAGACTTCGCAACGCGGTGTTTAATTTCCGTTGTGTGATCGAAAAGGTTAATGATATGTTACATATTCACCTTCGTGCGCGCGCGCACTTTTCCCGAAATGAAAGATTGCGCAATCCCAACGTCGCATACACGTCGATCGTAGGAATTTCACGCGCGGAGAATTGAGACAAAGTGTCGAGAGATAGAGACTCGCTCCGAATCGGTGGCGACACGCTCGTAACAATCGCCGAGGCGGCGATCGTTGAGTGGCGTGGCGGCGATTTGTTAGCGACCGATCTAACGCCGGTTTTCTAACTTTAATGGCCCGTGACGACCAGTCGTCGCTCGTGCGCCGATTACATACGCCTTTGGTTTATACCACGCGCGCGCGCACATTTCGTGGACATTTGCGTGGGCGACGCGTGTGCGCCGTAAAATCGGCGACGCTAATTAATTTCGCGCCGGCCAAAGAAGGAACCGATCGCGCGAACCGCGCGACGATAAGACCGATCGAAGTATCGATGGACTTCGCGACCGAAGAAAATTTTTTTTCGATCTCTGTGTGTTCGCTAGACTTTCTCTCTCTCTCTCTATCTCTCTTTCTCTCTGTACCTCAAGCTTGAAAAAATTTTTATTTATTACGAGAAACCTCCTATTCAAGCTGCGAGTTGAAATTGATTCTTAATCAAAAATACGTAATTATAAAGTCGGTTGTAAATTTGATTTACCTCGGATTTTACAAGACGTGTCGTTTCCATCGTTTTCATATCGCACGCGTGTCCGTGATCGAAAGTCCGCGATTGTCGGCGATTTAGAAACGTTACACGCTCGTCCTTGCGTCGTTAACGCAAGTATATACCATTCTAACTGTCGAGCTATTGTGTGTGTGTGTATGGTGTCTGTCTTTTTTTTCCCCACGAGCTGCGAAGATGGTCAGTCCCGGCGATTATTACCGGCGCACGTGCGACGACGACAACGACGACAACGACGACGACGACGAGCTTGTCGCGTTGACGATAGTTGAATTTATTGTAATACGCGGCAATTTAGTTGTCTCCCGCGAGATTTTTGTACGAACGAGCAACACGAACGAGACGTGAGGTTACAAAACGCAATTGTTATTTTGTAACGCGTTCGAATTAAAAAAAATTATAATAACGTTAAATAAATCATCGTCAACATTTTATTTTCCTCCTCTTTCCCTCTATTTAGTTTCTCGAGAATAATTATTATCCGTACGTGTGCAACACAATAAATTCCGAAGCACCGACTGGTTCGGAAAACCGCGCTTACGCGCGCCGAGAAACGGGCGCGTACTCGTTTAATGGAAAGTCCGTGATTCTCGGCGAGACGTACGCGTGTCCTTGTGTCGTTAACATGATTTGACGTTACTCAACGCGATATGCCGCGGCGTGTGAGAGAGCGTATGCTTACATTATCTTGGCGACGCCAAGTAAGTCGGCACAGGTCTCGATACGCGCTTGCAAAATCGTCGTCGCTTATACACACGCGCGCGCGCGCACACACACACCGCGCCGTGCCGCGCCTCCGTAAAAAGTTTCATACGTCGCGAAAAAACGTTCCGTTCGCGTGAAAAATCCAGCCAATGCGCTGCCGCGCCGCGGTTGCGCCGAATCCGCACGGTTTCTTTTCCGTGGATAAAATCACTCTTTTATAAGAGTCAAAATGGCAAAAAAAAAAAAAAAAAAAAAAAAAAAAAAAAAAAAAAAAAAAAAAAAAAGAACGAAGAAAAACCACGAATTACGGCGGCGAGACGGCGGCGACAATCACACGATGTTGCAATTTGCATGTGAAATACGGATTCTGTGTTACGCGAGATCTCATGTTCGAAACTCAATTACGATACTTGGTAAATTGAGTTTCGGAAATGTTGAGGTATTTAAACCAAAACTGGATATTTTTGCCTATTCGTGAGAGAATTTTCAACATGTCTTTTTGTTCTTCTTTTTTTACTTCGAGCTCGCAACATATCGAGATATTTTTAATCGTGACGGCGATTAACTTTGTCGAAGAACAAAGTTGACGGTTAAACCTTCATACAAAGTGCATTATGGAAATTTCCTATAGTATATTGATGTTTACGATTTTGTGAGCAAAGAAAAAAAGACGTGTTCGATAAATCACTGAGTTGGACAAACTAATCGCGTATGCGTAGTTTTCATTATAAAAAAAAAAAAATGAAAAAAAAAGAATCTCGAGTAATTTATTTATTATTGGCGCAAAAAGTTAATTTACAATTAGCGCAGAAGCGATGCGGGCGAACGGAAGGATGTGACCGAGAGAGGAGAAGGGGACCTTGAATTTTTTACATGACGGCGAATTGCGCAAGTATATACACGACGTCCGGGCTCGGCGCCAAACTTTGCCCGATACGCGTTGCCCAATTTTACGAGAAAACGAGGTTGCGTGGGCTCTCCCGAAACATTGTTCGCCGTTTGTCTAAACGGCAAACTTTATCGCTCGCGTTGTAAAAAAACGCGATTGCGCGTGTTCCCGAGCACACTTTTCGGACGGTTATTAGACAATCGGGCATCCCCCAGAGAGAGAAAGAGAGAGAGAGAGAGGAAACAAAAGAACAAACAACTCCTCGTGCACGAACAAGCACGAAACATAGAAAAACGAAAATAATCGCCTCAATTAATCGGCACGAATGTTAATCGCGTTACCGTCCGCGGAGTTTTGGTTGTTCGCGGGGGAAAAAGCGCGCAGGACCGTATTTATCGCGGATTAACTTGATAGCGGAGAGACGGACAACCGCGCGTGCACACACACACAGTTGTGTCACACACGCGTCGCAGCGCAAGTCTCGCACAGCCAATGAATGAGCCACGGTGCAAGGACACGAGTTGCAACAAATCGAACGTGCCCCAGACTCTCCGCTCTCTTTCCTTTCCTCACCCGTTCCCGCGCGCGATTAAAAGCGCAGCTTTGGCACTGCTTGTACCCGCGCGGATTCGATATCAAAACTGTGTGTTTACGCGCGCGCGGGAGAAAGGGTTGAACGATCGATTCTCGCGACCGTGATTCCCCTTTCGCACAACGCGCGCCTCTTTCCGCTAATTAGGAAAGTAACTCGTGCGAGTTACTTTTCTCGGGAGAGACGCGGATTGTTATTATATCCACCTCGGTCAACAGGGAAGCGATGTTCTTCTCGCCACTTTGTCCGTCTTGTTAAACAGAGAGAGCGCGCGTTTTTTTTGTTTGGCGATACGACCACATTTACACAAAAGGCAAAAGAAGGAAATTTCCGTTAACGATCGCGCAAAAAGTAATGCTTCGTGGTGGCGTGAGAAACTCGGGAACGCCTGTCCTTAGACCTTTCACGCCGATTGAAATGACTGGTATTAATTACCTGTCTCGCGTTACGCGTGACTTCGACGCGTACATACACGCGCGCTACCGAACTACCGTGAGTGAATATTTCTCTCCGAAGGTGCGCGCGGTGTTCGTTTCCGTCCGAGCGTTAGGAACTTCTGTCAATATCCAGGGGAGAATGATGAGACTTCGGGAGTTTAATATCCTTCGCCTCCCGTGCAAAAAAAAAAGACGAAAACACGGGAAACACAAAAAAATGACAAATTAGAACGATCGGTAAGCAACAACGAAAATGACCGCGAGTTGGGTTAAAGTTGACTCGAAATCACAACAGAGCTAAATTAAAACGCCCGAAAAAAAATACAATCAACGGCAGAAAGAAATAAAAATAAAACTAAAAGGCACGCGCAAAATTTGAAAAAATACAATTACACAGCAGAACTAAATTAAATGGGAAAAAAAATCAAGCGACTAAAAGTAGTTCGCAAAAAACAAAAATAATTCACGTTGCACGCGTTTTACTTGCTAACAATTTCGCGGCTTTGTGATGCGTGAATTTAAAATGTGATAATAATCAACGCGAGAATTACCTGTCGGTCTGCGTACACACCTCTATCGGGATAGTGAGAGAAATTTCAGACTATACGCGATATCTCTTCGGCTGTGTCATACCGAATGCGATTTCGAACGAATCGTGTGACCGATCGCCTATAGACGGCCAGTAAACGGAAGGTGTACACGCCGTACTGGCTAGTTAAGTATGCGACGTGACATGGTTTGGTATTTAGGAAAGGCCAGTCCCGACCAATGTCACAACAAGCCGTTTGAAAGGCGCTAGATCGTGAACGCGGCGCAGGTGAACAGAGAGAGGTCCCCGCGATTGTTTCCCTCTCAATTGCCGATCTCTCGGATCAAACGACGACAAAGGTTGACGATTGCAATGCGCGCGATTGCTCCGCGATCGAACGCCCACCGCAAATCTCGATCGTGCGATCACAATCGGCGATCGCGTAATGTCTCTTTTATGACGCCAGCAATCGTGAAAACGATCCACAGCCGATCGCCTTCCACCAGTGGGATCAAATACAAAATTACCTTTTGTTCATAATTATTTAATTCTGTGAATTGTTGAATAATTTCGATATTATTTTATTTACAATTTCTGTAAATAACGCAAATAACTTTGTACGATACCAGATCGAATACAGAACATCTGGTTCGTCGCCAAAGGTAACT
Organism: Pseudomyrmex gracilis; assembly: GCF_002006095.1. Classification (NCBI taxonomy): domain Eukaryota; kingdom Metazoa; phylum Arthropoda; class Insecta; order Hymenoptera; family Formicidae; genus Pseudomyrmex; species Pseudomyrmex gracilis. The sequence goes on along the minus strand of NW_018020593.1, from coordinate 622,714 downwards.
GACCCTACTCACGATCGCGAAATACAATCAGCTGGCGAGTAGAATCTCGAAGGTGAGACGCTATTAAACAACATTTCTCAGCCGAGGACGAACACACGGTCACACAGGACAATGCCCCCTGAGCGAGGACAGTTAACCGTGTTTCCCATGAACCTATCGTTCGCAACCCCATCGGGGCTCTCCACCCCGTAAAGAGAGACGGCGGTTCGGAGACTGGGTGATTTTCGGCTGAAACCGGTTAGACCGGTTTACGACGGTTCACAGAAAAACGTCCGGATCTTCTTCTTCTTCTTCGCAAGCGCAACTCCCTTTCCTCTCAACCGGCGAAAGGTAACTTTTGTTTCGACGAGGTCGCGTTCTTTAGAACCGAGGTTTCACGGTTGCGACAGAATCCCGAGTCTTTGTGATGCGGGTAATTAGTTCGATGTGACGGCCGTTCCGAAAGGAGGACACGTGAAAATTTTAACGAGTGTGCCTATCCGTCGATATTCTTCGGCTCTTGCTTCACAAAATAGCTCGCTTCAAGCGCTTTAAGATTCGTCTCGAAAAAATTGAGCAATTTTCATCTAAAAAACAAGTTTTTAATTAATAAACGAAAAGTTTTAATTGCGAAATTATTTTTTTATCCATCGATATATATACGCATATTGAATTTAAGAGATTCTCGAACATGCCACAATTTCTTTCATTTAATGCGCGAGTAACACAGAGATCTTAAAATGGAAATTCCGCATGTATATTCATTAAATCTAACCAGTTAGTCTCTAGCGACATGGCAATTAATTGGATACAAATCGCAGTTGTAAATTGCGCGTTATAAAGCCGGTGTTACACCGAGGCGATATAACGAACACCTTTTATGTAATTTTCAAGAAATAATTGAGAGCGCACCTGATAATCGCGTGGCGCGCTTAGACACTGTACCCAAGATTTATTCGCAAAGTTGCAATTTGTCAAAAAATTAATTTCAATTTTACTTGGTATTTAACTCCATGCGCGGTTTTGATGTTTTTTTTTTTTTTTTTTAATCAAAAGCGTATTTGAAATCTGATTGTTTAAAAACGCTTCAGAATTTTGATAAAATCTGTGAAAACATATTTCTGTGCGCAACGCGAACGCGCGCAAGTATTGCGCGCGCGCGGCGATTGTTTGCCAGTTCGAAGGTTACGCGTGTACTGTACTGGATGTTCATTGAAGAACGGGGCCGCTTGTAGAAAAATCCGCAAACGAGGTTGATGAGGTTTTCCAGTGACTTTCAGCTCGCGAGCCAAAAGTACTGCCGCGAGAGAGCCGGGCAGCACTTGCGCGATAGCGACGCCTTCTTCGAAGGAAACTAGGACACCGTAGAAATTGCGAAGTTGGTCCTTGCGTCGCGCGCAGGTGCACAAAACGCTTTTCCATGTTCTGCTGGTTTACTTCATTGTACATATCGCCTTGAGATTGAGCGAGACCGATCGCCGATGAGGAGATGTCGAAAGGCTCTTTTAACACAAAACAAAACCGCAAAGAAAAAAAAAACTACGGGATAACGTGAAATATATCGTGCGAGTACATCGTTCTTATCGTTTCGTCGATAAGATAATTTCTCAATTGTGACGTGTCGAGATAAAGAAAGATAGAGAAAAAAACAGCCGTTTAATAAACCGTAAGATAGCGACACAAAACATATTTAGTTTTTTTTTTTTTTCCTATATCTCTCGCTCCGACAGTTATTTCTCCGATAAAACTCGCCGAGTTTTTTTTTTTATTTCCCGATAAAGCCAGCACTCAATTACACCTCCCTCAGTCACTAGTCAAGAATCTTCGGCGCTCGAATGGAGGTCGATTGTGCGCGGCACATGTGATGTCACCGTGCACAGTCATTATCTTCGTTATTATTCCACATAGGCGCGCTCTATATTGCGTCTCGTGTTTAATAACGTCCGCGGCGGTGAGTACAGTCCTATTTCCCGTTTCGCTCGTTGTCGCGAGGACCGAGGATTAATTAAACCGTCTCGTAAAGTTGCGTCCGCCGATGTGACGTCTCGCGCAACGAGCGTTTTGACGACATGTTGGTTTTTTTTTTTTTTTTTTTTTTTTTTTTTTTTTTTTTTTTTTTTTTAAGTCCGACAGAGAAGAGCAACACGCGCATTTATATTTTCAACAGCGCGATTACGTAATTCGATCGCGTCGCTTACGCAAGTGTCGCGATCATCAACTTGTCGTGTGCGCGTCTGTAAATTCCTTTTTTGCAACATTGCAATAAGGACGCGAAGGGATGCACGCTCGAAAGTGTGCTCGCACGCACGCACGCACAATTTTACACGCTAGTCGAGACTCGCCATTCAGCAAGCTTTCTCCTTTCAAGAAACGCTAAAGGTCTCAGGTAGTAAAAGGGGAGGACGAAGAGACGACGACAAGAGCGGCTACGAGAGGGACAACTTGACCGGCGCACGAAGGGTGCAGACGTGCCGACGTGCGTAAGGGCGATATATATGTATGTAAGGGTGGCCAGAATTGTCTGTTCTTCGTCGACAAAAGCGTTCTCTCCTCTTGTGCCTTTAAGTACGAGCATCCCTCGTAAGTCTAGTTGTTCCCTTCCACGCTGTGCCCAATTCAAACTTCATTCCCAAGACCAAACTTCCGCCGTAGATGGCAATCTTCCCTCTCGAACCCTCGCCGCAAACCTACTTCGGACTTCATCGTTCTAAAATATGTTATAGTCAGTCGGCGAATATTCAAATCGGTCTTTGTTCCGAATCGGTATGTACATGTATATTCGTTTTCGAGTGAAAAATATATATAAGTTGAAAAATACATAAATTGAAAATTAAAAATTAAAAACAAGATAAAATCTAAAGAAAATCTCGTCGTTTTTAAGATTGAAACGTCGATTGCATGCAATTTCGCGCGTTTATCAGAAGTTAACGACCAAACACATACGGGATTAATCAACGATTGATTTAATGATACGTGACTGATTAATCGCCTCGCCGATATAAATATTCGATATCAATTTGCCGTCTGGTATTTCGTTTCCTTCGAAGTTTAGCGTAGACAATCGCGGAGACAATCTCAATCTCGAACACATTAAAAGACGAGACACTCGCGATTGGGTTTCGCGATTAAATTTTTTTCTGGGGAAAAAATCGATATTCCGAGGTAAAATGAAAATTAAGATATTCCGACGCAGGTGAGCGCGATACGGCGCGTCGGTATAGGCTAAAAATAAAAGCAATTACCGAACGAGAGCGACCGTTGCATTTCACATCCGCAAATGCATTATGCGCGCAGCCACGCTGCGCTTACGTGCGAGTTGTTTACGTTTGCCGGGCGTAAATAGAACGTGCGGAAGTTTTCTTTCACTCGAGGCGCGTTGGCGCGCGTACACACCGTTCTTCGCGAAAATTCTAATATAACGCCGCCTTTCCCTTTGTATACACGCGCGCGCTCGCTCGCTCGCTCGCTTGCTGTGTGGGAGCATTACGAAAAGGAAAATCGCCTGAAATTCCTGACCGGCGCGAACCGTAAATATGTCGCAGCTAATTACTCGGAGCAGCTAATCAACGAAGCTGAGCATGCGCAAAAGAGAAAAAGAACCCTCGGACACCGCACAACAATTATCCAATACGTCGGTCGTGTGTTTTATTCTCCCGTCGGGTTTTTCGCGAAAATTGGCTACTCATTACATCAACATGTGTGCGCGCGCGCAAACACACATACACATGGTCACACAGAACAAGTTCGAATGCGGCGAGTGGCAAACGGGTTTTTCTCGAACACTTGGCAGCTCGATCTGTCACAATCGCGTATTCGGAATTTCAATCGATACGTATATATATATATATATGTATAAATACATATATATTACGTGTATAATTAACGGCCGAACTATGCAGTCAATTGTAATTTTAAAATTGCATCCTATACATCGTCGGTTTTTATGTCGAATTTTAGACACTCTCCGCAATAGATTGTAGCACCGATCCGTGGCACACATATTTATAGCCGGCGCCGCGCGAAAATCAGGTCGCCCCGTTTCTGTCAATTTTCCGAACCGTATCTAAGGGCGCCACGAATATAACTTCATTATAAATCAACGTTATCTGATTACCAAATCGTCCCGAAAATAAATGCCCATTACACGGGACGTTTATCTTGACAAATTTGGAGTTTCTAAAAATATGCGAATCGCACGCAAAATTTATAACGCAAATTAGAGTGTTTAATATTTCACATAATAATGCGCTTATATACATGTCAGTTAATTTTAAAAAAACAAAAAATCAATCGAGATGATGTTTAAATGTAAATTTTTGAAAAGTCTTTCATTGGTTTACGCGCGACTTACGTAACGGTTATTCAGCAACTTGGTATTCGCCAACCCGGTTGCCCAACCGCATGAGACCGCAGCTGCTCGGACGAAATCGTGTAAGGATACGCGATTTCAAAGGACCTTGGCATTTGGCATTAGATAATTCGGGGAGGGAGGAAGGAAGGGCGACGGTGTGAACCTCCAGCCGGGTTTCTCGAAAACATGAATACGAAAGTAGTCGCTCGTGTAACGTGTACGCAATGCGACAGAACGTGTAAACTCTCTCGAGGTTACACGAGCGAGAAGAGAGAGACGAGCGCGCGTTTCTTTTGCGATTCCCTAATCGGTTTTTTACGGCTCTCGCTGCCTAAAACATTCACTCGGCTCGACGAGACTCTAATGAAGATCTACGAGAAGCTCAAATTAAAACGCACGACTTTCTCTTGCGCAAACACTTTGCTCAGCGCGCGAGACCGAATGTTTAAAAAAATCGAAGTAAACCTGACCGTAGTTTTGATATTTTTGTTTTAAGAAAATGTCGAAGTTAACTACTTTTTTAATTTTGTTTTCTCATCAATGTAACTTAATCGACGTAACCGATCTAGAAAATTTGACGATGGTCCGTTTGTGACAACGGATATCCTACTCGCGAATGGAAGTGTGTCAGCGTGTTGCCACACGAGAAGAAAAGGAAACAGAACGCGAAGAAGCGGGCGTGGGCGAATTTAATCAGCTCGTAATCGACCGAGAGAACCCGGCGAAAGAGGGAAAAAAGCAACGCCGAGGAGCGACAAAGCGCGAGCGCGCGCGACCTACGTCTCTTTCCGGGAAAAACGTGATGCAACAAAAGAGAAAGGAAGAGAGAGAGAGAGAGAGAGAAAAAAGAGAAAAAAAAATAATCTTCTCGAGTCGGTGTTGAAACGTCGGTGACAACCGAAGTGTTCGTGGGTGCATTAAATCGATACTCGCGATTGATTACCTGACAACGAGAAAATAGATAGGCGCTCGAGGATATCACTGTCTTTCGTGACAGGCGAGTTTTATCTTTGCCGAATGGCGTGGAAATATTGCGCGAATGTGTACGCGCGCGCGCGATAAATTTTCCACGCAATTTACAATCTCGATAATAATCAAGCCGTAAGAACGCGCACACCGGGACGATAAAGAAGCTAAATTCTCGTAAAATCGCGCGTCCATTACGACACGCGATAGGCAAACGAATATTTCGGAAGATACGCATGTGTGTTGCGTAATCAAGAAACCGATACCGTTAATTATCTAAGCCGCGAGCGAAAATTCCTCTCCCGATCTCGAAATTATTAAAACACCGCGGCGAGCACACGCATGAATGAACACGCACAACTTTCCTAAAAGGTGCGCGCGCGCTCGCTCAAAGCACCAATGAAATGAATGAAGGGAAGCGTGGGTGAAGTTTAATCGAGAGCGCAGCGGAGTAGATAAAGAGAAAGGAAAAACGACGCTTTAATTTTCAAGTGCTCCGGAAAGAAACGCGAACTCGGACGTGCGCGCGCGCGTGAGAGTTTCTCTTAATTGATACATCGGGGCGCGAAATGTGTAACGAGAGTGTGCTCTTGTTCGATAAGTGGAAAGTGGCGAATGTTTCTATTCTCTCAGCGAGAAAAGAGGAAAAAAAAATAAAAGAAACGATCGAATCGAAGCGATCGGCGGCGAAGCGCGGGAAAAACCTTGTGAAAGTTACATCACCCACCGCCGCGCGGCTCTATCATTACATGTGCGTTACGCGTCTGCGTTTATTCTTAGGAACTACGCTCGGTGCGTCGCGCGCTTTGGTGCGCGCGGTAAAACGACGACGCTTTCCCACAAAGCGGACGAAACTCGGACGGTTTTTCCTGTCGCGATCGACCTGTTCGCGCAGGTTGAAAACCTACTGACGGTATATCGCGGGGGTATATATTCCGCAAAATTAAAGGGAGACATTCTTCGGGAGTAACGCAATGTTGCGCGCCGAAAGGGCGGGGCGCGACGCCGCGCACTTTCAACATGCGAGTGAAGCGTGTAAACAGCCCGCGGCTGCCGCCGGTCGGTGATCGATTTTTTGACACGCGCGACTTCTAACGCAGCAATGACACAATTTCGACTACCCGCGTCCCGGCTGAATATTATAATTATACAATCGCGAGATTAATTGAAAAACTAAAAATCAAAAAAGTCATATAATCGCGGATCTAGCTCGGATTTCGTTCGATTCATGATGCAACGCGCGTGATGTTTGACGTAATAACGACGTCGTCGGGGGGATTCGGTCGCCTGAAAGCTGGAAACCGGAATTACCGCGGTTGAAAAAAAATTTCCTCTTTTTGCGCGGCGCGAATGAGCTGACCGCGATATAAGTGCGATAATGAGCGTGCGCGAAAGTAGAATTTCATGAGTAATTGCTGAATGACTGTACGCGCGCGCGCACCAAATATACATAAATAAAACGCGCGGTATGTTTGTTAATAATTAAAAGGAATATGTTATATGTTTTTGCGTTAGGCAAAAACTTTAATCCGCGCGCGCGCAAAAAAAAAAAAAAAAAAAAAAAAAAAAAATGTTTGTTAATAATTAAAAGGAATATGTTATATGTTTTTGCGTTAGGCAAAAACTTTAATCCGCGCGCGCGCAAAAAAAAAAAAAAAAAAATTAAAAAAACAAATTTTACGCAGGCAACGTTAAAGCGAATTCGCTTCGAATCTCGTCTCGCCCGTTTGATTCATTTTATTCATTTCGCGACTGTTTTACATTCCCGAATGGAAGCAACGCGAAATGTATACCGCAAACGATGGGTTTTTAGTAACGAGCTCGTCCGGAGAGCTCGCGCCCATTGTCTACAGTCGAACAATATATGTACGAATCGATGTACGACGGAATGAAAACTGGTTTCCGGTGGGGAGATCGTGACTAGGCACAATATCGGTATCGCACAGAGGCGGATTGATGTTAAAATGAGCAGTCATAAATCATAAACGGCGCGGCGGTATTATTTCCCGCCGCGATTCTCACCGTCGCGCTCGATCAAGATCAAGGATTTTCACTTCTTTCCTTCTCGCTTCTTGGGAACGAGTCGTTTTTTTGTGCGCGCGCGCGAAACGTATGCGCGACGATAATTACAAATCAGAATAAGTAAGCGCGCGTGCTCACTGCAACGAACAATTAATCTCGAGCGAATGAAGAAAAAAACCAATAACTTCCTAATTTACATCGAAAAGTACCTTTTACTTATTGCTTCGCTATTTTAACCACGTTGGCAAAAATGTTTCGCGTTCCCAGCGAATTTGCGACATTTTGATGCGCGCCTCTCTCTCTCTCTCTACAAAAGCGAACGATGTTTGCCGGCGTTCCCTCTTAATTTTAACGTCGTTATACCGCGCGAACAGGGTGCATTCCACGGCGGGATGTGCAACGAGGGCGATGTACTTCCTCGAGAGGTGCACGTGTTATAATCACTGCAGCTTTGGGAATCGTGCACCAACACAACATGTAAGTTATACTACAAACGACGAACCTAGGGTAACCTTACCTTTAACTTCGACTGACCAATCAAACTCAGATGCACTCCTAAGACTTCTTAATAAAATTTGACTACACCTCAAATTTTTATATAAGGGGGGAGGTGTGACCATTGTCTAGCTTAGTNTAGTTGCTACGCGTAGATTCTAGAACTTTCCATGTTTATTTTAAGTGTCATAAAAAACTGACGGTTAGCGATAAAACCGTGACGCACCATCGACCCTTCGAAATACCTTACCATATAAGGCAATCTTTCGACACAAGAAATGATTGTCCTAGCACACAGCCGAATCTAGAACATTCTAGATTATTCTCGAACATTCGAGAATGCTCTAGAATATTACCAAATAAGGAAATCTCCAGAACCTTCCTTGGCCGAACTCAGGCCCTATAAAAGCGCGCCCTCGAACCGAGGCGGGGAGTCAGTCAGAATCAAGCAGTCAGTTACAGTCAATCATTTATCGTCACGTAGTTATTAGTAGTGAACTGTGTATTGTAATCTTAGTCGCGCAGTTATTTTAAACAATTATTGTAACATCGTCACGAAAAACTGTACAAAATAAAACTGAATAAACAATTTTTATAATAATCAGTGTGACGATTCTTACACACGGTAACACGACGCTGACAGAAGTTCGTGAGGCATCGAAGAAACAGGCACGGGGGTTACAGGGGAAAGAGGATCCCGCGTACATGTAAGAGAGAGAGAGAGAGAGAGAGAGAGAGAGAGAGAGAGAGAAAGAAAGAGAAAAGTGGAGGGAGAGAGAGACGCGACGGTGGACACGTCTTATGCATAATTCATGCAGGTGCCTTCCACGTATATTTTCGTGTTTAAATATTTGAATACTTCGTTCGTTGCAATAGCGTGGCAGCGGGTTAGGAAAATATTCACCGTCGTTTATTCACCGCGAGGAAGCGCGCGCGCGTCCGGGACACGAGAAGGATTCCTTATTCCCCATCTCTTACCTGAGTTTTTCGAAATTTCTCGAAATAATCTGCGTGCAGGTCCGATTCGATTCTTTCGCGCGACGACGTGGAGGAGGAGGGCGAAGTCCGCGATTATAGAAAGCGTGATATTTGCGAGTATGAAAAAAAGCTCACGCGACGGCGGCATGTCCTCGCGCGCTCCGCGTTTCGCCGGTGCATTGCTGATTATTTCTACTCTTGTGCGCAATTGTTCATTGTTCAGCGAATAATAAGGTCGATTACGGGGCCGCATATGCGTCATTCTCGCACTGCGAAATTATCGCGTGTGCGTGGTTTATCTGCGGCTTTATTCTCAAGGCTCCGTCGTCGTAAAATGAAATCGCGGAACGAGACGTTTGTAAAAAATCTCGCTTCCAACCTTTCCGCGTATATTATTCATCATCACTTGTTGTAAGCGTCGTCGCGTGAGGCACATCAGACTCCCCGAAGCTTCGAGGCAACTGTAAGCGGGAACGCGCGCGTATTCGACGCACTCGTTGGCGAGCTCGTTTATTGCTCCCGCGGCGGTTCCCGAGCCGAATAGACCGCGAGAGCAGTTTTCGTTGTCGATGCGGGGCGAACACATTGCGAGCGGAGAAGTGATAAAAAGAGCGTACGTCACACTTAGGGGATCGATAACGAAGGGGAACGGAGAACAATGTTGCGTCATCGGACAAATCGTGCAATATGACTCGGCCGCTCTTTTTTCGCACACGGAAACGACACACGAGAGAGAGAGAGAGAGAGAGTGCATTTCGTGTAGACTAGACCACACACGCGCGCACACTTCCTTCCAACGCATGCATTCTCGACACGGCCCCGATTTTATTTATCGACCTGTCACAGCCATAAAACGCGACAGCCGACGATGACATTAAATCGCATTAATGACACGAGCTCGCGAAATGTGCGACTACGCGAGAAAGTATTGGAGCGATATAAATTAATTATTATCACAACACTGTTGCAAATCGATTACCGTCCTGTATGCATAATTAATGTAACAGCAGCTTGCGCTTGTCGCCTGTCGCGATATCACCGCCCGCTGTCGCAGCAGAGAAGAATCGGAGAACCGCACAGTCTCGAACTTGCGTGTGAAATAAACTTTCGCGCGATGACAATCGCGTTCAAGTGTTTCGAAATCACACACATGTTCCCATTTAAATATTCCAATTTTACGTTAAATCAAGATGACGTCTAGTTTTATTGCGACAACAATACGTTTGTTTAATATAAAAATGACATTTTTCCCATCGCTTTTTGCGAACAAAACTCCTGGAGATTTGTTCAGTCTGTTTCTTTTTGATCAACGCAGAATCGATGAACCTTTTCAAAAAAAAAAAAAATTGAAAAAATATTGCTTTTTGCGAAGATATTCAAACTTGAAATCGCGTGGATCTCACAGACCCAGTCTGGACAACTCGTAGGTCACTTTTTATGTTTCGCACTGAAGAGTTAACGAATCGGTAATTCATGCCGATAATTGGCCGCCGATATATAATTGGCACCAAAGGCGAGAAGTGTCCTCGCGAAACAAAGTCGCGATAACGTGTGCACGGACACGCGTGCTGACACGCGTAATTATACAGACTTAATGAGAAAGAGCCACCCCGCGATAACGAGTAAAAGAGCGCGCACGTACGTCACGCGGGACCTTATCTCAGCGCGAGTGCGCGCAAAAGTACCCAAATTAGTCGTTTTAAATTACGCGTTCCTTTGAACGAAAGAAAAAAATATACAAAGTCGCGAAAGTGTAAATTCGCCTTTTACAGCGCGAATATAACAAGCGATGCTCTCTTAAACACACATTATTGTGCGCTCAGTAAAGCTAGTAATTGTCATTATTATTACGAGAAGTAATTGATTTTTAATAGCTTCTTAACGTATTTGGAAAGTAATTTTAATTACACGCAGTGGTGTATCTCTCATTTATAAATATCGTTAATGTCAAAGAAAAATTACGTATCTTACATTATGGAAATAAACGTTTCTCGCGCATATATTCGAGAGAGAATTTTTTTCAACCAAGTAACGTGGAGAAGAGAGAAAAGTGTGTTTCGGCGAAGCGAGCTTTTGAGAACCGGTAACGAGCGCGCGATAGAGAGAAAGAGAGGGAGAGAGAGAGATCCGCAACGAGCTGCAAACACAGAGCAAAAGGACGATGGTAGGCAGAAAGAAAGGACACGACCCGAGAGCAGTTCTCTCCTGCGCTCTCCGAGTCGCTAGAAAGCGAGCGAGCGAGCGAGAGCGTCTCCGTATATAAAGTAGCGAGCCACGCTATTTATAGGGCGCGCCGGTTCAAGCTTGTAAGTGCCATAGTGAGGTACCTGTCTGGAAACACGTACCTGAATAACGTCACCGGACGGGACTAATGCCTTTTCACAGACGATACAAGCTGGACCGAGGGAAACCGCGTGCGGAGATTATGTAGTTTTAAAAGCGACGCTTCAAAAAGCTTTCGTCAGAGGCGCGCGGTGTGATTTTTTGACATACGAAAAATTCTGACTCAGGGTTCACACGCACACACAAGCGAGCGCGCGAGAGAGACATGCGTATCTCTCCTCCACGCTGCTGGCGCGCTTTTACTGCTTATTTCGGAGACACGACACAACGGGAGGTGAACGACCGCATCTTGCGTGAGTGATGTCAAGAGACCCACAGATGTCATCGAACTGTTCACTTTTTATGTCCCTTAAGGTGACCTTTTATACCCTGAGTTGACATTGTCTGCGATTGTACAAATTCCGAAGAATTTTTCTGAAGGTCAGGAATTTTTTCGGAGAAAAATCAAACGTCCTAGAAAACGTCTAAAACGAATCGCAAGTTATGCGACACGTCTCACGTAGACCCTCAAAGTTGTCCTCAAAATATTGTAGCTTCAACGAAATTTAGTAACAGTAGGTCTGTACGCAGTGTTCACAGTTTTAGCTTCCTTACAGCATGCTGAAGCAGTGGAAGGAATGCGGACAACAGCAGCGAGTTTATGCAGGTAGAATTCGCTGCTGCTGTGCGTATCCTTTCCACCGCTTCAGCATGCTGTAAGGAAGCCAAAACTGTGAACACTGTCTGTACGTCGAAGGAAAATAAGACAGAAAAAATAAGAAAGAGAAGAAAGAAACACATGTTTGGAACATGTTATCTTCGTGTAACTCGGTTTCTGGAAATAGGATTAATTACTCGAATTCTATCGGGTCGCAATCGGATCGAGACACACGTACACACGTATCGTGTGTGACATCGATGACAGATCGCGTCCTATTTTCGGAATCGGTCCCCGATGATTGATTTACTTCGAAGATTGATTCCGCGCTACTCGCACGCAGCGCGAACCGTCCAGAAATACAATTTCGGATCCCTAGGAATCCCGCGCGGTAATGCGATTTTCAAAATCAATCGAGGAATTATCCGGACACGCGCAAACGATCTAATAAACGTCGGCGTGAATGTCCAAGCTTTCGACGATACGCGATTCGTACCGCGTACATTGTGTTGGTTCTTCGTTTTACAAAGCAACGATTCGCATGTATGTATGCGCGGCAATTTCAAAACCGGGAGAACTATAATTTATCGCGTATACACCCGCTAAGTGTCTAAATGCAATTAATTAGTGACGCAGAAGAGCCGGAATTTCGACGCGCCACTTCCGCGCGTGTATATCGCGCACGCGCGCGCGCTTTTCCAAAAATTTCCGCGAAATAATCTCGCTTTCGTTGCACATACATTTCGCGCGTGTTTCATTACGATTGAATTTTAACTGCGCTCTCTCTCTCTCTTGAGGTAAAATAAAAAAAACAAAAAATATTTTTCAAACATATGCGCACAAAAATATTTAAATTTGCAATATCGAAGTCAGAAGTTTTTCAAGTTTAAAATTGATAAAATTATTTTTTCAATCTTTAAATAAAATTATTATTTTTTTTTTTTTAATCTTTCTTGCACAAAAATTATTCCGTTCGTTAAAATTACTGCTTCAAATGTTCGCAAAATAACTGCACGTAACGTGAATGCAAATTGTGTTCGAACTGTTTAAAAGAAGCTTAGAAAATCGATAACGCGCCACGCTGAAAATTTTAGAAACGAGAGATCTATCGGCTACTCTTTTCAGGAATATTGTCGACCGTATCGCCGATTGTATCGTCGTTAATCGTAATCGACGCGATTAATCAGCGTCATGAGACTAGGAAATCGCGGGATTACGATGACCCATTCGATCACACATACACGCACGTTCGGACATTCGGCCGACAGATTCGAGCGGGAGGAAATCAATGGTGGATTATCCGCGATGCGGATACAGCAGCGTTGATATTTAAGAGCGAAAAGGACAATCTCTCGCGGCAGCGATGGAAAGAGAGAAAAAGGTGGGGTTGGTGCGGATGGCAAGCGGGTCTCTCGCCATGTATTTTCGGCCGAAACCCTCTTGCTTGTCGTTACCGAGGGACATTTCGACACGACCGACAATCCCGACTCCGAAATGCACTCTGGCCGGTCGTTTGCATAGTCGCATAAAAAAAAAAACGCCTCATGCTGGACGACATATTAACAACGCCATATGGCGTTTTGATAAGCGAGCCTCATGGCTTTCGATTCGGAACGAGAGAGAGAGAGAGCCGGTTGCGCCATTTGTCGGGCTATATATTGGCTCGCATGACGATAAAAATGTTTACAGCTGTTTACTTTTGACGCCGACATTTCCGCGGCCGTGCAATAATTTCCAACCGCGCAGAGATTCTTTCGGCCAATCCTACATTCCGACGTTATCGTCGCGATAATGCAAATAACGTCCCCAACAGGTGTATCGACGTTTACCACACCCTATCTACGTGATATTATATTCCCCACGGAGATGCGCAAGCGGACGACGTTGTCGTCGTCGTCAGCCATCACGTTAAACAAATCACGCCTCGACGCTTCCAATGTTGTTTGCACGTCGCTGCGAATTTCGACGACTGAAACATCCCCGCCGTCCTCTCTCTTCTCTCGCAGCGCGCAAAAAGCGATTAAAATGCTTTCACGGGAACGGACTGTGTGTGCGTGCGCGTGGTGTGTATCGCATCCCCCGACTCGAATACATTTTTGCAATTACGACGGCGGCGGCGGGTTTGCATACAACCAGCGCGATCGAAAGCTTCGCCGATGTACGCTGAGGGAGTCTTTCTCATCAACGCGAGAGAGAGCTGCAGGCGAGTGACGGCAGCCCCTGGGACTCGCATAAGTCGACTTCTTATGCAAGTGGTGGTGCACGGATGTGTTCCGGGATCGAGGGTTTGTACGTGTAGGTTACGTTAGGTTAGGTTGAGGGCTAGATTCGGGGTTGGTTCGGTTTTGGGGTGTGTGTCAGTCAGCCGAGGGATGTTCCACGGCTCACCCTTCTTCGCCTGGCGGTTTCCTCCCTGCCTCTCAATTTTCTCTTTCTCGCTCTTGCTGTTTCCTCCTCTAGTTCTATCTCTCTTTCTCTCTCGCTCTCCCTGTCATTCTGCCTCGCTGTTAAGCATACACACGTACGCATACACATACACACACCACACACACACACACACACATGCACGTCTCTGAAAGCGCGTACGTGTGCAGCCAAAGCTCTCTCTCTCTCTCTCTGTCTGTCTGTCT